>NW_021703777.1:81339949-81589363 GCF_005190385.1 Monodon monoceros | reverse complement strand
TTCCTTCCTTCCTTCCTTCCTTCCTTCCTTCCTTCCTTCCTTCCTTCTCTTTACCTTCAATCCTTTGAAAACCTCAAGACACAATCCTCTTTGAAATTAAGCTTGAAGCACTCTTCTTCCTGTATCCTGTCATGGCTAACTGTTCATTAGTCACACCACAGCTTAAAATGCAACACCCTAAGAGAAGCCATTTGGAACACTTATTCTAAAGTAGCCATGAAAACTTTCTAACTCTATGCCACTGTTCAATTATTTCTTCTTTCCTTTTTTTGTGTTCTGAAATTACCTTACCTATTTTCTTTTTTTTTTAGGGTGTCTCTCTGCCATTTAGAATGTATATGACTTCTTAGAAGGCAAATTCCACAGCCCTTCGGTATAGAGAAAATGCTTGATGAATACATAATATATACATTGAATGATTAACCTTTCAAATCAATAGATGGCAAATATATTCATATGGGGTGGGGGCGTAGGGAGACTCTCTGACTCACTTCATTCATATTTATTTCTTAAACAAAGAATGGGTGAGTGGTTTATCTCCTGAAACGCACCTAAACCAGTGTTAAATTCCCCTGTGTGAATGGGAAGGAAATTTATTATCACTTCACTGAATGGCTCACTCAAATATCCTTTTATCCTGAAAATGTTAGGTAGCCGCTATGCTACTCAAAGAAAGAGTGACAGAAAACTGCTCACCACTTGGTTTATTGCCTTCCAAGTCAGTTATATTTTTCAATTTAAATCTGAGAGATAATCAATACACTGGGATGCATTCCCGGTGTGTTTTTAAGACAGCAAACTGCAAGTGTAATATGATCTGAGGTTGAAAATAAACGTGTGTGGGGAGGTGTCAGTGAATTTCAGTAACATCACTGAGAAGAAGAGGAATTCTGAAAGCGGGGAATGTAGCTTTTTTCAGTAAGGGCATTCTAATCTTTAGCCAGTTTCTGCTTTTCTCTCTTCCAAAAATTTTAAAGGATCTTATCAAATAATATTTCTCTTTCTTACAGTAATTTCATTTTACTATTTTCCCATGGCTGATTCTGCTAGAGCTTGAGCTAACCCACTACAAGGAAATCATTTTGAACACAGACACAGTAAATTACTACAAGGTATGGGTCAAAGTAGTTTCTGAAAAATGTATCTATTTTATTCAGGTAACAACTTATACAGTAGGAGAATTGGATTAATTTTCTTCAGGCAATAGAAAGCGGCATTTTAGCTACCTTTCAGACAGTATCCAAATAATGAAATTTTATATATGTGTATATATATACGTATGTATATATACAATATATATGTATATATAGCCCTGCTTTTCTTTTCTTCAAACTTTGTACATAGGCTTTTTATGAAGTTTTTTTCTATGAACTTCATTATATTCTCCCTTTTATTCATTTATCCATAAATAAACGTTCATTATGAAATTACCAAATGCCAGGCACTAATCTATATCGCTGAATTAAGGAGGTCCCTAGCCTCACAGAGCTTACTTTCTATTGGAAATCATTAGCTAGCTTTTAAGCAGTCATGATATTCCAGCATTCTTCTTAGTGCTTCGGTGGACACTATGTTAATGTTATTTCTAATTTGAAAGACAAAGATACTAAGCCTCAGAGCATGTAAAGCACACTTTCAAGATCACCAAGCTAGTTAAGTGTTAAAAATGAGAAATAAACCCATACAGTTTGCACAAGCCCATGTGTCTAGCTGCCATGCTATTTTGCCCTTTTAGCGTGTACTCTTCCAATACATATATCTATGCTATTCATATGCTTCCTTGTGTTTTTAAATGTTTTAATTGTTAAAATAATAAATAACACAGGGAATTTGGAAAATGGAGAAAATACTCATTAACACCATCTTATAACTATTAATCTCTGAATATTCTCATGTTTCAATCTATAAACACTTGTAATCATAGTATATGAGCAAATCAATCTCCTACCTTTTCCATTTTCCATTTTATTATAATTTTTCCATTATGTTATATACAATTCAAATACATTTTATTATAATTTTTCTATAATGCTACATAGAGTTCATAATCATTATTTTTAAGCTGCTTAAAGGTCCATTGAGTCGATATATCATTATATAATTTATTCATTGACAGATATTTCTTCATTGAAGAAAATAAAAACAGGATTTTATCATATAAAAAAGCACTTTGCAATTTCAATTCAAATTAAATTAAACACAAAATTCTTTGACAACTTTATGGTAGCTAGTTTTCCATGTACTATGATCTGTCTCCAAAAACATACTTCAACAAATATTTCTTGTATCCTACCATTCACCACTCTCTGTGATAGGTCTTAAGGATGTTAAATTGATGGAAAACAGTCTCTAAATGCAAGAAGATCCTAATCCAGTCAGAAGCAACAGAAATCCAAAACAGTATGAGATACGAGAACACATAAAAATGCACCTAGTTTAGAAATGTAGTGTTGATGAAAATGGATGGGATAGAAAGGGCTTCTGAACAAGGTGACATTTACACAGAAATCTGGAAGAGTGGTAGAAATTGTTTAGAATGGTTTATTAGCCTGCTCAGGCTGCTATAACAAAATACCACACACTGTGTGACTTAAACAACAGACACTTATTTTCTTACAGTTCTGGGGCTGGAATTCCAATATCAAGGTGCCAACAGGTTGGTTTCTGGTAGACCTCACTTTCCTTGTAGATGGCCACCTACTCTCTGTGTCCTCACATCGCCTCTTTTTGTGCATGCATGGAAAGAAAGACCAGGTGTCTTTTCTTCTTTTTGTAAGGACACAAGTCTTGTGGGATTATGGTCCTGCCCTAATGACTTAATTTAACTGATTACCTCATAAAGGTCCTGTCTAGGAATACAATTACATTGGGGGTTACGATATCATATGATATCATGAATTTTAGAAAGAATTCAGTTCATAACAGATGAGGAGAAGGGAAGAGATGAGGGATAAGATAGATAAAGTTAGTGAACCATATGTTTAAAAAATAATTTTAAAAAATCATGAGGGAGAGACAAGGAACTACTAAAATAACTGCATACTATCTTAGAGGAGATTGTTAAAACTTTCATAAAAATTAACAATCACATTTTGAAAAAGGCACTTAAAACAAGACAGGATATCAATTATTTAACATCATTTCTAGTTTTTAGATTTGCTTCTATCAGGGTCAAATATGAATAATTATCTTACTTGATTAAAAATTCATTCTGAATAATCTGTTCATATTTTTTAAAGGTAATATGAAAACTGTAATCATAAAATGTGAGAGAAGAGAATATAGGGAAAAAAGAAAGAAGGTGGTTAACAAGAAATATGTACCGGGCTTCCCTGGTGGCGCAGTGGTTGAGAATCCGCCTGCCGATGCAGGGGACACGGGTTCGTGCCCCGGTCCGGGAAGATCCCACATGCCATGGAGCGGCTGGGCTCGTGAGCCATGGCCGCTGAGCCTGTGTGTCCGGAGCCTGTGCTCCGCAACAGGAGAGGCCACAGCAATGAGAGGCCCGCGTGCCGAAAAAAAAAAAAAAAATACAAATATATATATATATATATATATATATATATATATATATATCTACAACAGAGGTCTCTAAAGAAAATAAAAACTTTGGTAGGAGCAGGAGGTTGGAATAAGAGTATGGACCCAGATTCTTCTTTTGACCAATATTTGGACAAACCCGATCAGATTGATAAAGTGAAAAAGATGACATTTATCTTAAATTTATTATCTAATTACTCTGTACAAATGATTTGAAAGGCTGTCTGTATTTCAATATATGGAATTTCTTACTATATTTAGGGAGTTAGATTTCATAAAAGCTTCCTTTGTGGATTTGCATTATAGGTTAATATGATAGCTAATTATTTTTACATATTCTCAGAATGAAAATGATTTATTAAATACAATTTTAACACTTTGATTTATAAGACAGCTAGAGGTGGTAACCCACAATAAATTAATCTGCTATGAATTATGAAATTATTAATGCAGCTCAACTTAAACATCTGTGATTCACAGAAATTACGTGGAATTATTTATCAGTGCCATTGCCCCTTTCTGCCTTACCTAACTACATTTGATGAATGGGGCTGACATATGTTTGTCATTACATAGGGAATAGAGTCTGTGCCAAAACATATGGCTCAGGGCTTAAAAGTTAAACTGCATGAATATTTATGAATACACTGTCCAATATACAAAATTTCTAAAATATTTGAATGATTGAGATTTAGTGTTTAAATTGATAGACTGAAGAAGTGTTGGCTTTAAATTTAAAATAAAATAGCTACCATTTCTTAATTGCTAGACTGGGCTAACAGCTTTAACTCCCATATTTAATTTAACTGTTCAAAACATTTTATAAATAAAAATCTGAGGGACTCATGGAAATTCATATTGCTGGTAATTTATGAAGCCATAATTTGAAATCAAGTGTGTCTGATTCAAGATGCCAGGCTCATTTTTCTCATCTGCAAAACTGAAAAAATAGACCATACCCTCCTTAGCTAACAAGACAGTTTTGAGGTTCAAATGTAAGAGTGAAAAATTTTTGTAAATTGTAACACCTAAATATTTGTAAAATTACTTCTTTAGTTATGGCTGATTTACTTATCCCATTCACTTTATTACCTATCCAAACAAGAAATACAAATAGGGCTAAGAAGAAGCCAAACGAAAAGCTAGGTAGAGCCGTTCTGTTCAGGTATGCCGCCAACACAGTACCCAAAGCTGTCAAGGTGATAACCCTTTATTCCAACCTATCTAAAATTTCACATTAAAAAACTTGGCCTCGGGTATTTAACAGGGAAAAATGCTCCCAAATGAGTGGAATATAAAGCTCTTTGGATGCCAGATGTTAAATTAACAAACAAAACAAAACAAGATTTCTAGACAAGTCCAATCAACCAATTGATCAATTGATGGTGATGCCATAGCTCCTTGTCATGGTTTAGAACAAAGAAGATTGCCGGTAGTGTGCTGTGGGAAAGGCAAGGCTTGTATTTATTGAAATCAATGGATTAGGAGAGTTGATGTGCAAATAATCTCTATTTTACTTGTCTTTTTATACCTTAATCCAACTGGCTTGAGTCAAAGAAGGATACTTTGAAGTCTTAGTGTTCTTCCCCCTCCTTTCCTAATGTAACTTCAACCAAACTAACAATTAAACCATAGTCTCAGATCAGAGCCAGGTCAGCTGAGATTCTTTTACGTCAAAACTCAAGTCAAAAAGTCTATCTGGAGTTGAAGACAGCCAGATAAGACAAATATCATCCCTATTCCCCATCAAATCTGGAACCAATTTCCAAATACACCCAGGATTCAGAGAAAAGCAAATGCAAGTGGTAGCTTTATTATGGAGAAACACAGAATCAAAGGATATTTTGTAAAGCTATGGACTCAACGTGCTTCATGGTACAGTAATAAGAAAGTATGTACCTGGTAACTGGTTATCATGGATAATGAAAGGCACATCTAGAGGAGTGGGACCATTACTTCCTTATTAACTATACGACCAAGAACTATGTGTCCTCTACAGGCAGCCATAACTGAGAGAAAGTAAGAAAATGGGTTGAGCTCTGCACATCTAAGTCCTGACCCCAAATTACTGATAAGGTTATTCATTTTCCTTGTAAGGAGTGATTGAGAGGCTAGAGATAGAACAAAAGTGTATGCTAATTGATGTTTCTTCATAAGGAACACATGAAAGAAGAAGAATGGAGACCCACATAAACACTACACTAAGATTAAGTGTCCAAAAATCTTTTAACTGTTTCCTGTATGTACCCAGAGAAGTATTCCAATTTCTCATAATACATGGGATCAGCCTCTAAAATAAGATTCTGATAATCTCCTCAAACTGTGCCCACTTTCCTTCCCAAATTACAGAAGAGCCCCAAGCCAGGAAAGGGATATTTTGAAAGTGAAGCAAAAATAACCTCAGCCAGAACTAGGAGCAAAGAAAATGGGACCTTTACATCTAAGCTAACCACCTTGCTGAAGTCAGAGTAGAATCATGGTGGCTACATGGCTAATTGTAGAGTGTACAGATGAATATACTTCATAAGTGAACCTCCACTCTCACGTATGAGGTCCATTCATTCTCAAACCTTGAATATGTATGTTTCTCTTTTTTGTTAATTCCCTAGGCCTAAAATATTACTCCATGTATTATGTTACTATGTCGTGACAGAAAGAGGGGCAATGATACCCAGGAAGCTGGGCAACAGAGGAAAATATAGTCACTTGTGAAACTCACCTGACCACGTTTTTTTACCCTGCACATAAGAAAGTTATCAACCCTCTTTGTAGTCAAAACAAAATGGCCACTGCCTGTGTTACTCTTCATTATTTGTATTGAATATTATATATGATTCATGGAAATAGCAAATAAAAGCTATTTATAACACAAAATGTTAGAAATTTGGTTTCCTAGTTTGATTGCTTTGATATTATGTCATTCATACTGTAAAAAATGTGGCAGGCATATTAAACAGTGGTCTAATTTTCTACTTGAAAGATGTGTATCCTAAGACCCATAAAGCAAAAATGACCCAATCAATTTCATTTGGGTTGATTTCCTATGTTCTTGCCTTCTCGAGGGAAAGAATTCAGTTGAGAGACATAGAGCAGTTTTAAGTAGTGAGAGTTTTGTTAAGAAGAAGCAGTATGCTCTCAAGAAAAGATGAGAGTGGGCTGTCTGAAAACTAGAAGCAGCCCCACAATGGGGGTAGGGTTGGGATTTTTTGTTGTTGTTGTTGTTGCGGTACGCGGGCCTTTCACTGTTGTGGCCTCTCCCGCTGCGGAGCACAGGCTCCGGACACGCAGCCTCAGTGGCCACGGCTCACGGGCCCAGCCTCTCCGCGGCATGTGGGATCTTCCCAGACCGGGGCACGAGCCGTGTCCCCTGCATCGGCAGGCGGCTCTCAACCACTGCGCCGCCAGGGAAGCCCTTGTAGATACTTTTCATTTGCAGATATTTCGGTTCAGTAGCTCTGCAGTTTGAACTTTAGCCAGCACCCCAGATGACACTGGCCTTGTTCAAGGACCTCTATTATAAAAATTACTAAGGAAATGTCATCCTCTACTTGGGATGAGATTTTACCAAACCTCTGCTTGGTTTGCTCCTTACTGTAATCCTGTAAAGGTCACATTGTTAATGCTGACTCTGCCAAGAGGACTTTTCTGACCACTCATGTCACTCTTTATCACATCTCCTTGTTTAGTTTCTTGATAACTCTTTTCAATAACAGTATTGTTTGTTTTTTCCTGTCATGTTCATGAATGTATCCAGGTGCCCTTAACAATTCCTGATGCATAATGCAAGATCAATAAATATTTGCTAGATAATGAATTAAGGTATCAGATGCTAATTAGACATTCTAATCATTGGATGAGAAATGGATTTATCTCTCTTACTAAAAAACCAAATATATCCATTAAAGGAATCCTACACTCACATAAATGAAAAAACAAAATGGGGACAGGATATCTCCACCAACAAATTTATCACCATCCCCAGGACATTTTTTTGAATCCTTTCAATTTTAACTTTTATAACTAAATATCATACGTAATTATATGATTTGCTTTGCACATTTGCCAGTTTATAATTTATAGCAGATTCTGTCAGTAACTCACCCATAGCCTTTAGAGTTTTCAGTGTGCTCTGACCAACTTCTAACCACCATGTTTGCATCTATGTGCCTGAGATGGAAATCTCAGGCATATAAATGTCTCAGTTCCCTCGTCCCTCAAGTAGGAAAATTTTGAAATGTGTTTTACATCATTTCTCAGAGTTAAACTACCATGATAGTTGACTTAGAAAGAAGCCTGCTTGGTTCTTCTTTCTCAACATCATTTCCCCAACTCTACTGGTGTTTCTCCCCACATCAAATATTTACCCTTGATTATTGCCCCAGGATAGGCTTCTGGGGGAATTGAATCTAAGATATGTAGTCTTTTCCATATTTCCATATAGTCTCTCATCCTTCTTTAACATAATTTATATATAGTACGTCTTGAATAAATATTTGTTGAATGAATGAAAAAACTGTTTCATTCTCTTATGTTTTTCTTTCAAAATCTTTTATCAGTATTTTTTCTATCTTTATGTTTTTTCTATCATCTCCACCTAGTTACCTGTTAGATATCTTTCAAGTCTCTATTACAAATGCTAAACTTCTTTTCAAGCCTCTTCACAACTATGCAGTCTTACCTTTCTTGTAGAGTTCCATGATAATTTACAAATAATATTTGACTGCTCTTAGCATTATACATAGATGTGATTTCCTTGAGCAGCTGTTACGTAGGTTATCATTTCTTTACTTGCATTGTTCCATATGGATTAGAGCACATAACATGCACTTAAGAACAATTTAAAAAAAAAGAATAAATGAAGTATATTTGACATTCTCTATGTTCTAGCTTCTTCCTGATTTCCACATTAATGTCTTCTCAGGGCCTGGATCAATTATTTACTCAAACTTTTACCTGTTTTTTATATTTTTAAATCAGTTTCTTGCCTGTAAGCATCTTCATAGCTGGTTTAGAGTAAATGTTTGACATAGGAAGAGTATACATATATATATATATATATATATATATATATATATATATATATATATACTCCTTTCTTTTCCATGTACCCTTCCTCTTTTGAGATTTTCCTTCCATGAGGTATTCTTGGTTACCATTTCTTACCTCCTATTTTGACAGCCCTCCTTCAAAAAAACTTTTTTTTTTTTTGGTATTTCTCTATGTCCTTTATTTACAAGCTCAACATACCATCCACCATAACATATGAGTGATTGGCTAGGTTGCTGAGTACTAACTGATAACAACTTAAAACTCATACACAAGTTGAGGGTTGAATTACAATGAAGTTCTTCAGTGGCTTAACAGGAATTACTGAATACTGGTGGTGGTGTTATTTTTGCTGGTACTTTGTTGCTTTTATTAGTAATTTGATCAAATCATGGAAGAAACAATGCTTGAAAAGTCCTTTAAATCACATAATGAAAGCAGATGTTTGATCCATTTCCATATCAATCTTCCTTCTGCCCTTTAAAATATATATCTAATTCCAACTCACTTTACCAATTTTTCCAAATCTTTCCAATCTCTTCAACATTCTTCTCTGAAATGTCCCTATATGAAATGCTATCTGGATATCTGTTTTATATTGGTCTAGGACTTATCCATATATCCACTTTCAATTAACATTTCCTATTTATGTTTCCTATGGCTGCTGTGTGATTGTGTCTATAATATATGAAACCACAGAGATCACAGAATTTATATAAATCACAAAACCGTTCAACTAATTATTCTGCAATTAGCAATGCACAATGAAGAAGTAAGTTCTTAATATTTGCTTGTGGTTGACAATTATGATGATAATGTAATTTTCTGAAAAGGTGACCAGCTTGCTGGGATATTTAGTAATGGAAATAAGACCCATGTGTCTGTGGCCTGACGTAATGGACCATATTGTATTCATATCTAACACTATGCAGTAGCCCTCTATAATATAAAAGGTGAATGTAAGGAAATAATTAAACTTTTCTTTTAATATCTAAAGACCTTATGCATGGATTAATGTCTTTGAAAAATGTTTATTAGTGTATTTGTACCTACAATATGTCTCAAAAATGTAGGTAATAATCCACCTCCTGGAACATCACTAAGTACATATCTATGTGTATATATGAATACATTTACTTTCTTTCACATCTGCACATCCACACACAAAATGACCATTATATGTATTTATAAATTTATATACAAAGCTCCCTTTTTTCATGTGGAAACTATCCTAGTAGTACTCTCTTCTTAAAACACATTATGGGGCTTCCCTGGTGGCGCAGTGGTTGAGAGTCTGCCTGCCGATGCAGGGGACATGGGTTTGTGCCCTGGTCTGGGAAGAGCCCACATGCCGCAGAGCGGCTGGGCCCATGAGCCATGGCCGCTGAGCCGCTGAGCCTGCGCTCCGCAATGTGAGAGGCCCGCGTACAGCAAAAAAAAAAAAAACATTATGCATCTAAGACTATATTACATATATCTATATGTGGGAGCCTAAGAGGTTATTGATCTTTTTTTGAAATAGGACTGTTACTCCATGATCTACTATATCTAGATCCAGACCTTTCTTCCCTACTGTCCTCTGAAGGGGAGAGTGGAGTGTGTATGTTGGAGAGGAGAGGTAGATGACAGGTACTAGTAAACCAAAGAATGAAAACTCATCTTTTTGGTTCTTAGAGATGTGATACACAACTTAACCACATTCATCAAAGAAAAACATTTAGGAAGAATTTTAAGTCCTCTATAATTTTGTTTGTTAAAGGTGATATGTTATAAAGTGACTTTTTTATTGTTTTATGCTTTTTTGGAAAATGAATTTTCCTCATGGAAGAAGTTTGCCCTGCCTTGGAAAACAGCTTGCCATCAGGCATGTTCCCAGGATATTTACAAGCATGATGCATTAAAGGGAAGAGTTTTGTATACCAGGCCTTGGTAAACTCTCTGGGATGAAGCTGGAAAAGGGCTTGATTTGTATCAGATTCTACTTAGTAGCAAACAGGGCAGAGCTACTGCATGGTTCCAAATAGGCTTACACTCAACAACATGAAAACTCTGGAGTCGGCATGCATTTCCTTATGTGATGACTGCAGAACTCAATCTCATTTAAGATTTGATCCCATTAGAAAGAAGTTGTCTCCAGAAGCCATAGAATAATATGTAGTAGAAATATCTTAATCTACAAAAGACTGTTCCCCTTTGAAGTGTATTACTCTATTTAAGCATTAACAAGTTAACTAGGTGCAAGGTGAGACTATAATAAAATCTTAGAACTAAACTCTGGTTCAGGAATATTCAAATGGTAGGAGGGTAAAAGCAATGAATAGACTAAGAAAGAGCAGCGAGAGAATTCTGTTTGGTTGCCAAAGAAGACTGAAATTTACAAGAAGGAGGTAACTACATAGTGTAAAAAACCAGGGCTCCCTTGGTTCTGATACTGTGTTTGACATTTGTAAGTAGTATGACCTTGAGCAAGTAACTTAAATTCTTAATGTATGTTTCCTTGATTGTAAAATTGAATTAATAATGATACCTACCTTGTGAAATTATCAGGAAGGCTTAATAAGGTAAAATATATAAAATTATTAGAATAACATCTAGACGGTTATACTACAAGTTTTTATATATACTTTTATATATGTTATCATCCTCAAAATCATTATTAAAATTAGGATTAAAAGTGATCATTTTATTTGCTTTTGTACATACAACTTCTATTATTACCACATTTCTTTATTTCTTATGTCTATATTCAGTTCAGGCTCTCAAGAGTAAAAACTAAAATTTTGCTATTATTTTAAAGGGTTAACAACACCTTCTCTAGAATGGAGATAACACAGATGAAACAAACTCCCTTCCCCCTTCCCCCAAAATGACCCACCACAATAATAACCTGCGAGTTATAGAGACTTTGGTAAACCTAAAAACTCACCTTGCTATTTATTTTGATGATACTAAATTAAGATGAAGCAAAGATTCTCTAATCTGGAGATAAAGATGAGATATCCATTAGCACATCTTGATGGTTGAATCCAAAATATTAGTCATTTTGGACATTAGGAAATTTAAATCCTAGGACATTACCTAAGAACGTACAGTTAATAAACTAACATTAAAATGCAAACACTGGTGTGTAGGCTACAAATTGTAAATCTGGTATTAGTAAACACCAAGGACTTCTCTCACAATAATTTGGTAAATTTTTTTCCAAAATGTGGCCAAGGATAGAGCATTTATTAAGACTTAACTGCGATGAGTATCAGAATTATGTGTTTTTGTGAAATCCATTAGTGAAATATAATGAGATAATCTGTAACCACTGATTGAACATTTTCCTCTGTTATTTGATTGTGAATGTGGGGGATGGAAAATAAAAGTTAATACAATTCCAGTCATGTAGAAATGCAATACCATTCAATCTCAATATCCCAAACAAATCATTGAAAACAGACTGTCATACAGCAAATCACTGATCTGTTCATCTAGTACAATGAGCTTGGCTTTTTGTCACCTTGGCAATTATAACCCTCAAGACCTTGAGAGGGAGATACGCCCATTTTCCTCCCCCCAAAGGCCTGTCTTGTATAGGTTGGTATAAAATCTCATGTATCTAGAATGAATTGGAGAATTTTCAGTAATACTGAAATTATGTAGCAGTTTTAAAAAGAATTTTGCTATCAGAGGAAACATAGCATTAATGAGACAGAAAAAGATAGTAATAAAAAGAATACCTTGCATTTACTTGGCATACATTTTGACTATTTGGATTCTGCTTTTCAAATAGTGGAAGCACAAACTCATGATCATGAGGAAAAAGAATGTTTGTTATCCATTAAAACCACTGTTTTAATTAAGATGCATATAGATTAAATAGCTTTAAGGGGTATATGAGCAATTCCAAATTGAACCATTATTTAACTTTGAAGCCCCATAATTATACTTGGATATTTTTAACATTAAATAATTTCACATATTTTATATTGTTTTTTAAAAAACAGGATTCCACGATAATTACTTTTGTTTATTTTAGTTCAAGTAGGCAATTTATTTGACAAAGTCTTTCAATGACTGTTTAACCTGTACATTTTAAATATACACCTGATTGACAACTGCAAGAAGAGGAAGAAATGGTCACTAACAGGAATTTCCACAATAACATAGCATACCCATATAAAGACGTTTTTAAGAACTGAACATAAATTGTTCTGTTTGAAAATCTTTGACATAATTTTTAAAATAATTATTTTATTAATGCGTGATGACAAGGAAGTCTGCATTTATGGTACTCTTACAATATTCACTTTGACTTAATATCTTTTAAAAATATTTTTTCTATAACATATTTGGTTCATTGACATTGATTCGTATTGCTCATTAGATGATAAGACAAATTAAATTGTAGTTAAGTGCATAAAATATCACTACATGAGGCAAAAATTCTAAAGCATATGTGTTTAAACAGTCTGCCATTCTGTAAGATACCCCAATATCTCTGATATTTTGGGTTACCATAACAACATGAAATTTGTATACTACCTAGTATTTAAGAATTTATTTTTATCCTTATTTGCTTTTATAATATATTAAATAATTTTTCTATATTTATCTGTTATATGTCAAAATAATAAAACTTTTGAGCACCTTAAATAAATGTTATAACAAACTATTACAAATAAATTATTATTATAATAAATTATGTAGTTATTGTTTATGTTGTTATACTAAATTATATAGCTAGTAAAATATATATGTATACAGCTTTCTAATGAATTATTAAAGTGCTATAATAAAAGACACAGATGAAAGCTTTATGGTAAAAGTTTTACTCTTGTAGAATACTTCTTTATTTCTAACATTACAAATAATTCTAATAGTTGACAATAGTCCCTGATATTTAATAATTTAGTCCACACACACACAAAAACACACACACTAACAAATAAACAAAAACATATACTTAGCAGCATTAAGTGCCCCTTAAAAAGACAGTGTCATATCTAGAAATACATCATTATCTATATATTATATTATGGATGACTTAAGCACAGACTCCAAATAATGTAAAATATTAAAGGAATAGATCAGCATTATATCATCAAATTAACTAGTGCTACTTTAATTTCAACTGTTTTAGTCTTTCAAAAGTTTGATATTAGTATAAGAGAAGAACCTCAGGAATATTGTCACTGATGATTTTTAAGTCTGAAAATTAAAGATTTATAAAAGATGAGTTCATTTTAAAGAAACATAGTGTAAATGAGACTAAATTAATGAACTTAATATTTAAGAAAAAATTGAGAAGGGATTCTTGGCCTTTGAAAGTCTGCTAAATCTGAATTTTGACACTCATCTCTGTGTGCATCTTTATATAAGTTATTGGTATAAATGTCACCTCCTCAAAAAGGCCTTTCCAGACAAGATTTTTGAAAATTTATTTTCATCAGTCTCTATCTACATGCTCTGCTTAGTTGTATTCATTACATTTATAATTTCCAATTACAATATCACATATTTATTTGTCTGTTGTCTGTGTGCCCTAGTAGAATGCAAGCTCCATGAGGGCATGACTCTTTCTATTCTTTACCTTGCTCTCCATGGTATCTCCTGGGCTTCTGACCATTGCTGGTATTCAATATTTCAATAGTTATTTTCTATATACTGTTTTAAATAAAGAAAAATCATTTTAAAAGATAGTAACCTAGAACTTTCATCATATATTAAATTTTTATTGAAAGGAGTCTTTACATGTATTTAGTAGTGCCCTATATTACTCATGTGTACTTACAAAGGAAAATACAAGAAAAGTAGATTAGTTAAGGTATTCATAAATTTTCTTTGCCATCAGAGTTATGATTACTATGCTAAATTACTTTTTGTGACTCAGAATTATTATTGTTTTCTTCTCACAGTATGGTCCTCGGTTCCACCAAGAAGGTGCTCCACTATTATCTCCATGTTTTCTTGCACTATCGTGACATTTATTCTGCTAGTGTTGATGATGATATTTTCTATATTTTACTAGGAAGCACCAACATAGAATTTTCAGCTAATAACAACTGAAACCTGTATTTTTTTCTCAGATGGTCTTTGGGTGGTTTGTTGACTGAAACTTTGAGCAGTTGTAGATGTCCAGACTTCTAACACTAGAAAAAATTTTTTTTTTTTTTGCGGTACGTGGGTCTCTCACTATTGTGGCCTCTCCCATTGCGGAGCACAGGCTCCGGACGCGCAGGCTCAGCGGCCATGGCTCACGGTCCCAGCCGCTCCACGGCATGTGCGATCTTCCCAGACCAGGGCACGAACCCGTGTCCCCTGCATTGGCAGGCGGACTCTCAACCACTGCGCCACCAGGGAAACCCTAGAAATAACATCTTGATTTACCCATGCACAGGCCGTGACAATGACATCAGCAACCACTAATTAGCAAGAACTATTGTAAGAGATCATCAAGTAAAAGAGGCAACCCGATTTCAGAGATGTTAAAATGTGAACAAGTTTAGCTTATGTGGATAAAACATCACAATAATAATATATCATATACAATATTGTAGAACTCACTATAGACCAATTCAGAGCTATATTTGTTGCTTTATATATATCATCTCATTAGATGCTAATATTTTTTGGAGAGAGAGGCAAGTATTGCTTTTGGGCTAATAACAAAATTTAGGCCCTGGAAATTTGGGTTTTTTATCCCAAGGTCACACAATTAGTATGATGCAATCAAGTTTATATGCTAAACCAGTTTGACTCCAAAGCCTTAACCACTATTTAATATAAAAGCAATACTTGTTACGTTGTTTTGGTGGCTGAAAGACTCCCAGTAGGGACTTTGCTCTATTGGTAACCCTGTTTTCACAAAACACTTTCACAAGGAAAATGACTGATACAAAACTGTGGCTAATGAGCAGGACTTATTTTTCTAAAATGCTTTTTAAGTTATTTTTATACACTTGTTCCTATTTTACGCTTTGTGCAGATCAACAAATGTCAGCAGTTAAGGTAATTAAAAACCATAAAAAGCATTAAGTACACCACCACATAGTAGGTCCAGAAATGAGTTTCCATGTATGTTTATCAGCTTTATTCATACAAAAACCTGCAGCAAAACCATTCTAAAGAAAGGCTCCATCTTTTCACTCCCTGCCCCTGTGGGCAAGGAGAAAGTCAGATTAAAATAAAAGGTAAAGAAATAGAGCATAGTCTTATACAAGGCCACAGGAAACATAGGCCTGGTTTAGAACTATCTCTTAAAGCATGTGTGGAAAGCAAGAACAATAACAAATAAAAACCTTCTGATCATCTTCAACCGCCTGTCGTTTATGCCTACTACTCTGTGAAAAAAAAACTCCAAATAAATTGTAATATGGTGTGTCAATGTGTTTAGATGACATCTTAAACTCAGAGAATGAACTATATTCAGTACAATTTGCTTGGTTCACCAGTGATTGGCTTAGAATAGACCATAAGGAGAAAATACTGGGTGCTTCAGGGAACAACATTCTTTCCTGATGGAAAACAGAGAGCATTAAAAAAAATGATCTCCTCCACACACTTCTCCCTTGCTGCTTTCAGATGTCATTGACTGAGGATGTAATGTTGAAACTCCGATGCCATCTGAAGAACAGAGGGAATAGCCAGCATACTCAGCAGAATGCTTGAAACAGCCTCATTCTATCACTGAAACATGCTTTGTGATATTCCCTACTTCTAGAATTTCTATTAAAGGAAAATATACAAGTGCCTGCAGTTGAAGTCAAAATTATTCAGATGTTCTACAACTTGAAGGTAACATATCCTCACTGAATGAGATGCCCACTTTGGAAATCAGATTCAGGGCTGTAAATGTTTGTTGCTTCTCTCTATTCCCTTATTCCACCCAGAAGTAGTTTTGATTAATTTGTAAAATCAGAAAGAGTTTGAAGCCACAGGAAATATACAAATCATGGCTATAGAGTCTTTGCTTGCCCTTGTTTTGTCCATTTGTAATATTATTTGGTACCCTTCTTTCCTCTATTTCATTTACTTTTACTGCCTCATTTTCATATCCTTCATTTTTTCTATCAATTATCAGCAATTCATTTTACCATATTTGGTTGTTGAAGATAAGAAATTATTACCAATGCTAACCGAAATAACATAAAATTTAACTATCACTGAGTACACATGTATAGCATATAATTTGTACTTTATGCTTATCTTTGCAATTATGCTATATTTACCATAATATTAACATTACTTAAGTTTCTTCTACTTGTGCCAGTTGAGGACAGAGAGAAGGCAGAGGTAGACAGAAAACATTCAGAGGAAAGCAAGAGCATATAAAAAAAAAATGCAACAAATTAGAAAGCTAGAAAGTTAACAGTAGCTACTTAATCCAATTCCTTTATTCCATTCATGAGAAAACTAAAGATGAGAGAGGTAAAGCAGTGTCAATACCTGGCAGTAGTACAGTCAAGAAATGAATACGGTTTCCTAATTACTGACATGGTCCTCTCTAAATTGCATTATATGGAATGCTTTCAAACAGAGTATCTTGGATGTTACTTGATTTGCCTCATTGATAAGTCAAGGCAAATTAGCCTTAACCATGTAAAATATTAAATGAAGAGATGGATGCAAAAATATGGTAAAAAAAAAAGAGTGCAAATAAAAATCAATTTAATTTAATTCAAAACAGTACAAATAGATTTTCTTTCTTAATCTTCTCTTCTCCCAGTTCTCCTGTTTACGTATTTCCTCCTAGTGTTATCTTATTTAATTATAATTATTTGTCGATTTCTTCTTGTGTCTGTGTGTATGTTTTTTTAACCTTGGTCTTTCTATTCATGTATTCATTTAGCAAGAATATAGGCCAGGCATTTTTCTAGGATCCAGGATGATTGCAGTAAATAAACTGACAAATTGTCCCTTCTCATGTATCTTTCACCCTAATGGGGGAAATAAATAATAACAAATAACTATATAACCTAACATTAGGCATTTCCTATGTGCCAGGCGCTGTTCTAAGCCCTTTAGATAAAGTAACATCATTACTATCAAGATACTATTATTCTCCTCATTTTTAGGGTTGTGGAAACCAAGACACAGAGTGGCAAGGTGAAATTGCTCAAGGTCGCACAGCTAGTAAAAAGTGAAACCCAGGAAATATGGCTCCAAAATCTGTGCTCTTAACCACTATGCTATGATAGTTCTCCATGTGATAAGAGTTCTGAAAAAAATGAGAGTAGGGCTGGTTAAGAGACAATAGAATGAATGTGTAAGAGGGGAGGGATTTTTTACTTAAGGGAGTCAAGAAATGCCTCAATGAGAAGATGAGGGTGTTAGTCAGGCAACTAGATGACAAAGAAATTTGAGGGGACTGCAAAGATAAAGCCTTGCATCAGGATGTGCTTTCAGTGTTCAGGGAACAACCAAGAAAACACCTTGGATGATCTTCAGTGAGAGGCAGATGGTGGATGAGTTCACAGATTGTGCAGTGACCAGATCACATCAGACTTTGGATTTCAGTATATTTTTATGGATGACGAAAAAAAAACAAATTTGAGGAACTTTGAGCAAAGAGGTGGCACATTCAGAGTAAAAGGATTAGTTGGACTGATAGTCTGGAAAATAGCATAAAGGCACTAAAAGTGAAAGAAGAATCAATAAAGATTTGGGAGAGTATGCCTAGGGCTTTAACAGCAGAGGTGATGAATGGTGGTCAGATTTTTTTTTTTTTAATATATGTATCACAATTTCCTGGACCCTGGATGTGAGGAGTGGAGAAAACATGGAGTCAAGGCTGACTTCAAGTTTAATGACCTTAGCCCACAGGTAAGTAACAGTGCCAGGTACTGCAATAAGGAAGCCTAGGAGAGAAGAAGATTAGACGGTAGGGTAAACATTCAATTTGTGAATCTGTAATTTTGAGACATCTGTTATTCCTAAATTGTCTAATGCATTGCCCTCTAGGACTTGAAATGTGACTAGTAGAAACCAAATTTTACATTTTATTTAATTTACTGAATTTAAATTTAAAAGTGTTACTCAATTCAGTTATTGAAAAATTTTCCTTGTGTTTGGATCAATTTTGTTTGTGACTACTTTTTGAACTGTAAATTTTATGAAATTCAAATACAGATCAAGTAACTGACAAAATTTTAGCACCTGAATTGAGATGTCTTTTAAGTGCACATTGGGTTTCAAAGACTTGAGTTGAGTAGATCATGAAATATATTGTATTGAGTTCATTAGAGAGGTTGAGATTGGAGATGTAAATTTTGAAAGCATCACTCTTAAGTAGGGTATTGAAGTTTTGGAACTGAATCAGCCAATTAAAGAGCCCATTACGTTAGCAAGGAGTTAACATCTTCACATGGCTTGGCAATGGAGTCATGGAGGGCACCTGGCTTATTTGGATGAGGTTTGGTTTGTTTATTTGTGTGGCAGGAGTTGGGGGATGGGTGGGGAAGGGAAGGAAATGAATGAGAGCTTTTATCCTCTTTGTTTTCATACAATCTTAGAAAAATAGCTAGATGCTTGATTTTTAGTCCTTGTCACTCCCATCCTTCAATATATCTAGACCAATTTTGACAAGATAAAACTGCGACCCAAATCATTTAGCTAATTTTCCAAAAGTTTCCCAGATGAGTAGTGATAAGATTAGGATGTATATACATTTCAATTTATTATTTAACACTGATTCCATTATACTTGGGGTGACCAGATGCCACTCTCTACATTAGTACCTGTTTCATTAATCTAAAGAAATCTGAAGAGGATTTTTGCTTTTACAAAAAATAAAGAGGCAAAAATGGAAAATAGTTCAGCATTTGTTTTCAGAGAGCTGTCATAGAGGCAGTGTGCACCCCAGCAGAGGGTGGCACTGTCAAGCTTCTTCCCTGGGAACTACACACAGCATCTCAGCGCTAAACTGTGTCTATGAGCATCTCTGCTTTACCTGGATTTATTTTGTGCATCCATTAGCAAGATGTGTCCTAAGGTTATTTTCTGTTCACCTTACATGATTTCAGCTTAGAAAGGTTTCATAGAAACACTCTACTTTCAGACAGTGGGGGAAACCTGTATTACTTTCTTTTCATCTGCTGTCTATTTTCTGCCCCAAAAAGCTCTGGCAAATTTTAGGTCTTTGTCATGAATGTGAGCTCTTCCCCTGGCACTTTTTGCTGTATTTGACTCATTATTTCTACAAAGCTGTTTAACTTTACAGAACCCTGCAGCTGTGATTCAGATTATCTTCCTACTTTATCTAGAATGGAATTTATAGCACATTTCTGCACCTATTTCCCCTGCCCCCTTCAAGGTCAAGCAATTGATGACATGTGCATTTATAATAGCTATTCAATTTTGAGACAATAAGGTGAAAAACAATAACTCAAAGAAATTCACTGTTAATAGTTGAGTTTTAAAATTTTAATCATTATCTCTAATTTTGGGAGATATTTTGAGAGTATACATTGTATCCCTGAAATCATGCTGGGTAGTAAATGTGTGCCTCTTTGTTTCCTAAATATGAGTATTGTTTCTGCCCAAATCAGATATGTGGGCCAGTTTTTATAAGTAATAGCATTTTTTTCTCTTTCTTATTCATCTTGATATATCTACCAATTTATCTGTGCCTTTTAGTACACCTCATACATAACATACTAACTTAGAAACAACAATAGCAACAAAATGTTTGAACAGAAGAGTTAATGAGTAAAGGAAGACTTTAAAAATGCAAGTGATGACTCAGAATAAAGACAAAATAATTCCTTATAACTGACTACATGTGACTGACAAGCACCACACCCATTAATTTCCTGCTTTTTTCTGTAATTTTGAAAAATTGTGTGCTTTTTTACTTCAGTAGAAAATTCCTTTGCTGTTTTCTTAGAAATAGTTTATACATGTAAGTCATCTCAAAAGCTGACTCCTGTGCTTTTTCATGTCATTAAATATATATATATATATTAATCTATTCACTGTGCTAATGGTCACTATTGCCTGACACCTATCCTTATCAACTTACCACTGTCTTATTGATTATTTCCTTTGAGCTGTTTTTCTTTTTTAAATATTTTCTTGTTTTTAGTCTTGTTTCTTTATGTCTGATTCAAATCCTTATTATCATAGTTTATCCAACTGTAATAAATTCCTAGGTGTTCTTTTCTTTAATATATCAAATTTTAACTCCATCTAGTAGCCTCCCTCTAAATTCACCTTCTCCCAAAGCCACTCATATTATATCATGTTCAAACCATTTTTATACTACATTGAATAAAGTCCAAATTCTCAGTTATATGACATTGATTAAAGCTATATTCCCAACCTCTCTTATTTAATATTCCCAGCAGAGGACCTTGAAACAAAGATCCAAGTGCAATATTTAGGAAGTGATCAATTGAACAAGAGTAGAGACTGAGATGAAACCAAACAGAAGGCAGCCAATACAGTGTACATGATCAAGCTAGTTACCACTGGGTGCAACTGGAGTTTATTAATCCATATGGAGGTCTTTGGGGATTAGTGTAGGCTATTTCTCTCTATGTGTTTCCATATAAGGGGCAGGAGATGAGATCCTTATCCATTCAAAGGATGTAACAAAAGTAATGATAAATTTAGTAAGTATTTAACTTTTTTGTTAGGCTCTGGGCCAGGTACATTCACATGCATTACTTAATTTAATATCACAGAAAGCCTGTGAGGTTGGAAATATTATTTCTACCCTCATTTCACAATGTTTTCAGGTGTTAGGGGACTTGTTCAAAGTTAAGGCTTACATTCAAACTTTAAACTCAGAGCTGTATGTCAACTATAATGGAAGTATTTCACCACTGTTCACTGTACCTTATTTTTGGTAATGAGCTTCAGATCTTCAATGGAATCACAGGTTTTATAATTTCTTGAAACATTCAGTGTCTATGCATGTGATCCAGCAGATGACATACTGTCCCCTCAATTTCTGGAATTATTTCATCAGTCTTATCTTTGTCTACTTCTGTTGCAAGCTTCCTTAGGGCAGTGACAATTTTCTCCATATTATTGATAATATACAACAATTTAACATATTTTTCTATAATATTGTTCTACAATGTTAATTAATTTCATCTTTTGTATATTTCTGAAAATTTGCATCTAAACCTTTTTCATGTGCTATTTTAATACAAATTTTTCTACTATTCATTACTATGTCTACTACAATTTTTTTCAATTTCATATATATTGGGTTACATATTTTTATAGCAGTTTTCAACTCAGTGACCCTAAAGTGTATGTGCATATTAAAATATATGCATATATATACTGTTATACATCTATTTTATTAAATATATTAAAATTAAATTAGAGTGCATCCTTAAAAATGCATATTTAAAAAAAGTTTGAAAGTGTTACTAAAATATACCAATAAAAAATTCTATGTTAAGGAAATTCATATTTTATTTTTGGCAGCAATAATTCACTATGTGTCTTTGTATTAGTCATTTTCTACAAGTATAAAGAAGCAGTGCAGCAAGAGCAGAAAAAGCCACACAATCGAATGATTAATAGATATGTATAAAATTTTTAAAGAACTTGGCTTCCTTCCTCTGTTTAACAATGCTTATGTTATTTATAAGATAATGCAAATATTCCCACATTAAATCACCACACTGTCCTTTAAAATATGAGAAATTGTTAAATGGGATGAAAAATGAAAGATTTTAAATTAAGCTCTTATGCTAAATTTATGCAAATATGAATATTGCTAGCTAAAATAATAATTTTTAAAATGTTGTCTTTGAAATGTTTATTTCATTAGCATGCCTAATCCTCCAAAACTCCTGTGTTTAACATTGTTATTTGGAGATAATGTAGTGATATATACGTAGAAAATGTTTCATTTAATGTTGCACTTTAGCATATGAGATGTAAGGGAAATGTTCTCATATTTGGAGGCATTTTCAAGTAAAAATAAAATGTCCATAATAAAATTTTATTTTGTATTTGTGCAGTTTGCATGGTCAGTAAACAACGTGATTTAAACCCTGAAAATAATTAATAATATGAATTCCCTGGTTGAAATCTATTTTCAAGAATAAATATTTTCGGGCTTCCCTGGTGGCGCAGTGGTTGAGAGTCCACCTGCCGATGCAGAGGACGTGGGTTCATGCCCCAGTCTGGGAAGATCCCACATGCCATGGAGCGGCTGGGACCGTGAGCCATGGACGCTGAGCCTGTGCGTCCGGAGCCTGTGCAACAGGAGAGGCCACAACAGTGAGAGGCCCACGTACCGCAAAAAACAAACAAAAAAAAAGAATAAATTTTTTCGAAGAAAATTAGTTGCAAAACCTGTTCAGACAACACAATGATATAACCATAGTGCTGCCAAGAAAGCTAAAATGTTACCAATATCAGAGCAGAGATTTTACCTAGTTTGTTCACTGTTGCATCCCTAATATCTAAAATACTGCCTGAAATACACTAAGTGCCAAATAAATGTTAGTGAATTCTAATTTATTTGAAAAGCTGCATTCAAATGTATATTGGATTAATACTACTGGATGCATCTTCTTTTAAAAGTGATCCCCGGAGAAAACCTCGAGGACCGCAGAGCAGAGGGATGGAAAGTGCCTGCATCCAGACTTGAACCACAAATTAACAGAATTACCCGTTTTGAGATCTGCTCCACCTCAGGACTCCCCGAGTTGGAGGCGCCTTCAAGATGGCAGAGGAATAAGATGTGGAGATCACCTTCATCCCCATGAATACATCAAAACTACATCTATATGTGGAACAACTTCTACAGAACACCTACTGAAAGCTGGCAGAAGACCTCAGACTTCCCAAAAGGCAAGAAAATCCCCATGTACCTGGGTAAGGCAAAAGAAAAAAGGAAAAACAGAGACAAAAGAATAGGGATGGGACCTGCACCTCTGGAAAGGAGCTGTGAAGGAGGAAAACTTTCCACACAGTAGGAAGCCTCTTCACTGGTGGAGACAGGGGGTAGCTGGGGGGAAGCTTCGGAGCCACGGAGGAGAGCACAGCAACAGAGAAGCAGAGGGCAAAGCAGAGAGATCCCTACACAGAGGATTGGTGTGTGGAATCTTACCAGCACTCACCAGCCCGAGAGGCTTGACTGCTCACCTGCTGGGACAGGTGGGAGCTGGGAGCTGAGGCTCGCAGGTTTGGGAGGTCATATCCCGGGGAGAGGACTGGGGTTGGCTGAGTGAACACGCTGAAGGGAGCTAGTGTACCACAGTTAGCTGAGAGGGAGTCCGGGGAAAAGTCTGGAACTGCCTAAGAGGCAAGAGACCATTGTTTTGGGGTTCTGAAGGAGAGGGGATTCAGAGCACCACCTAAACGAGCTCCAGAGATGGGCGCTAGTCACGGCTCACCAGAGACACCAGAGACAGGCATGAAATGCTAAGGCTGCTGCTGCAGCCACCAAAAAGCTTGTGTGCAAGCACAGGTCCACACTTCTACTCTTGGGAGCCTGTGCAGCCCACCACTGCCAGGGTCCCGTGATCCAGGGACAACTTCCCTGGGAGAACACATGGCGCACCTCAGGCTGTAGCAACATCACGCTGGCCTCTGCAGCTAATCAACTGCCCCTTTAACCCCATCCTGTTTGGGCAGGGAAGAGATACCCGCAGGAGACCTACATACAGAGGCGGGGCCAAATCCAAAGCTGAACCCCAGGAGCTGTGCAAACAAAGAAGAGAAAGGGAAATTTCTCCCAGCAGCCTCAGGAGCAGCGGATTAAATCTCCACAATCAATGTGATTGTGGGATACCTGAATAGCAAACGAATCATTCCAAAACAGAAGAGGTGGACTTTGGGAGCAACTGTAGACTTGGGCTGTGCTTTCTACATCTAATTTTTTTCTGGTTTGATGTTTATCTTAGTTTAGTATTTAGAGTTTTTATTATCATTGGTAGATTTGTTTATTGATTTAGTTGCCCTCTTCCTTTTTTTAAAATCCATATATATATATTTTTTCCTTTTTCTCTTTTGGTGAGTGTGTATGGTGTATGCTTCTCTGTGTGATTTTGTCAGTACAGCTTGGCTTTGGCCCCTTGCCCTAGGGTTCTGACTGTCTGTTTTTGGTTTTTTAATTTTAGTATAGTTTTTAGCGCTTGTTATCATTGGTGGATTTGTTTTTTTGGTTTGGTTGCTCTCTTCTTTATTTCTCTTTCTTTTTTAAATTATTTTTCTATTTTTTATTTTTAATAATTTTTTTTATTTTAAAAACTTTATTTTCTTTTCTTTTCTTTTTCTTTTTTTTTTCTTTTTTTCCCCCCTTTTCTTCTGAGCCATGTGACTGACAGTGTCTTGGTGCTCTGGTTGGGTGTCAGACCTTAGCCTCTGAAGTGGGACAGCCAAGTTCAGGACATTTGTCCACCAGAGACCTCCGGGCCCTTTGTAATATCAAACAGTGAAAGCTCTCCCAGAGATCTCCATCTCAACACTAAGACCCAGCTCCACTCAACGACCAGCAAGCTACAGTGCTGGACACACTATGCCAAACAACTAGCAAGACAGAAACACAATCCCACACATGAGTAGAGAGTCTGCCTAAAATCATAATAAAGTCACAAACACCCCAAAACACAGCACCAGATGTGGTCCTGCCCACCAAAAAGACAAGGTCCAGCCTCATCCACTAGAACACAGGAACCAGTCCCATCCACCAGGAAGCCTACACAAGCCACTGAACCAATCTTAACCACTGGAGGCACCAAAAGCAATGGAAGCTATGAACACGTGCACCCTGCAAAAAGGAGAAGCCAAACACAGTAAGTTAAGCAAAATGAGAAGACAGGGAAGCACACAGCAGATGATGGAACAAGGTTAAAACCCACCAGACCAAACAAATGAAGAGGAAATAAGCCATCTACCTGAAAAATAATTCAGAGTAGTGATAGCAAAGATGATCCAAAATCTTGGAAATAGAATGGAGAAAATACAAGAAACATTAGAAAAGGACCTAGAAGAACTAAAGAACAAACAAACAATAATGAACAACACAATAAATGAAATTAAAAATTCTCTGAAGGAATCAATAGCAGAATAACTGAGGCAGAAGAATGGATAAGCGACCCAGAAGATAAAATAGTGGAAATATCTACCGCAAAGCAGAATAAAGAAAAAAGAATGAAAAGAATTGAGGACAAACTCAGAGACCTCTAGGACAGTATTAAAAGCACCAACATTTGAATTATAGGGGACCCAGAAGAGGAAAAGAAAAAAAAAAGGTACTAAGAAAATATTTGAGGAGATTAAAGTTGAAAACTTCCCTAATATGGGTAAGGAAATAGTCAATCAAGTCCAGGAAGTGCAGACAGTCCCATACAGAATAAATTCAAGGAGAAACATACCAAAACACATATTAATCAAGGTATCAAAAATTAAATACATAGAAAAAATATTTAAAGCAGCAAGGGGAAAGCAACAATTAACATACAAAGGAATCCCCATAAGTTTAACAAATGATCTATCAGCAGAAACTCTGCAAGCCAGAAGGGAGTGGCAGGACATATTTAAAGTGATGAAAGGGAAAAACCTACAACCAAGATTACTCCACCCAGCAAGGATCGCATTCAGATTCAACAGAGAAATTAAAATTTTACAGACACGCAAAAGCTAAGAGAATTCTGCACCACCAAACCAGCTTTACAACAAATGCTAAAGGAACTTCTCTAGACAGGAAACACAAGAGAAGGAAAAGACTTACAATAACAAAGCCAAAACAATTAAGCATATGGTCATAGGAACATACATACATATCAATAATTACCTTAAATGTAAATGGATTAAATTTCCCAACCAAAAGGCATAAACTGGCTAACTGGATATAAAAACAAGACCCATATATATGCTGTCTACAAGAGACCCACTTCAGACCTAGCGACACATACAGACTGAAAGTGGGAGGATGGAAAAAGACATTCCATACAAATGGAAATCAAAGGAAAGTTGTAGTAGCAATTCTCATATCAGACAAAACAGACTTTAAAATAAAGACTATTACAAGAGACAAAGAAGGCCATTACATAATGATCAAGGGATCAAACAAAGAAGAAGATATAAAAATTGTAAATATTGATGCACCCAATATAGGAGCACCTCGTTACATAAGGCAAATGCTAGCAGCCATAAAAGGGGAAATCGACAGTAACACAACCATAGTAGGGGACCTTAACACCCCACTTTCACCAATGGACAGATCATCTAAAATGAAAATAAATAAGGAAACACAACAATTAAATGATACATTAAACAAGATGGACTTAACTGATATTTATAGAACATTCTACCCAAAAACAACAGAATACATTTTCTTCTCAAGTGCACAACAGAACATTCTACAAGATAGATCATATCTTGGGTCACAAATCAAGCCTCAGTAAATTTAAGAAAATAGAGATCATATCAAGTATCTTTTCCTACCACACCACTATAAGACTAGATATCAATTAAAGGGAAAATCTGTAAAAAAAATACAAATGCATGGAGGCTAAAGAATAAAATACTAAATAAGCAAAAGATCACTGAAGAAATCAAAGAGAAAATCAAAAAATACCTAGAAACAAATGACAATGAAAACACAATGACCCAAAACCCATGGGATGCAGCAAAAGCAGTTCTAAGAGGGAAGTTTATAGCCATACAGTCCTACCACAAGAAACAAGAACCATCTCAAATAAACAACCTAACCTTACACCTAAAGCAATTAGAGAAAGAAGAGCAAAAAAACCTCAAAGTTAGTAGAAGGAAAGAAATCATAAAAATCAGTTCAGAAATAAATGAAAAAGAAATGAAGGGCATGATACCAAACATCAATAAAACCAAAAGATGGTTCTTTGAGAAGGTTAACAAAATTGATAAACCATTAGCCAGACTCATCAAGGGAAAAAGGGAGAAGACTCATCTCAGAATTAGAAATGAAACAGGAGAAGTAAAAACTGACACTGCAGAAATACAAAGGATCATGAGAGATTACTACAGCAACTATATGCCAATAAAATGGACAAAATGGTCAAATTCTTAGAAAAGCACAACATTCTGAGACTGAACCAGGAAGAAATAGAAAATATGAACAGACCAATCACAAACACTGAAATTGAAACTGTAATTAAAAATCTTCCAACAAACAAAAGCTCAGGACCAGATGGCGTCACAGGCGAATTCTATCAAACATTTAGAGAAGAGCTAACACCTATCCTTCTCAAACTCTTCTAAAATATAGCAAAAGGAGGCACACTCCCAAACTCATTCTACGAGGCCACCAGGACCAGATGGCTTCACAGGTGAATTCTATCAAGCATTTAGAGAAGAGCTAACACCTATCATTCTCAAACTCTTCTAAAATATAGCAGAAGGAGGCACACTCCCAAACTCATTCTTTGAGGTCACCATCAACCTGATACCAAAACCAAAGATGTCACAAAGAAAGAAAACTACAGGCCAATATCACTGATGAACATAGATGCAAAAATCCTCAACACAACACTAGCAAATGGAATCCAAGGACACATTAAAAGGATCATACACCATGATCAACTGGGGTTTATCCCAGGAATGCAAGGATTCTTCAATATATGCAAATCGATCAATGAGATACACCATATTAACAAATTGAAGGAGAAAAGCCATAAGATCATCTCAATAGATGTAGAAAGAGCTTTCAACAAAATTCAACACCCATTTATAATAACCCTCCAGAAAGTAGGCACAGAGGAAACTTACCTCAACATAATAAAAGCCATACATGACAAACCTACAGCCAACATCGTTGTCAATGGTGAAAATCTGAAACCATTTCCACAAATCAGGAACAAGACAAAGTTGCGCACTCTCACTACTATTATTCAACATAGTTTTGGAAGTTTTAGCCACAAGAATCAGAGAAGAATAAGAAATAAAAGGAATCCAAATCGAAAAACAAGAAGTAAAAGTGTCACTGTTTGCAGATGACATGATACTATACATAGAAAATCCTAAAGATACTACCAGAAATCTACTAGAGCTAATCAATGAATTTGGTAAAGTAGCAAGATACAAAATTAATGCACAGAAATCTCTTGTATTCCTATACACTAATGATGAAAAATATGAAAGAAAAGTGAGGAAACACTCCCATTTACCAATGCAACAAAAAGAATAAAATACCTAGGAATAAACTTACCTAAGGAGACAAAAAGTCTTTATGCAGAAAACTCTAAGACACTGATGAAAGAAATTAAAGATGATACAAACAGATGGAGAGATATATCATGTTGTTGGATTGGAAGAATCAACATTGTGAAAATGACTATAGTACCCAAAGCAATCTACAGGTTCAATGCAATCCTTATCAAACTACCAATGGCATTTTTTCACAGGACTAGAACAAAAATTTTCACAATTTGTATGGAGATACAAAAGACCTCGAATAGCCAAAGCAATCTTGAGAAAGAAAAATGGATCTGGAGGAATCAAGCTCCCTGACTTCAGACTATACTACTAAGATACACTAATCAAGACAGTATGGTACTGGCACAAAAAAAGAAATATAGGTCAATGGAACAGGATAGAAAGGCCAGAGATAAACCTATGCACATATGGTCACCTTATTTTTGATAAAGGAGGCAAGAATATACAATGGAGAAAAGACAGCCTCTTCAATAAGTGGTGCTGGTATTTGTTTTCCTCTTTCTGACTTACTTCACTCTGCTAACACTTATATATGGAATCTAAAAAACAAACCAAAAAAATGGTCATGAAGAACCTCGGAGCAAGATGGGAATAAAGATGCAGACCTACTAGAGAATGGACTTGAGGATATGGGCAGGGAGAAGGGTAAGCTGGGACAAAGTGAGAGAATGGCATGAACATATATACACTACCAAATGTAAAATAGCTAGTGGGAAGTAGCCGCATAGCACAGAGAGATCAGCTCGGTGCTTTGTCACCACCTAGAGGGGTGGGATAGGGAGGGTCAGAGGGAGGGAGATGCAAGAGGGAAGAGATGTGGGGATATATGTATATGTATAACTGATTCACTTTGTTATAAAGCAGAAACTAACACACCATTGTAAAGCAATTATACTGCAATAAAGATGTTAAAAAAAGAAAAATAAGTGGTGCTGGGAAAACTGGACTGCTACATGTAAAATAATGAAATTAGAACGTTTCCTAACACCATACACAAAAATAAACTCAAAATGGATTAAAGACCTAAATGTAAGGCCAGACACTCTAAAACTCTTAGAGGAAAAGATAGGCAGAACACTCCATGACATAAATCACCGCAAGATCTTTTTTGACCCACCTCCTAGAGAAATGGAAATAAAAATAAACAAATGGGACATATTGAAACTTAAAAGCTTTGCACAGCAAGGTAAACCATAAACAAGACGAAAAGACAACCTTCAGAATGGGAGAAAACATTTGCAAATGAAGCAACTGACAAAGGATTAATCTCCAAAATATACAAGCAGTTCATGAAGCTCAATATCAAAAAAACAAACAACCCAATCCAAAAAGGGGCAGAAGACCTAAACAGACATTTCTCCAAAGAAGATATACAGATTGTCAACAAATAAATGAAAGGATGCTCCACATCGCTAATCATTAGAGAAATGCAAATCAAAACTACAATGAGGTATCACCTCACACTGGTCAGAATGGCCATCATCAAAATATCAACAAACAATAAATGCTGGAGAGGGTGTGCAGAAAAGAGAACCCTCTTGCACTGCTGGTGGAAATGTAAATTGATACAGCCAATTTGTGGGGATATATGTATATGCATAGCTGATTCACTTTGTTGTACAGCAGATACTAACACAACATCGTAAAGCAATTATACTCCAATAAAGATGTTAAAAAAAGAAAAAGTGATTCCATTGCTAAACCATTTTAGGCCATTCCCCACCTCCCATTCTTGCAGTTTTAAGAAAATTTATTGAATATTTACTCCATGAAATGCATTATTATGATCCCTGGAGGTACAACACATAGTTAAATTGAGAAACATCTCATAGAGTTTAAAATCTATTGAAAGATTATAGACAAAAACAAAACAAAAAATTATGATAATACATCTAGGAAGAAACATTAATCAGAGAAAGGGAGTTCTGGGGACAAGAGATTCCATGGAAGGATTTTTGAAAGGCAAAACAAAGTTTCACAAAGAAGGTGAACACTGAATAAATACCTAAATAAAACAGGCTGATCCATCATAATATCTTAGCAAAGGGTATTCTAAACAAAGAGAGATAGAAAAATATCAAACTCTCAGGTGGAAGCATGCCTGGTGTGTTCAGGGATTAACCAGAACAATCATGTGGCTGGACTAACATGAAGAAAGGGAAATAGAACATGACAGGTGGCTAATGATTATACTCAGCATCAGCTACTGATTTGGGGATTTTGAAAGAATGAGCCAGTTAATATACTTAATTCTCTAAAAAAGAGAACACCTATTTGCTTTGCAAGGTGCCAAGTTTTAGATCCAGGTGAATGTCAATGTACATGAAGACATTTCAAGTGGCAGATTTGTAGTGGTGACCAAGACTGCAGACTTTGAAACTCCAGCTATGCCAATTGGTATATGTATGACCTTGAGTATGTAATTTAACCTTTTGGTGCTTTAGTTTTCTCAGTCCCCAAATGGGGGTGATGACTGTGCCTTACAGGTGGTTGGAGCATTAAGTGAAATATGCACACGTGCTCTCAACACTGTGTTTGGCAAAGACATGTTCTAAAAATACTTGAGGTTTAGTATTATTTTAGAATTTTAAAGTATCGGTAATAGAGTAGTAGTTCTAGTAGCATATGTTTACAGAATTAGAATGAGTGGTTTTGAGAGTCATAAAAATGGTAAAGATGTAAGTCATTTATGTAAATATTCTCTTAATATTCAGAAAAATCAAAAAATCTGTGAATCCCATTAACTACACACAGAAAGGCATGTTGATGACACAGAGGGGTTGTGGGCTTTTGAAAAAGAAGGCTGTGATTACTAGGCAATAGCAAGGATTGAGCAAGAAGAAACATCTAAATGAACCATGTAATGGAGTTACTAAAGAAAACGTTCTGAGATGCCATAAAAATTGCATAACTTAATTTTATTGAAGTGTTAACAAATCTCTTATAATATTATCTTTATGAATGAACCATGTCAGCCTATGAGTAGACTGATAGATATAATCTGAGTTATTTTAGGCTGGGTTATCTGGGAAGCACCCTGAGACAGAGGTTTCAGTGCAGGCGATTTCATAGGGAGTGCTTAGGGGGAACAGCAGCTCTAAGGAGTGAGGCCAACTGGGGTTAGTAGAACTGTGGTACAGTTGCAGTCGAGGCCACATCCTGTTTCCACAGGGGGCTCTCAAGCTAGGATGGCCATTCAGGATTGAACTGAATTGAGATAAGGGGGCCAGACCTTTATAATTCTATGTCAACCAGTCATGGATGTGGGCTGCTCGGGAGGAAAGTTGTAACCTTAGGACAGGCAGCTCTTTGGGGAAAAGGCAAGTCCTAGAGAGGGATTTAGTCTGAAGGTGAAACTCCTGGAAGCTGAGAGGGTAGTTGTGAGTGCACAGGTCCTGAAGAGCTGATAGGAGATATAATCTTTCCACACCCTCCATTTGGCCTTCAAAATTGTGTCCTGGCCTTTTTCCAATATCTAATTTGTAATACATTCTGATAGGGCAGAACTCAGAGAATTAATTAATTAATTAATCCAGGACATACTGAATAATATTACAAAAAAAGCAATTATCTTAATCGTTAGCTGCTGAAACTAGTAACCCAACAATAAATCTGAATGCAAAATGTAATACTTAGACTGAAAAAATAAATTACAAAAATAAGATAGCTAAATGGCCAAACACACAACAAAACAAAACAATCTCCTGTAAAACTATGGGATACTGAATTTCTGGGCTACAAATTTATACCGCATAATAGCAATATAGCATCCGTATTAAAGAATGCTCCTCTGCTCATATGCCCTGCCCTAGTCAGGGCACATGGAATATCTCATGCAGTTTGGAAGGAATCAGATCGGAAATTAGAAAGGTCACTCCAGAGCCTGCACTTTTACCTATCAGACCATATGGCCTTCTCAGTGTGAACAGCCCAAATCTGTAAACTTTGTGGATATAACCTTGACCAAATTTCCTCTGAACCAATTTAGGGGCTTTCCTTAAAATTTCTGTTTGTATTCTACCATACTAATATTTCTTATTCTGATGAGAAAATATCAGCAGTTTAAGCATATTAAGATTATATTAATTTTATTTTATATTATAGTCTTTATTATGCCAGCATAGTATAATATAAAGAATATGTGATTTTATATTATTATTATTATTTTGACCTGGAGGTGAGTACCTATGTTTTCCTCTTATGATTGTTCTGTAGACCACAAGTACACATTATAAATCCTTTTTAATATGAATATTATGTTTAATAATAAAAGAGAAGAAAAAATACAAACAAGTAAAACAAAGAATATATAATTTCCCATAACCCCAGTTGTAGGGATAACCACCATTGACACTTTGGAATATACCTTTGTGTGTATGTATCAAAAAATATGCAGTATATAGACCTTCTAATCTACTTTTCTTTTTTTTCACTTTGCATTCCATGAACCTGCTCTTATGTCAATAAATCTTTGTTAAAGCCTTATCTTAATGATGGAAGAGTATTCTACTCTATGAATTTACCATTATATAATCAATAATGAATGTACCATTTACTCATACTTCTGGATATTTAACTTGTTTCAATTTTTATTTCTACTCTAATGCTTTGAGAAGCAATCAAGTTTAAAGATTTTTGTGCATCCCTACTATTTCCTTAGGCTACCCTTCTAGGTATGTAATTGTTAAGTCAAAATGGATCAGTGTTTTCGGGGCTTCTTTTTAACATCTGTAATTGCTGGTATTGTTGGTAAAGTTTGATCAGCATTTTAACTCACTCTTATCTACTTGAAATCCACTTAAACTAGGAGTAAAATAGCAATACCTAGGACTAAACAATTAACATTGAATTCTGTAGTTGATTGTGTGTGAAGCCTCCAAGATCTTCCCACTAGGATTTCAGGACTTATTCTCCAGCTGCTGGAAATGTTGCCAGTAACACCTCAAGGCTATCAACCTGTTCTGAGAATTGCTGGTGCTAAGACACATCTTGCCCAATGTTGGATCCATGTCTGAAGAGCAGCTAGCCCCCGATGACTGGCTGATGTTGGGGTATAAAATACCAACCCCTACTATGTGGTAGGCTGAGACCCTTTTCTTACTAAAACCCCTTCTTTCACTTCCCCCCAGGTGTTCATCCTAATAGTACTTCCTAATACACATCCTGCATGCTAATTCCTATCTCAGAGCTGGCTTTCTTGTGTGTCCACCTTGCAACAAGCACCTACAAATGTTCAGATACAGTGTTGTGCTTCATAGCCATTGTCTCATTTAATCTATTCAGTAATAGATAGGTCGTGTGATAGGTAAGACAGGTAGTATGATTACTGGTATTTTACAGGTAAAATAATCCCCAGCTGTTTAAACAGCTTGTCCTAGGACAAGCTATAAAGCTAGTGAAGTCAGCCTTCAAAACTAGAAATCTGACCTCGAAGCCCATGTACTACACTAGGCATTGTACTTCCTCCAGACGCAGACGGAACAACACAAATTGATAACCTTAGTACTTTAGGAACAGTGAATAATATTTCTGCTCCATTGCCCTCCAGGCTAATTTAAAGTCTTTCCTCACTTTCACATATTCTCATTTTGATTTAGAGTCAACTCTTTATATACCTGTCAATCACTCTCACTAAATAGTAAGTTCCATAGGGCAGTTAGTAACATCACACATAATACATATTGTGCTCTATGAATAAGCTGCATTTGAATAACTGAATGAATATATTTGGTCATACTCGTTTAGATTTATTCATGCTAAATCAGGTCTACAGTCTGGTCTAGACAGACTTCTATCTGATTTGGCCACCAAAGTAAAGACTGTTAAATAATCATTCTTTCCTTGATCTCAACTCAGATAAAAAATATAGCTATTCTATGACTGAAAGAAAAATGAATAATAACTTTTATTGTGTTGCCAAATTTTGTATGGATTAATATTCCTCTCTTTTCTAAACTTTTCACTCTTTGGTTTAAACATAGAGCCATTTATAAAAGATGTGTACACACTCTTTTTATTTTTCACTTCATATACTTTGATCATTATCCACTTTCAGCTTCTGTCTTTTAGCTCAACCATACAACAAACAGCTTTCAGCCTTCTGGAAACTGCCACACACTATATTAATTAATAAGGAATTCAAGATTTTAAAAAATATACCCTTACTATAAAATATCTCATACTTTCACTTAAGTTTTTCACTTTTTATTCAAATGATTATAACGGATTGTAGGAAGTGATACCCTATACATTGCTTTTGATTTACCACCAAAATTTTGTTTTGGGGATATTTAGAATACAAGTGTTATCTTTTTCAACAGTTCATTTTGGAAATATAATGATAAGTTAGTCTCAATAATTTCACAATATATTAATTTGCTGATAAGACAAAAATATTATTAATGTTTTTCTGAATGATTAACTGCTAATCAAAATTTGTAATGGCTGGTCAATTGAGAGTGTTTATATATGTAAAAAAATAATTATTATTTGACTATCACGTACAATTTGACTATAAACAAAATTACGTTTTTAAGAGAATTTGAGTGTGAGTTTGAAACAGGAACAAACTACGAAGAGACAAAGAATCCAATGTAAATCAATAATCTAGCACCAGAGTAGGTCATTAGGACTGGCCTTGCTGGTGAACACTCTTCCAGTTGCACTACTGGAAGCAGTGCTGTAATCTCCAGAAGGATTTGGCTGTTCAGTTTTTCTCTTGATGCCTGATCTCATGTCAGAGATTCCACTTTTCATTGTATACATGTGTGTTTTTCTAGTAAATGCCCTGTTAATTTTGGTTATTTTAGTACTCTATGTTTCTTGCAATCTAAACAGTCCAACAGAAGAATGCACATCATAGCAAGTGTATTATTAAATGCTATCTATCAGTTTAGAATATGATATTTTATTGCAAAGGTAGATTTTACATATAAATAATGCAGCAATGGTAGCAATGGTTGCATGCATATTTTCTATCAAAGGATAAATCTATGGATATGTAAACTTGGATTCTGATTGGAATCACACTAATTTAACAGCTATAGAGTTATCAGCAATCACTATTGATGAAGAGAAGTATATCAGTTTCCTGAGGCTGCTGTAACAAATATCTACAAACTGGGTACCTTAAATCAACATAAGTGAATTTTTCTATAGTTCTGGAAGCCAGAAGTCTGGAATCAACGTGTCTTCAGGGCCATGCTCCCTCCATAGGCTCTAAGAGGTAATTCTTGAATCTTCCAGCTTCTGGTGGCTGCAGACATTTCTTGTCTTGTGGCCTCATCATTCAAATCTCTGCTTCCATGGCCACATTGCCTCCCCTCTCTCCAAAATTCACTCTGCCTCTTTACTATAAAGACACGTTATTATATTTAGAGCTCAACTAGATAATTCAGAATAAACTGCTCTTCTCAAGATCCTAAACTTAAATCACATCTTTTGCCATGACTGATGTGTAAAGTTCACTATTTAACAGATAGGGTAATATCCACAGGTTCCAGGGATTAAGATGTGGACGTATCTGTTTAGGGGTCACTTTTCAGACATCATCAAAAAATCACTTCCATATTTAAACTTTGACGTTATTTTGGTCAATGTGATTTGAAAGCCCTGTGCCTGCAATGTTAACTAAATAACAAAGCTAATTCAGAAAGATTTTTGAAGGTTTGGCCACTCACTGCTCAAATCCTCCATTCTCACCATATCATGCTGCACTTGGATTAAATCCCTTAAACTAAATGACCACAAACTATCTTAGGTTTGAGATATTAATTTGTGGTTCATACTCTCTTTGACCTAAAGGAGCCCATGGATTTCTTTCTTTCTAAGTTAAAACAAATATGTAGATGTGTATTTTAATAACACTGAAGTCATTGTTAAAAATACAAAATGGGGCTTCCCTGGTGGCGCAGTGGTTGAGAGTTCGCCTGCCGATGCAGGGGACACGGGTTCGTGCCCCGGTCCGGGAAGGTCCCACATGCCGCGGAGTGGCTGGGCCCGTGAGCCATGGCCGCTGAGCCTGCGCGTCTGGAGCCTGTGCTCCGGAACGGGAGAGGCCACAGCAGTGAGAGGCCCACGTACCACACACACACACAAAAAGACGTCATAATTTATTACTTTTACTTTAGCAAAATATTTAAGGTAGTGGTCTTGTTTTAAATGCTTACTTTTATTTTTTTTTATTTTGCTGTTGAACCTGATGTTGATGATAACTAACATTTACTGAGTTGATAAAAAAGACATTATTTAGTATCTGGTTAAAGAATTAAATCCTCACAACAATTAAGATGGTTACATACTATGGTTTTCACCATTTTACATATGAAGAAATTAGGGAATAGAGAAATTAAATTATTTGCTAAGGTTATGCTATAGTAAAATGGTTCAACTAGGATTTGAATCCAAATAGTCTGTCTCTAGTATATGTGCTTTTAGCTACTATGCTATGCTGTAAACTTATCTGCTTTCAGATATGTGTACTTGCAGTTTATTTTAATACTCTAGAATTGGCGTAGCGAAAGTTCATGTGAAAAGGACATTTAATCATAAACTTCACAAAGGGATACATCTAAGAGCACAATTAGTTATATTAGATATTTTTTATATACATATATTTCTGGAACTGATAGCTGCTACGTGTGTATGTGTGCAAAGGAGAAATAGCAACTGTGTTAAACACATGTTTTTCACTAGAAATCAATTTAGGGCTATTTTATCATAGCCAGAATAAATCCTAAATCCTTTAAGTAAACTTTTACAAATGTATGTGTCATTTTTGAGTTTGGCAATTGGCCAAACCTTATATGGACAAGAGGTTTAATTTTTTCTATTTTATGATATTTAAGAAATTCTGTTATATAATTTTATCAGTAGTTTATAACTCAATAAATCTAACAAATATGGACTTTTTATATAATGAATTATAAATGTAAGGAGAGCATATTGATTCATTATTTGTTCTTGCCAAACCAAGCAGCTATTCATTTCAAGAATATCTATAATGTAAAAATATCAACTTGCTTAGCAGGAAGCAAATATAAAATGGTCAGAATAGAAAAATATTAACATAATCATTGAAAATTCCACCTTTTTTAATTCCACACTCTTCACATTGGTTTTATATTTGTAGCTGATTACATTTACTATTCAGTTTTTAACTAAGTTCAGAGATAAAAAATAGAAATAGAAAAAAATTAATTAGTATTAGAAGTCCACAGAATGTTATTAAAAATCATTTGCTACTTTTATTTAAGAAGATATAATTTAATTTAACTTACTCTCAGTGTCAATTTAGTAAATTAATAAAATTACAAAAGTCCCTTTACTATGTTTAAAAAAAACAATCAATGTATTAATTTATCCAAGTAAATAACAGGTAATACTGTTACCTGGAGACTACTTGGTCTCAAATCCATTTTTCTGACCTAACTTGCTGTAAAAAATTATAATTTTTTCAGTCACTCGAGGAAAATATGGAAAAATTCATTGTGATGGTTAGTTATTGCATTGCAGTTTTGAGTACAACTCAAGATCAACGAGTAATAATTTCTCAGAAAGATAAATTTCATACTCTTGCTAACAAAAAGGATATGTAATATTTCTAAAGTTCTTATGAGAAATATTTGTTCAAAAGACCTTGCTGTTTAGCATAACTACAAGTATCAGAGGCAACCAGCCCTCTGAACCCACCTCAAATAAAGAAAGGAAGCATGATCTCCCCCAGGAAAGGTAGTTAAAAGTAACAAACCACTGCCCCATTTGAAGTTACCCTTTGATTCAAGTGCAGTTTAATCCTTTGTTTTTTTATGTCTTCCAAAGAGGTGTGGGGTGATTCAGATGTGCTGGGCCATTAGTAAAATTGAAGAAATCTCAGAATTAAAGGAGTGAAACAGTTAGGGCACCATCTGAATATTGTATTACCTGCATGTTTCAAATAGAGAAAAGAAAAGTGGGGAAAAAAAAAAAAAAAACAAGCAGCAGAGTGACTTGATACCACCTCAAAATTTGTACTGTACCAGAATATTAAATTTGTTGTTTAAAAAACATCAATAAAATGTGCCTAGTCCAATTAGCTAAAACAAAATATGTCATATTATTTAAAAAGTAAAATATTTAAGATAATCTATTATTTAGCACTGTATTCCAGGAACAAGTGTTGTCCTTTATTCCTACAACAAACTTTTGAGAAAAATAGTATTCTTGCTCCGATTTTGTTGACATAAATCCAGGCACAGCATGATTCATTACTTCCCCAGATTCAGTTATTCTTTAAGTAGAGAAGGTTTTGGGTGGGTGGGCAGAATATGAACAGACACAATCCTATCAGTACACCTGCACTTTTAACCACTGCATCATACAGAAAATGAAAAATATCCTCACACACAATACCACAGAGTATAAAGAGACTGGCTAATTTGCTGTTGGTTTCCAAAAGTTAGAGGATGAAGAGTTTATTGAAGGCAGCTTTATTACACACTGTATTCTTTCTCATACACTTTTTAAAAAAAGAATTATTTTGTTAACTCATAGAATTTTTATTATATTTCAAACTTCTTATGTAGCTTTTTTTTTTTTTACAAAAGGTGTATAATGTTTGTCTCAAGTAAATGTCACTCTTTTTGGAGATTTTAGATACCTACTGAATTCCATTTTCAGATTTGCTTCGGGGAGGTTGGGGGAAGATAAGTCCTTTGAAGCAGGAAGCAAAGGTTAGATTAATCCTAGTTCTATGACCTGTGAAATTAGAAATACCTAATTTTTCAAAATATGTTCCTCATAACTATTGATCACTGAGAATAAAGTGTTACTCTCTTCATGACTCCATCAGATAGAGATCTTATCAGTCACTCTTCACTCATAATCAATACCATTTCTACTGAAGTCCATTTTTATAATCAAGATGAGTTCTAGGACATCTGCATTCCTGTTCCACATCGTTAGCCAAGGGAAGTGGGGGTTGGATTTGAACCTAATCCAGCAGTCACGTTTTCTACATGGAGAAAACCGAGACCTGGAGAAATTGGTTCATTTGCCCAAGGTCACACTATTGTTCATCGCTAATGGCAGAACTGATTTCAGACCCTCTATCTATAATTTCCCAAGTGTGGTCATTGCAAACATCTCCCTTTAGGATTTGATTTCAGCTACATAAATTGGAACAAAAATCCTTTAGAGTCTTAACTACCACTCCAGTCTCATTTCTCTTCAAATCTCCCTTTAAGTGAGATACTCAACTATTTTCAGTATTTGAATGATGTCACGCTCATTCTCTTGAACAGTCATACTATTCACTATCATTAAAGATCTTCTCCTATCCCTGGGCTTTTATACATTGTTCATGTCTTAGGTTAAATATCACATCTTCTTAGAAGACTGTAATACTTGATACATTGCAATATGTGTTCCCATTTATATTAAACGTGATTTCAATTACTAGTTTAATTGTTCTTCTGATCACTGGTAAATTGTGTTAGGCCAGATACTCAGGCCTATGTTTAGCCCATGTTTTTTTTGTTAACTTCTTCTACCCACAGCACATAAGTCAGTAATCAGGAAATATTGTGTTCAATGACTATTTGTTTAACAAGTGACTGACAACAGGTAAGCTGGTTTCATGCAAATAGGCTTGGTTTCTTTGACTGAATGTCTTAAAATTTAAAAATCCTTGCAATCTGAATGTCTATGTTCCCCCCCAAATCCATATGTTGAAATTATAATGCCCAAGGTGATGATTTTGGGAGTTTGGGTCTTTGATAGATGCATAGGGCATGAGGGTGAAGCCCTTATGAATGGGATTAGTGTCATTATAAAAGAGACTCTACAGAGCTCCATAGCAACTTCTGCATGTGAGGATACAAGAAGAAATTTCCAACTTGGAAGAGGGCCCCCACCAGACCCTGACCTTGGGCTTCCAGCTTCCACAATTGTGAGAAATACATTTCTACTCTTTATAAGGCACCCAGTCTGTAATGTTTTGTTATAGCATCCCAAACAAATTAAGACAATTTTAACATGGTTTTTGGTTCACAATTAACCTGTTTCCATGGTCTGGTACTGGACTTTTCTTACCTCACTACAACTTCTATATCCAGGCATACCTCAATTATTTCAGGTCTTTCACGGTGTCACATTCATTCTTGACTACAGGATTTCCCACATGCAACTTTTTATGTATAGCAAGCTCTTCAGCCTCCTTGCTCCCCCTATCTTTTAGCTCTCAAGAACCTTTATTTGTTAACTTCTTAACACTAAAGAAGTATTATAATCACTAGAACAACACTTGTTTTCTCACTTATATTGCAGTGCTTATCTATCTTTTTACCAATATATTGAGTGTCTTATAGTATAGTAGATGGTAGAGAGTAAAACATCAATGATTATGTATTGATTGAAAGATAACTGAAAGAATCCTTGAGACCAACTATATCCTAAATATAGAGAGTGATGTACAGCATAGAATGTATATTTTCTATGATGAAAAATAAGGACTATGCTACCATCTGGTATCAGTCTCTGGTTCCTTCTCATTAAAACAAAATAGTAATAATGCTTAATAAGTGTAGTTAAGGGCTTAGTCCTCATAATTATTGGCTCCAGAGCTTCTAATATTTCTATTTTACTTCGTGGTATATTGATTGGTATAGTAGGGAAACATTCCTTCTTAATTTGTAGCCCTTGTTAACAATTATATATAATTCTATATCTTTCCACTGAGCCCTTAGAATGGTTGTATAATACTTCAGTTCTTTCTAAATAGTGTACGATGTATTTGTATTCTTTCAGGGGAAAATCAGTTTCCTTCTCTGGGTCCTGCTCTAAAGTTTAATGTTGTTTTTGGTAGTATTATTCTGGATTATTTGGTATGTGTATGTAGCGGGGAAGACTTCTTCATACTGAGAGATCCGTAAAATAATGGATTTGCCATTTGTTCAGATTCATTATCATTCTTATTTATTATCAGTAGCTTACTAATTATTCATTTAATTTCTAATGTATTTAATTTACTAATTCTTATTTAATACCATTAATTTACTAATTATACATTTACTAAGAATTTCAAACTAGTACAGTAATAACTATTGTTTGTTTAGCCTTTTATGTGGAAGCAAAGTGCTAACTGCTTTCAGCATTATCTTGTTTGTGAACAAATCCACGTGCGAGATACTTTTAATAGTGTTATATTACTGATGAGGAAACTCTCAGTGCAGTGATGTAGTGGAAACAAGACTAAAATCCAGATATGCTCATCCTTTTAATTATTGTACTATGTTGTCTCAAAATGAAAGAAAAATTAATGAAAAATGTTAATTGTGTAAAATAAAATTCAATTACAAATGTAGTCATTTCTAAGGTATACAGAACATGTGCTCTGGACAAGAAAAGTCAGGGTCATGTATATAGAATAAGAGGGCCCCAATGACAAGAAGCTCTAGATATGCATCAAAAGAAATTTATGCTCATAAAATCTTCCTGTTCCATATATATGGTCAACCTTACAGTGGTTTTTAAATACATTTCTATAATTGCAAATGAAGTATAATTCACAGGACTTTGAAGCATTCAAAGCCATATATTTGGTTTACATTTTCCAAGTTTTTTTTTTACAGAATGATTTACAAAAAGAGAACTAAATATATTAAGTTCTTTATAAATTATGACCACATATGGATATTCCCTAGCTTTTTCATATAATGAATTTCAAAGATCCTTTATTCTTCTTGAATCATAACACTACATTAAAATATTCTATTGATATCTGTGCTAAACATTTGACTTTTCAAATCTCCATCTATATCTAAGATTCTTAACAATGATGATTTTGGTACGGTGATTATGCATAGCTAAGACAGGGACCCAAACTCATAAACCAAAGCATATATCCATGTGACATGGATTTATTTTTTAATGTGCTAGACAGGTTGAGGGCAAGTGAATCCAGATTGCAAATGGGCTTTGGCTATATAGATATAGATATAGAGATATAGAGAACAAACTAGTGGTTACCAGTTGGGGGAGAAGAATATAAAAGGTGGTGGGGAAAGTGGGAGGTACAAACTATTGGGTGTAAAATAGGCTACAAGGATGTATTATACAACACGGAGAATATAGCCAGTATTTTGTAATAACTGCAAATAGAGTGTAACCTTTAAAATTGTATTAAATAAATAAACAGATTTTTAAATTTTAATACTCTTTAAGTAATATTATAAGCGTAAAAGTGAAAAGTTTAGAAAAGCCTCTAAGTCAACTTGGATATATACCAAATATTAATATTTAGTAAACTCTCATTTATGTCACTATTTTTGTGCTGACTTCAGATATCAGGCTTCTCTTGATATCTCTGTGCATATGATACAATTTCTAACAAATATGTAATGGAAAAGAAAGGGTGACATTCTATATTTGAGTTTCTTTATGAAGACAGGTGTGTGCAAGCCCAGTCGTCTAAACTTGCACTGATAAGCTCCGTGTGAAGCACAGGAGAGCCTGCTGAATTGTAGGCCAGTCAGTTCTCTAGGATCCATGCTCTTTGCCACCTAACTGTTAGTTGAAATTAACAAGAATTTTCTTCACTCTTTTTCTATGATAATATCAGAATATAATTGCTGTGCTTGTTAGCTTGAGTATTCTCTGTTGTTATTGGCCAGGAGTGAGAAGAGTTACTGAATCTTGAAATTGAATTAAAAAATCTCTCATTTCCATTTCAAACATCTCCATTTTTAAATCTACAGTGCCTTGAGGATGCCAAAAGTCCTATGATAACTATTTCCATGTGCTTTCATCTGTCTGTGTGGATTCCTATTTTTCAATATTATGTAATTGGGAAAAAAAAGAAATAAATTGGATACTGAAACTAATATAAAACTACAAATGTGTCCTATAACAACCAATGTTAAAATGTATTTATCAAAATGGGCTCGTTATTTTCATGGATTGACTTTTCATATGCATATAGTTTAAACCTGAACTTATAAAATAAACTTATGCTGATAAAGCACTCATTTAATCTAATTTTTAATATAAAGGACTATTTAAGTTTAATATGAAAAATAATTCTACTTTTGAAAATATTTGAAATTCACATCTTTAGACTGCAACTGTTCTAAGTTTCTGTTATTTCTGTGCCATGGTTTATAAACTGTGAAAGGCATTTGAAGGGAGAAAAGTTTTTTTCTAAGATATTGGCTTTCATATATCTATCTTATTAAAATAATTATCAGGCCATTTTTCTGAAATTTTGCACCGTTGTTAAAGAACATGTTAAGGAATACAAATATCTCATTTTTATCCAATCCATTGTTGTGGATTTGGGGGTATGACTAGTCCTATATATACAAGACAGGTAAATGACTTAGGTTGTCATTTGCCCCATTTCAACCCTCACTTGCTACAACCTGTAAATACTGACTGTGTCTTCAGAGCTTAACTCTCAATTGTAAATAGATGCCAAAATAAACCATTGTTAGTTGTTATAGTCATAAAAGCCTATAGCCAAGGATGGTGAAAATTATTTTTCCACAGGTGTCTTAGCAAGTACAGACGGTGAAATCTACTCTTTGCTCCTTACCACTTTCTTTCAAGGGAAATACACCCTACCGACGTTTCACCTTAAAAAGTCCCTTAAGAATTGAATAACTTGAAACTGCCCGAGGGGATGGACTATTGAATGTTTTCTTCACAAGATATTAAAAACGAAAAGAGGGAGTGCTTTCAAGACACTGCAGTAAACAGTCTTGATCTCCTAATGGAATACTTATTTGCAGCTGTTATCCCTTTTCTATAAAAGACACAGGAAAATAAAGAGTAGGAGCAGTACAAAAATAGACATATATGTATGACACCAGGAAATCACTGTTAACTTCCTGAAAAATAATGTAGGTGGCATTGTGTGCAGTGGTTTAAAGTCTAGGCTTTAGAATTAGAAACATCTGATTTTGAATTCTAGATTTCTTTCCGCTAACCAAGAATAGTGTTATCTGGTTTTGGTTTTTTGTTTTCTGGGGGTTTTTTTTGCTCAGTTCTTAATGTGTTCTTACTAAGGTCTTTGCATTTTCTGATTTACCCATACACTCACCTGTACTATAGGTGTTTTTATTGCTGTTTTACAGATGATGAATCTGAAGGAGCCTCAGAAAGGTTGCCTAATGTCACAGAAGTAGTGAATGGAAAATCCAGGTTAAAGACGAGCTCTGTTAATTTCCCCTTCTTAAGACTTAACCAAGGAAAGATCAAAACAACTGGAAGAACAAAGCACAAGAAATATTGTGGTTCAAGCTCCCATATTTTGGAACATCAAATTATTTTCCTTTACTCTCTTTTTGAACTCTTTGAGCAAGTGGTTAGTTTGTCTACAATATAATGCAATACTCTTCTTAAATACTCTGCTCCTTCCCAATATTATTATGACCTATGGCAAGATAGTTTCTCAAAACCTCATTTTCCTGTCTTTAGAAGATATTGAAACCAAACTAAAATTAGGATAAAATTATATGTACAGTGTTTTTCATAGTGCCTGGAAATTAGTAAGCTCTTTACAAAAGGCATCGATTACCGAGTATTTGCTGGGACGAATTACTGGGCATAGAGCATGGTCCCATCCTTTAAGAGGCTCATAGGTAGATAATGATGACTGGGAAATTCAGAGTAAATTCAGTAGGGAAGACTTAATTTAAAAAATGGTCACATTGCTCATCTTCATAAAACACATTCTCTAGCTCTGATAAAGAGTTTTGTTTCATTCACTTAGCAGGCATGTATTCATATCTATTGCATGGTAAGCATTAAGTGTAAGTTTCTGTATAAAAGGAATTCATGATGTGCTAGAGAATGTGGTTTAATGTTAATGACAGTAGAGTTCTGCTCAGATAGTTTTGTCATGGTCACAACAGTTTGACTGCCATGGCCTTAAAATAGTGAAACAGAGTGAAGTACCATGCACCTTCATTTTGACTAGGGGAAATAGCTGAAAACAAATGCAGGAAATACCTCCATATTATGTTAAGTTTCTTGAACAAGTTGCCATGTTCATGCCTCAGGGCCTTTGTACTTATTTTTTCATCTGCCTGGAACCCTCCCTCCTCACTTCTCCACCCCAATATTCCAAGGTTTGATCTTTCACCTGCTTCATGTGCCTCTACTGAAATAATCCCTTTCTAGCATTGCTTTCACTAATTATTTTAAATAGCACCACCACCGTTTTCCAAACCCAACATTCCTAAAACATTTATCTCTGTCTGCTTTAGTTTTTTTTCATAGGAATGTTTACTCCATAGAGAAAAATTTTTTATGTTATTTTAGTAGCACCTAGAACAATTCCTTCCACATTAATGGTGTTTAATAAATATTTGCAGAATCAATTTTGAGTTCTAAGAATAGTGTGTTCTTGAGGCTTGCTATCACAGAAGATCATACTCATATTAACCATTCAATAGAATAGACACCACTAATCACAGAAGCTTCCTTTTATTCAAAAAGAGAGTGAGAAGAGTCATGCGGAAGCTGCTTATGGGGTGCAGTATCCATGGAAAGAAAGAGGTAATCTAGGGATTCCTTTATTCTCTTAAAGCCAACAGAATAGAACTTTCAGAGAATTACTTGTAAAGATTAGTTGTATGACACTCTCTAGGTTTATCCACATCTCTACAAATGACCCAATTTCATTCCTTTTTGTGGCTGAGTAATATTCCACTATGTACCACATAAGTACCACATCTTCTTTATCCATTCCTCTGTTGATGGACATTTAAGTTGTTTCCATGTCCTGGCTATTGTAAATAGTGCTGCTGTGAACATTGGGGTGCATGTATCTTTTTGAATTATGGTTTTCTCTGGGTATATGTCCCATAGTGGGATTGCTGGGTCATAAATAACTAATGAGAACATACTGTATAGCACAGGAACTCTACTTAATGCACTGTGGTGACCTAAATGGGAAGGTAATCCAATAAAAGGTGATATATGTGTATGTATAGCTGATTCATTTTGCTGTACCATAGAAACTAACACAACATTGTAAAGCAACTACACTCCAATAAAAATTAATTTAAAAAAAGATTAGTTGTACCTCCAAGAATTGAAGACTGATATTTGGCTCCTATGTTGTTTATCTATTTAGTCAACTGTCCTACCAATAAGTCTCTGTACAATCTGCAGAACCTGAGGTAAGTGGCGAGACAACCTGGGGCTGATAGAGTAGCAGAGTGGAGCTGCCTGTGCTCCCATTATTGACATGAGTAGGCTGAATGAGTGTACACTGAATGAGTGTACTCTTTGAGCTTGAGCCATTTGGCCCATACCTCACATAAAAGAACATATTCTCAGGAAGGAGACTTAGAAGTAAAAGACCATGGGGAAGACGATTGGACACCAACACTGGCTGGGAAATTGTGAGCAAGGGTAGGAATTTAGTTTAGCAGTCCTGAATTTCAAAAATCAAGGAAACTTAAAATGGGAGGGTGCCTATTGAATTTCTGTGAACCACCCATGCAAATATGACCAAAGAGCTGGCATTTGGACACTTTTTGTCAGAAAAGAAACTGTGTACCAGGCAGTGTTAGCAAGAGAAACAGGATGATCGACCAGGAGACAAGTCTGCCACTTGAATTTGTTCAGCAAAGAAATGTTTGCCTTTTTCTACCCTTCCTTCTCCCTGTAACAATAAATGGAATAGCTAGTTATTAGAAGAGGGACTATAGTTTGTTTTATATCCCAAGGTTCCCTTCTTTCCTCCATTCCAAACAGCCAGGACCTCCACTTTACTCTTTAGTTAGAGGACACAAGGAAATAAAGCTTTAGAGATTGAGATTGAAATTAACTAACAACAACAAAAAACTAACTAAAAGAAGGGGAATGGGTCTTAATTATCATACTGAGATTTGCGTGACTCAAAATCTATGAGTTTAATTCAGATGTCATTATCAAGTCAACAAGTGTCAAGTGTTATTCTACCAAGTACAGTTGTAATAATGATAGCTATATGAAGAAATAGACTCTAAATATTTATAAATTAACAAGTTCAATATTACAGCCACGATGAGATCAACATATTGTTTATATACCATCTCCCTCAGTAACAAAACAGCTACTTGCATCTTTGGCAGATATTTTGATTTTTTGTCTTTCAAAATGAGATCTAAATCATAGTCTGAAACATTGGTTAGAGCTTTAGCCTAAATTATCTCCTTAAAAAGAGAGTAGCCATTTTAATGTTGATGGATAAAAGGAGTTATTTCTTCGTTAGTATGCCTCAGAGGATCTAACAAATTCAAAAAAAAAATCAAAGAAAAATTCAAATGCCAAATGCAAGTTGATTCTTCTATGAGCCATGTTGCATTTTAAGATGTGTTATAACCAATTGATGATTTGTGTGTAGACATAAAAAGACAATTTCATGGGGTGTCTCAGTATATATTTTTTGAACGAAGGAAAGTTCTCCATATCTTTGCATTCTGAATATAGCAAAAACTGCTTTAATTGAAGAAAAGGAAAAACAACAAAAAAACATTGATTCTAGGCTTTGTGGTCTCCTATGATTAGTAGTGGTCTCTTTCCCTGTCATTGAGGTCACTTAAGCCATCAGAATTAGCCCAGAATACCTGGTCAGCATGAGGAATGGTCATCCCATCACATTTTTAAAATTGTTTAAAACATAGCAATCATTTAAATGGACACTTTACGCAAAGAGAAATTTTAATGAATTAAAAAATAGAATATGCAGTGAGGAGGAAGTATTGAGTAGTGGTAAGTGGCATGTACATTTTCTCTTGCATTTATATCCTGCTAAATGCACTATGACTTTCTGACTTTTCAGTTTTGAAGTTTCAAAATGCATGCCTTCTTTCTAATCAAACATTATTTCTATTCAAAATAGCAGTGACAGTTTCAAAGTTTTAAAGTTATTCTTTAATGATGGACATCTTGCAATCAGTCTATACTTAATAAAAGCATTTTATACTTGGCAATGTTTATCATAAATGATCAAAGTGGTTTAAATGCTTTTATTTAGAACACTGAAGGGCAACAGTTGGCATTACAATTCTTTATTCTTTAACCTTTGGGGGAAAAAACTGCAGTAGAAAGAAATTAAATCTTTTAGCTTACAGAAGAAATGTGGCACGCAAATACAAATTAACAGTGAGTGATTTGTTTTTAATTCACAAGATGAGTCAGTAGGCAATAGTTTTCAATAGAAATAAAATATCTGACTCTCAACCCTCTTTACTTTTACAAAATGAGTTATTCATAGTTATTTCTTTAGTGGCAGTGGTGGTGACAGTGAGAGGGTTGTCTCAATTTGGCAACGTCAACACTCATAAAAGAACACATGGCCTTCTTTTCCTTCATTTTAATGAGACATTGTTTCTCAAATAAACCCAGAAGATTTAGAAAATTTAGATTAGGTTAAATATTACAGATATATTTTGTTTATTCATAATTCTCATTTTATAACAGTAAACTTATTGCATACTTTAATAAACACAGTGCTAAATTCTAAATTTAATTAGTATTGAATATAATTAGAATGGTTCTTTTTGATATACTTAAGGCCATTTTACCCCAACTACTTCCCATCTTGCTGGAAATCATACATTTTTGAATCCTTCAAGTTTATTTTTCTAGATTTTCCTATTTCAGTAGAATTATACCAAGAATGTATGTGATAATGAAAGCTAGATATAACTCTCAAATAGGTGAATCACTGTCATTTAAGAAGAGCAAAGTTGACAAGGGAAAAGGACTTGTGCAGACATCAGTGAAACTCAAAATGGTAGAGAGTTTCAAAGGGGGAAGAAAGTACATTTCTATGACAAATTGGCTTTAGCTCAATTGCAGACTCTAAAGGACATCAGACTATCTTTCTTATTCCCTACTCTATTTGTAGCAATTAGTACAATGTCTGTCACCAAATAAATATTTGTTGTGTAAATTATAAATGAATTCACACCTACACTTTGCAATCAGGCCAGTCTCAATATATGATTTCTTCTCCTAATTTTTTAGCGAGTCCAAAGTGGAATTAAAGTTAGTTTGGCATCTAGCTTTATGACAATTTTGAAGTAATCTAATAATTCTATAACTCACTTTCTTTATGTCTAACACTTGAGTCATAATCTTTGATTCACAAAGATTTTGTAGCTGTATCTAGATACTAGTCCTCCTGTAAATGTTTGTAAATCACTTATAGTTCAAATACATGACATTTATAGGCATTGTAGTAAATTCACAGTGGATTTACTTTTTGGTTAATCTATCCAGAACTCTAGGATATAGGAGAATAGATAATGCTCTTCCCATTTTTTAAAATTAGATACAGTAAAATGGAAAAAAATGTTGATTCAGAAAGATTTCCTTATTTTTACTTTCCATTTTGAAGGTTTGACACTGTAGTAATACATTTCACAAATTTACATTTAGTGAATAGGGATTTAGAATTAGTGCAAGGATGAAATAAAGTTACCAACTCTGGAAAACATTATAGGGAATAGATACCCCACAGAAAATAGTTCAAATAATAGAGGCAATTAACATTTACTTCATAAGTATAGTATTTAAGAAAGCTTCACTAACAGGAATAGTTAGGTATACGATGGGTCCAGTGTACTCCCATTAATATAAATGAATATCAGAGATTCTACTAATTATTATGAATAGAATAAATTCCAAAAATATTCAATCTTATACAGAATTTCTGAAAATTAGTCATTCCATATAATGAATATTCAAGATAAATGAAGAAACTCATTTAAGGGATAAAGGAAATAGTTTTGTGGTAGGCAGAATAATGTTCCCACCATAGTCAGCATCCTAATTCATGATCCTGTGAATCTGTTACCTTACATGGCAGAAGGGACTTTCAAGATGTTATTAAGTTAAGGACAGTGAGACAAGGAGATTATCCTGGATTATCCAGGAGGAACCAATCTAATCACATGAGTCCTTAAGAGAGGACTCATTTCCAGATATAGTCAAAGAAAAAGATGTGACTATAGAAGAAAGGTCAGGGGCTTACAATGTTGTAGGTTTTGCAGATGTAAGATGGGTGCCATGAGCCAAAGAATGCAGGCTGCCACTAGAAACTGGAAAAGACAAGAAAACAAATTGTCCCCTAGAGCCTCCAGAAAGAAACACAGAATGGCTGACATTTTGATCTAAGCCTGGAAAGATCTGTGTCAGATCTCTGATCTACCAAATGGTAAAGTAATAAATCTGTGTTCTTCTAAGCTACTAAGTTTGTGGTACTTTGTTAGTCACCATAGAAATCCAATGCAAGTTCCAACATAGGTTGTGTAAATTCTTGCTAATTATTGATCATTATTTAATCATTTTATTGAAGATCAAGGTCAAATCTATGCTTAATAATTATAGCACTAAATAAAAATCTAAGAACTAGTTTTTTCCCTTACAGTTGGTGAGGCTAGATACCCTACGAAATTTAAAAAAAAGGAAAAACTTTGACAGTGGTTCGTACTATATGTCTGAACTGAGTACTTGTTAAATGCTACATCATTAATTGTAATAATGATGTTATAGTTTTCCATTAAACGAATGTGGAAAGTAAGTCTTGAAACATTAAGGCAAATTCCCAATCACCAGAAGGTTATTAATGACGGAGTTTACATTCTAAGACAGGTTTTAAACTTACCACTTCATGGCTCTGTTATAATTCCCATTCTGACTGTATTTCTTGAATCCCTTCCTTCCTACTCAATTTGCTGCTTCTAATCATCTATGGAACAGGGGAGTCAGAAGAACTAATTTTCTTAGAGTTGGATATGAAAATAGAGTAGAGTGATAATGAGGACATGAAGGTCAATCTAAGAATGAAATTCATGAGCTTCAGTGAATGAACTTTTTATATACATATTCATGATATGAAGACTATGCTAGTTTTTAGACTTATAAGCACTCTTGCTCTATTATTAGTGTGCCTGTAATAGCAGAGACAAACCTGTTGAATAAGCTAAAGATATCATGTTACTGACTGCATGTTTATGTCCTGATGAAATGCATATGTTGAAATCCTAACTTTCAGTGTGATGGTATTAGGAGGTGGAGCCTTTGGGATGTATTTAGATCATGAGAATGGAGCCCTCTTGAATGGAATTAGTGCCCTCATAAGAAGGAACATAAAATCTTCCCCTCTTTCTCTCTGCTCTCTGCCATGTGAAGACACAACAAGAAAATAGTCATCTGCAAATCAGGAAGAGTGCCCTCATGAGATATAAAATGGCCAGTTCCTTTATCTTGGACTTCCCAGCCCCCAGAACTATGAAAAATAAGTGTTTGTTGTTTAAGCCACCCAGCCTTTGGTAATTTTGTTACAGCTGCCCAAACTGACTAAGATAGTTGTCAAACTCATGACAGAGGGTATTTTAATAGAACCGTGCACATTGCATGATTGAAGTCAAGGGTTGTTTACTTTCTCAGGGCTGCCATAACAAAGTACCATAAACTAGATAACTTAAAATGACACAAATTTATTGTATCACATTTCTGCAGAAGTCCAGTATCAAGGTGCCATGTTTCCTCTGAAACATGTAGGGGAGAATCCTTCCTTGCCTATTCCAACTTCTGGTAGCCCCAGTTGTTCCATACCTTGTGCCAGTATAACTCCAATCTCTGCCTCCATCTTCACATGGCCATCTTCTCTCTGTGTGTGTTTTCACATGGCATTCTCCTCTCTGTATATATTTGTGCCCAATATGCCTCTTCTAATAAGGACACTTGCTGTATTGGGTTAGGACCCACCTTAATGGCCACATCTTAACTTGATTACATCTTCAAACAGCTTAGTTTCAAATAAGGTCACATGCACAAGTATGGATGTTAGGATTTCAACATAACTTATTGGAGGACACAATTCAACCCATAAAAAGAGTTATAGACAAGTTCCAGGGAAAACTGAGAAGAAATATTCTTCAGGTGGACTAGATTCTAAATGACCAATTCTTGAGCAAGGGTTTTGGAAGAGGAATTCCAAAAAAACCCTTGGATGGTGTTTGGATATCATGGTACTCCTCATGGCTCCTAGATTCCTGATGTGACAAATGTCTGAATGAAGAATTTGGTAGCTCATTTTTATTTTGTGTTTTGATGCTGTTCTAGTTTTTGATTGTTGGTTTAATAGATAAGTGGGAATGACATGTATTTGACTATGACAGTCAGAGAGAAGGATGATTACACATTAAACTCAGTTTTAATGAAGAGCTTCAGATTTTTCATAAGGGCTGAAGCTGTAATTAGGCAGAAAAAGATGATGGACACAGGTGGAAAACAGGAAAGCAGTATGTACATTAAGCAAGAAAAATGAACTCTAAGCAGAATAAAAGGACCGAAGGCAGAAATGAAAAGGGAAGCTTAGAGAAAAACTCTGAAGAAAATCCTACTTTTTAACTTCAACAATGAATTCATAGGTTTTTCACAGAGCACAAATTGTATCTTAGATAATCAGGTATCTAATTGCACCATTATGAAAATATCACTCTGAATTCTTAAGCCATTAGCTCAGCATGAAATATAATCCCAGAAAGATATAAAGAATTTAGGTATATTTGTCATCTTCTTCAAGTAAATAATGATTTTCTAATGAGTTTTATTTTTATCAATAAAAGATATGTGGAAAAATCATAGGAGTAAACAAATTCAGAAAAAGAGAAATAAGTGACTACTTAAGATTTTATGTGTAAACCTTGATCAATGTTTCGAATACAAAGGAAGTGATATACAATAGAATTTTTTGTGATTTTATTTGTACTCCTTAAACAAACAAGTTAAATAGTGTATTTTTTTTTTTCTGAAGAGAAACCTCTCAGAAAACAATCAGCTATAATTGTTGAGCTCATTTTAATTTTGTGAATTCTACCCATACCTCTTTTTTTCTTTAAATGTTTGCCTCTGAAAACTTTAAATATTTTCACTTATGAAATTTCCTTTCACAATTAAACATGGTAGCTAAGGAGTTACTTACTTCTCCTTGTTATTAACCATGCACTTGCAAAATCATCATTCCTAAATTGTACTATATTTTCATAAGATTCAGTAAATCCTGTATTTTCTGTTTAGCATAATGGGTAAAAGCTTATATCTGAAGTGAAAAGGCACAGTTTCAATTTAGCTTCAGATCCTGCTTTTTTCTGCTATGAAATGAGGATAATAATGTTACTGAACTCACAGGATTCTTTTCAGGATTCAATGAGTAATATTTATGAGGCATGTGTACAAGTGCTTATCATATAATCAGCAGAAAATTCATGTCACATATTAATATTATTGTTAAAAACATTTTAAGGATCAATGATTATTTCAGTTTTAGAATATCTGTTTGGGAAAAACAAAATTGAGGAAAAGAAAATAAATGAGACCAACAGAGGAAGGCAAAATAGACGGAAGACAATGAAAAAGGTTTTACAATGAACCATCATTACTTCCATTATGAGCAACAGCTCGTTTCCTCTAGAATATCCGCATGTGATACATACATTCCAATAGACAAAGCACCACTAAAAAATATTTTTAAAATAACTCTTCTCTGCTTATTTTACCCCATAAATGTAGCACATAGTAATATTGCTTAAAACTCTTCTTTTTTCCTCTATCACCTATTTTCTGCACATGCAACAGATACACACACACTTCTTTCTTCAAAAATGATCTCAGAACATCCTTACTCATAGAGTTGAATAACTCTAGTCCTACTTTTATCATGATAGGAAATTATCTGGCAATAAATAAATCCCCTAGAGGGTTGGAGAGTGGAGGAAACTCAACTGGCTGAGCCAGAAGCCCCTTTATTCCACACAAAACAGAAAGTAGACTCAAACAATACTCATTTTATTCACATTGCATAAAAAAAAAAAAAACCCAACATTTTAGAGTGAAGAGGTAAATGTTTAGGTTGCCTTGTTAATCAGGGTCTAATCATATGATAGAAACCACCAGAATATGTAAATACAGTAATGTAGAGAACTGGTATTCAAGTGAGAGAAAAGATAAAAATCCAAAATTAGGAGAGTGAAATGTCCAGAACTCAGCAATATGTAGCTACTATACCCTCTAGACTGAAGACTAAAGGGAGAAGATTTTTGGGGAGAGGAGGGGTGGGACATAGACCCAGGATAGACTGCAGGAGGAAGAATACACAGTGGGTTTATCTGGAAGAAATTGCATCCACAGAGGGGACAGAACCACTCCCATGTAACCCAAGATAGAGAGACAGGAAAATAGAGTCCATATATTCCTTCCCTACACTTGACTAACAATCTCCCAAAAATACCTTCCAAGGCCATACCTAGCTGGAAGACAGCTGACTAGAATTCTTAGTAAATACAGCACCAGCCACCCCATAATACATAGCAAAGAAAAGAGCAAGGGTAGATGCAGGGATTCATGGGCAATCAAATGCTGGAAAAGCACAGTAAATGTTAGGGAGACTGTTCATGGGGATAGATGAAAATAACAATTACAGAGAGACCTTCAAGATTGCAGACGAGTAAGACATGGAGATCAGCTTCCGCCCCACAAATACATCAAAAATACATCTACATGTGGAACAACTCCTACAGATCACCTACTGAATGCTGGCAGAAGACCTCAGACTTCCCAAAAGGCAAGAAAATCCCCATGTACCTGGGTAGGACAAAAGAAAAAAGGAAAAACAGAGACAAAATATAGAGATGGGACCTGCACCTCTGGGAAGGAGCTGTGAAGGAGGAAAGTTTCCAGACACTAGAAAGCCCCTTCATTGGCAGGCATGGAGCGGGGGAAGGTTCGGAGCCACAGAGGAGAGCACATCAACAGGGGTGCAGAGGGCAAAGCAGAGAGATTCTGACACAGAGGATTAGTGCTGACCAGCACTCACTATCCTGAGATGCTGAGCCTCAAGCTTTGGATGTCAGACCCCAGGGAGAGGACTGGGGTTGGCTGCTTGAAGACAGCCTGAAGGGGGCTAGTGCACCACAGCTGGCTAGGAGGGAGTCTGGGGAAAAGTCTGGACTTGCTGGAGAGGCAAGAGACCATTTTTTCAGGGTGTGCAAGGAGAGGGGCTTCCTGCTCTGTGTGCCCACAAACAGCAGAACACTGCCTAAGCAAGCTCCAGAGACAGGTGCGAGCCGTGATTATCAATTTGGACCCCAGAGGTGGGCACAGACCACTAATGCTGCTTCCACTGCCACCAAGAATCCTGTGCACAAGCACAGGTCACTACCCACACCCCTCTGCCCCAGGGAACCTGTACAGCACAGCAAGCCACTGCCAGGGTCCCGGGATCCAGGGCCAACTTCCCCAAGAGAGCACACACCATGCCGCAGGCTTTGCAACATCACACGGCCTGTGCCACGAGAGGCTTGCCCCGCATTCCAATTATGATTACCATACCCCTCCCTCTCCCTGGACTGAGTGAGCAAGAGAGTCCTAATCAGCTGCTGCTTTATCCCCCTCCTGTCTGGGTGGCAACAGACGCCTGAGGGCGACCTACATGCAGAGGTGGGGCCAAAACCAAAGCTGAACCCTGGGAGCTGTGCGAACAAAGAAGAGAAAGGGAAATTTCTCTGTGCAGCCTCAGGAGCAGTGGATTAAATCCCCGCAGTCAACTTGATAAACCCTGCATCTGTGGAATACCTGAATAGACAATGAGGCAGTGGACTTTGGGAGCAACTGTAGACTTGGGGTTTACTTTCTGCATTTCATGTGTTTTGGGTTTTATGTTTATGTTAGTTTAGTTTTAGTGCTTGTTTTCATTGGTGGGTTTGTTTATTGGTTTGGTTATTCTCTTCCTTTTTTTTTTTTCTCTTTTTGTGAGTGTGTGCGTCTGTGTACGTTTCCTTGTTTGATTTTGTCTGTTTAGGTTTGCTTTTACCATTTGTCTTAGGGTTCTGTCTGTTTTTCGTTCTTTTCTTTGTTTGTTTTTCCTTTTATGAGTGTGTGTGTGTGTGTGTGTGTGTGTGTGTTTCTTTGTGTGATTTTGCCTGTCTAGTTTTCCTTTTACCATTTGTTTTGGAGTTCTGTCTGTTTATTTATGGTTTTCTTTTTTTTCTTCCTTTTCTTCCATACTGTGTGACTGGCAGGGTTTTGGTGCTCCAGCAGGGTGTCGAGCCTGAGCTTCTGAGGTGGGAGAGATGAGCCCAGGAAATTGGACCACCAGAGACCTCCTGGCACCAATTAATATTAATCGGTGAGAGCTCTCCCAGAGATCTCCATCTCAACACTAACACCCAGCTCCACCAAACAGCCAGCAAGCTCCAGTGCTGGTTGCCCCATGCCAAACAACTAGCAAGACAGGAACACAACCCCACAATTGGCAGAGAGGCTGCCTAAAGTCATGCTAAGTTCACAGACACCCCAAAACTCAACAGTGAACATGACCCTGCCCACCAGAGAGAGAAGATCCAGAACACAGGCACCGGTCCACCCACCAGGAAGCCTAAACAAGCCACTGAACAAACCTCACTCACTAGGGGAAGACACCAAAAATAAGAGGAGTTACGAACCTGCAGCCTGTTAAAAGGAGACCCCAAACACAGTAAGTCAAACAAAAAGAGAAGACAGAGAAATATGCAGCAGATGAAGGAGCAAGGTAAAAACCCACCAGACCAAACAAATGAAGAGCAAATAGGCAGTCTACCTGAAAAAGAATTCAGAGTAATGATACTATAGATGATCCAAAATCATAGAATGGAGAAAATACAAGAAACGTTTAACAAGGACCTAGAACCAAAGAGCAAACAATGATGGACAACACAATAAATGAAATTAAAAATTCTCTAGAAGGAATCAATAGAAGAATAACTGAGGCAGAAGAACAGATAAGTGTCCTGGAAGATAGAATAGTGGAAATAACTGCCACAGAGCAGAATAAAGAATGTAAAGAATTGAGGACAGTCTCAGAGACATCTGGGACATTAAGTGCACCAACATTCGAATTATAGGGGCCCCAGAAGAACAAGAGAAAAAGAAAGTGACTGAGAAAATATTTGAAGAGATTATAGTCTAAAAAGTCTGTAAGGTGGGAAAGGAAATAGTCAATCAAGACCAGGAAGTGCAGAGAGTCCCATACAGGATAAATCCAAGGAAAAATATGCCAAGACACATGTTAATCAAACTCTCAAAAATTAAATACAAAGAAAAATATTAAAAGAAGCAAGGGATAAACAACAAATAACATACAAGGGAATAACCATAAGGTAAACAGCTGATATTTCAGCAGAAACTCTGCAAGCCAGAAGGGACTGGCAGGACATATTTAAAGTGATGAAAGAGAAAAACCTGCAACCAAGATTACTCTACCCAGCAAGAATCACATTCAGATTGGATAGAGAAGTTAAAAACTTTACAGACAAGCAAAAGTTAAGAGAATTCAGCACCACCAAATCAGCTTTACAACAAATGCGAAAGGAACTTCTCTAGGCAAGAAACACAAGAGAAGGAATAGACCTACAAAAAGAAACCCAAAACAATTAAGAAAATGTTAATAGGAACATACATCTCGATAATTACCTTAAATGTAAATGGATTAAATGTACCAACCAAAAGACACAGACTGTCTGAATGGATACAAAAACAAGACCCATATATATTCTGTCTACAAGAGACCCACTTCAGACCTAAGGACACATAATGACTGAAAGTGAGGGGATGGAAAAAATATTCCATACAAATGGAAATCAAGAGAAAGCTGGACTAGCAATTCTCATATCAGAAAAAAGTAGACTTTAAAATAAAGATTATTACAAGAGACAAAGAAGGACACTACATAATGATCAAGGGATTAATCCCAGAAGAAGATGTAACAATTTTAAATATATATGCACCCAACATAGGAACACCTCAATACATAAGGCAAATGCTAACAGCCATAAAAGGGGAAATTGACAGTAACACAATAATAATAAGGGATTTTAACACCCCACTTTCACCAATGGACAGATCATCCAGAATGAAAATAAATAAGGAAACACAAGCTTTAAATGATATATTAAAGATGGACTTAATTGATATTTATAGGACATTCCATCCAAAAACAAAAGAATACACTTTCTTCTCAAGTACTCATGAGACATTCTCCAGGATAGATCATATCTTGGGTCACTAATCAAGCCTGGTAAATTTAAGAAAACTGAAATTGTATTAACTAACTATTCTGACCACAACGCTATGAGACTAGAAATCAATTACAGGTAAAAAAAAATGTAAAATACAAACACATGGAGACTAAACAATACATTACTAAATAACAAAGAGATCACTGAGGAAATCAAAGAGGAAATCAAAATATACCTAGAGACAAATGACAATGAAAACACAACAACCCAAAACCTATGGGATGCAGCAAAAGCAGTTCTAAGAGGGACATTTATAGAAATACAATCCTACCTCAAGAAACAAGAAACATCTCAAATAAACAACCTAACCTTACACCTAAAGCAATTAGAGAAAGAAGAACAACATCAACAACAAAAAAACAAAGTTAGCAGAAGGAAAGAAATCATAAAGATCAGATCAGTGATAAATGAAAAAGAAATGAAGGAAACAGTAGCAAAAATCAATAAAACTAAAAGCTGGTTCTTTGAGAAGATAAACAAAATTGATAAACCATTAGCCAGACTCATCAAAAAAAAAACCAAGAACACTCAAATCAACAGAATTAGAAATGAAAAAGAAGTAACAAATGACACGAAAGAAATACAAAGCATCATGAGAGATTGCTACAAACAACTAAATGCCCATAAAATGTACAACCTGGAAGAAATGGACAAATTCTTAGAAAAGTACAATCTTCCAAGACTGAATGAGAAATAAAGAAAATATGAGCAGACCAATCACAATCTCTGATATTGAAACTGTGATTAAAATCTTCCAACAAACAAAAGACCAGGAGCAGATGGCTTCACAGGTGAGTTCTATCAAACATTTAAAAAGCTAACACCCATCCTTCTCAAACTCTTCCAAGATGTAGCAATGGGAGGAACACTCCCAAACTCATTCAACGAGGGCACCATCACCCTGATAGTAACACTAGACAAAGATATCACAAAAAAAGAAAACTACAGGCTAATATCACTAATGAATATAGATGCAAATATCCTCAACAAAATACTAGCAAACAGAATCCAACAAAACATTAAAAGGATCATACACCATGATCAAGTGGGGTGTATGCCAGGAATGCAAGTACTCTTCAATATATACAAAAAAATCAATGTGATACATCATTTTAACAAACTGAAGGAGAAAAACCATATGATTATCTCAATAGATGCAGAAAAAGCTTTCAACAAAATTCAACACCCATTTATGATAAAAAACTCTCCAGAAAATCAGCATAGAGGGAACCTACCTCATTACAATAAAGGCCATATATGACAAATCTACAGACAACATCATTCTCAGTGGTGAACACCTGAAACCATTTCTTCTAAGATCAGAAACAAGACAAAGTTGCTCTCACCACTGTTATTCAACCCAGTTTTGGAAGTTTTAGCCACGGCAATAAGCGAAGAAAAAGAAATAAAAGGAATCCAGATTGGAAAAGAAGTAAAAGTGTGACTGTTTGCAGATGACATGATACTATACATAGATAATCCTAAAGATGCTACCAGAGAACTATTTGAGCTAATCAATGAATTTGGCAGAGTAGCAGGATAAAAAATTAATGCATAGAAATCTCTTGCATTCCTATATACCAATGATGAAAAATCTGAAGAGAAATTAAGGAAATATTCCCATTTACCATTACAACAAAAAGAATAAAATATGTAGGAATAAACACACCTAAGGAGACAAAAGACCTGTTTGCAGAAATCTATAAGACACTGATGAAAGATATCAAAGACCATGCACACAGATGGAGAGATATACCATGTCCTTGGAATGGAAGAATCAACATTGTGAAAATGACTCTACTACCCAAAGCAATCTACAGATTCATTGCAATCCCTATCAAACTACCAATGGCATTTTTCATAGGACTAGACAAAAATTTTTACAACTTGTGTGGAAACACAAAAGACCCTGAATAGCCAAAGCAATCTTTAGAAAGAAAAAGGGAACTGGAGGAATCAGGCTCCCTGACTTCAGACTATACTACAAAGCTATAGTAATCAAGATAGTATGGTACTGGCACAAAATCAGAAATATAGAGCAATGGAAAAGGATAGAAAGCCCAGAGATAAACCCATGCACATATGGTCACTTTATCTTTGACAAAGGAGGCAATAATATACAATGGAGAAAAGACAGCCTCTTCAATAAGTGGTGCTGGGAAAACTGGACAGCTACATGTAAAAGAAAGAAATTAGAACACTTCCTAACACCACACACAAAAATAGACTCAAAATGGATTAAAGACCTAAATGTAAAGCCAGACACTATAAAACTCTTAGAGGAAAACATAGGCAGAACATTCCATGACATAAATCACAGCAAGATCCTTTTGGACCCACCTCCTAGAGAAAGGGAAATAAAAACAAAAATAAACAAATGGACCTAATAAAACTTAAAAGCTTTTTCACAGCAAAGGAAACCATAAACAAGATGAAAAGAGAACTCTCAGAATAGGAAAAAAATATTTCAAACCAAGCAACTGACAGAGGACTAATCTCCAAAATATACAAGCAGCTCATGCAGCTCAATTTCAAAAACACAAACAGCCCAATCAAAAAATGGGCAGAAGACCTAAATAGATAGTTCTCCAGAGAATATATACAGATTGCCAATAAACACATGAAAGGATGCTCAACATACTAATCATTAGAGAAATGTAAAACAAAACCACGATGAAGTATCACTTCAGATGGGTCAGAATGGCCATCATCAAAAAATCTACAAAGAATAAATGCCAGATAGGGTGTGAAGAAAAGAGAACACTCTTGCACTGTTGGTGGGAATGTAAACTGATACAGCCACTATGGAGACCAGTATGGAGGTTCCTTACAAAACTAAAAATAGAACTACCTTATGACCCAGCAATTCCACTGCTGAGCATATACCCTGAGAAAACCATAATTCAAAAAGAGACATGTACAAAATGTTCATTGTAGCAGTATTTACAATAGCCAGGACATGGAAGCAACCTAAGTGTCCATCGACAGATGAATGGATAAAGAAGATGTGGCACATATATACGATGGAATATTACTCAGCCATAAAAAGAAATGAAATTGAGTTATTTGTAGTGAGGTGGATGGACCTAGGATCTGTCATACAGAGTGAAGTAAGTCAGAAAGAGAAAAGAAAATACTGTATGCTAACACACATATATGGAATTTAAAAATAAATTGTTCTGATGAACCTAGGAGCAGGACAGGAATAACGAGGCAGACATAGTGAATGGACTTGAGGACATGGAGAGGAGGAAGTGTAAGCTGAGACAAAGTGAGAGAGTAGCATTGACATATGTACACTACTAAATTTAAAATAGATAGCTAGTGGGAAGCAGCCGCAAAGGACAGGGACATCAGCTCAGTGCTTTGTGACCACCTAGAGGGGTGGGATAGGGAGGGTGAGAGGGAGATGCAAGAGGGAGGGTATATGAGGATATATGTATACCTAGAAGTGATTTACTTTGTTATACAGCAGAAACTAACACAACAGTGTAAATCAATTATACTCCAATAAAGATGTAAAAAACAACAACAACAATTACATTATATCATACCAAAGACTTAGATGGAAGGATGGATGAATGGATGGATAGATTAGAGAGGAGGGAGAGAAAGAGAGAAAGTAGAGGGAAGCAAGCAAACCCAAATCTATCTTGGGTGATAATCAGCAACTATGAATATAAGTTTCAAGGAGGACTTTATTAGCTTTGGCGCATGTTTGGTGACAGTAACTGTTATGTTGATTTATAAATGATAAATATCTGTTCATTTCATTACATTTGTGTTTGTTATCGTTTCTTTCTTTATTAAAACTTTAATAAAGAATATTAAGTGGCATAACACTGCAGCATTTTTTACCCCGCTTTGGGATGACTTTAGAATTATAGCTATTCTTTCATGTTTTCTAATGTCTTCCTTTTCACAACTTGCAATTTCTTTAAAAACAAATAGTAACATCAGCAGTGGCTAGTTGACTCACTTTCACTTAAAGATCCAATTTGTAATCTATGTGGTTCCCTTCCAATTAATTATGCATATACTTTGTTTACTTGTGGGAGAACATATTCCTACCTTCTCAGCTTATTCACTGGAAGGCCAATCCCAGTTCCTTCATAATTATAGTGTTTGTTTAGAGCACTGAAAATCTGTATTATTACAAACCAGGCATTGTTGTTATCTTTTTTTATAATGGAATTAGGAAACCTGTTTCAGAGTCTCTTCTCTATCTAGAAGTATGGTTGTCCAGATTGAAGTCATTGGGAATCCTTCCCAACATTTCAGGATTTCAAACTTATTCTCGGGGTTTTCAAGGTGACGACACTGTGCTTTACAGAGAATATCCTTAGTCCAGCTTTTTTACACAGTAAATAATCCAAACCAATGTATACTATTATTTTAGCTTTTGTAAACCTCGGTCTTCTCACTTACAATGTAATTATTGTCAATATAAAAGAGGATACAATACACACATGTTCAATCAAGACACATCTTTATAAGTCTATTTTTATAGAAAAGACACTGAAAGTTTGTTAGAAGGCTCTGTGTTCTGTTATGGTTTTGACTCTCCTCTTGTGATTGTCAGAATTTCATAGCCTCTCTCCACTTTCAACTTATTCTTCTAATTCTGTAATGGATCTATAATTTAACCATGACAGAAAAACATTTAAATAACAGTAGGTTGGTTCCATCTGAGGACAAAAGAGTTTTTAAAATAATGTGTATCAGCTTTACTACAATGAACTTTATGACATTACTTTGGTCTAATTAGACTCAATTTTTTTCACATTTCTTTTACTTGGCTGAAGATTGCATAATTTAGATTGTCAAGTTAATGATCTCATTTATGTGACCTAATATTGTATTTTCTTTGTTATCTCTAAGAAATCATAAAAGTGATGCTATTTCAAAGTTTTGAAAATAATTCAATTATTAAATTTTTTCCTATGTTTACACACATTTAATTATAATGGTTCTTTGAATAATTCATTTAGTCCTTAATGATGATTTCCTACAGTTGTATAAATAGTAACAATGCAATTGGAAAGAATGAAGCAAGCATTCAATTATTCTCTGCATTGGTTTGTGGACAATAAGTTTGTGGAAGGCATAAGCAATTCTAAATATGGTCATTTACATAGAAAAGTTGGAGCAAATTAGAAATTAGTAAAATCAAATTCCCTGTCCCCTTACAGCCAGATCATATGAATTGCTCCTCTTTCATAATATAAACTTATTTATCAGTTTTAGATAATGTTTACACACACCAATAAATGAATGATTTAATTACTGCACTCCTCAAATGTTTGGTTGGTGTTATATCTGTGATTTCTCTTCTTATTATATAATCATAATGTGTCAATCTCTGAAAGCAAGAAATAAAAATAAATGCATTATGTTAAAAATGAGCACAAGGATGATTGCATACATGGATTTCATGATTTCTTCCACGGTACCAAGAATTGATTGGAGACAAGTAAGTGTGATTTTTAAAGTATAATACAGAGTTGTCTAAAATAATAGAATGATTTTTTTAAAAACCTGCATTGTTCACTGTTTCATTTGCTGCCACTCAAATACTCTATTTGTTCGATTGAATGAAATAATCGTATGATCTTGATCACCTATAATGTGCAAGGTGTTGGAGGATAAAAAAATAAGTAACGTTTATAGTAACATTGTTCATGTGTTCATAGTAACACTGAAGTCTTATGGAAGAAAAGCAGGCAGATAATAGCAAACTATAATACATAGCAGAATTTTAAAATATTTATTGATTTGGAAAATCTGTGATGGAAGCATAAGGGAAAAATAACTTATTTTTACATTAGGAAAATTTCCTGGAGGAGACAGTAATTGTTTTAAGTTTTTCAGGTGAATGATTTTTAAGAATGGGAAAACAGGAAAGCAGATCTTTTCAGACTTAAAGATAAGCATGGGCAAATACATGGAGTAGGAAAAAGCCTTTAGCAAGCAGAAATAACTGAAAAAAAATATATTGAAGAAAATGCTCCAGGGCAATGAATAATGAGGCTGGAAAAGCAGTTTGGGACAAAGTCATAGGGAGATTGACATATCATTGAAAGGTATCTCTTCTGTGTTCTCTTCTTCTTGCTCCACTGCACATAGCTATGTGCTCAGGAAAGAATGCCTGTAAGTCCAAGTCCAAGTCAAATTGGGTTCTCATATATGTAGCATGATTTGTAAGTGCCCAGGTAAAGCTCCACTGAATATATATCATAAGTTTCAACTACAGAAGTGTAGTTACAGTTTTTCACTTTTGCGTCTTTTTTGAGTGTCTATGAAAATTGTCAAACTTCTTGGAAGAGTCAAAATTTAATTCATTATTAACAAATGCCTCAATAAATGAATAATAGCTTTAATGTCTGATAGACATCTCATATTAAGGTGTCAAATGCAAATCCACTTCTCTTCTATCCCAAATCTGCTTACCTAGTTACTACGGCAAAGCAGATCATGTCAACTTCATTCTTCCATTTTTAAAATAAAAACCTTGGCACTGTCCTTGACTTCTTTAGTACATTTTCAACTCATATCCAAATTCTGTTGGCTCTGCATTCAAAATCTCTTAAGTGGGGGGGACCTTGAAGATGGCGGAAGAGTAAGACACGGAGATCGCCTTCCTCCCCACGGATACACCAGAAATACATCTACACGTGGAACAACTCCTACAGAACACCTACTGAAGGCTGGCAAAAGACCTCAGACCTCCCAAAAGGCAAGAAACTCCCCACGTACCTGGGTAGGGCAAAAGAAAAAAAGAAAAAACAGAGACAAAGGAATAAGGACGGCACCTGCACCAGTGGGAGGGAGCTGTGAAGGAGGAAAAGTTTCCACACACTAGGAAGCCCCTCCGCGGGTGGAGACTGCGGGAGGCGGAGGGGGGAGCTTCGGGACCGCGGAGTAGTGCACAGCGACAGGTGCGGAGGGCAAAGCGGGGAGATTCCCGCACAGAGGATCGGTGCCGACCGGCACTCACCAGCCCGAGAGGCTTGTCTGCTCACCCGCCGGGGCGGGCGGGGCTGCGAGCTGAGGCTCGGGTTTCGGTTTTGGACAGAGCGCAGGGAGAGGACTGGGGTTGGCGGCTTGAACATAGCCTAAAGGGGTTAATGCACCACGACTAGCCGGGAGGGAATTCGGGGAAAAGCCTGCACCTGCCAAAGAGGCAAGAGACTTTTTCATCCCTCTTTGTTTCCTGGTGCGCGAGGACAGGGGTTTAAGAGCGCTGCTTAAAGAAACTCCAGAGACGGGCGTGAGCCGCGGCTAAAAGCGCGAACCCCAGAGACGGGCGGGAGACGCTAAGGCTGCTGCTGCCGCCACCAAGGGGCCTGTGTGCGAGCACAGGTCACTCTCCACACTCCTCTTCCGCGGAGCCTGTGCAGCCCGCTACTGCCAGGTTACCGGGATCCAGGGACAACTTCCCCGGGAGAACGCACGGCGGGCCTCAGGCTGGTGCAACATCACGCCGGCCTCTGCCGCAACGTCACGCCGCCTCTGACGCCGCAGGCCCGCCCCGCACGCAGTGCCCCTCCTTCCCCCCCCCCACCCCCGGCCTGAGTGAGCCGGAGCCCCCGAATCAGCGGCTCCTTTAACCCCGTCCCGTCTGAGCAAAAACCAGACGTCCTCCAGCGACCTACACGCAGAGGCAGGGCCAAATCCAAAGCTGAGCTCCTGTGAGCTGTGAGAACAAAGAAGAGAAAGGGAAATCTCTCCCAGCAGCCTCAGAAGCAGCGGATTAAAGCTCCACAATCAACTTGATTTACCCTGCGTCTGTGGAATACCTGAATAGACAAGGAATGATCCCAAATTGAAGAGGTGGAATTTAGGAGCGAGATCTATGATTTTTTTCCCTTTTCCTCTTTTTGTGAATGTGTACGTGTATGCTTCTGTGTGAGATCTTGTCTGTATACTCTTGCTTCCACCATTTGTCCTAGGGCTCTATCCGTCCATGTTTTTTAAAAAATTTTTTTTTCTTAATAATTAATTTTAATTGTAATAACTTTATTATACTTTACCTTCGTTCTTTCTTTCTTTCTTTCCTTCCTTCCTTCCCTCCTTTAGACAACGAATCACCCCAAATTGAGGAGGTGGTCTCTGAGAGCAAGATTTATGATTTTTCCCCCTTTACCTCTTTTTGTGAAGGTGTATGTGTATGCTTCTGTGTAAGATTTTCTCTGTGTAGCTTTGCTTCCAACATTTGTCCTAAGGTTCTATCCGTCCCTTTTTTTTTTTTTTCTAAATACTTTTTAATTCAATAACTATATTATACTTTATTTTATTTTTACTGTATCTTCTTTCTTTCTGTCTTTTTTCCTTCTTTCCCTCCTTCCTTTCTTCCTTCCTCCCTCCCTCCCTCTCTCCTTTCTTTCCTTCTTTGCTTCTTTCTTCCTTCCTTCCTTTCCTCCTTTCCTTCTTTCTTTCCTCACACTTCTACTAATTCTCTCTACTTTTTCTCCCTTTTATTCTGAGCCGTGTGGATGAAAGGCTCTTGGTGCTCCAGCCAGGAGTCAGGGCTCTGCCTCTGAGGTAGGAGAGCCAACTTCAGGACACTGGTCAACAAGAGACCTCCCAGCTCCACATAATATTAAACGGCGGAAATCTCCCAGAGACCTCCATCTTAACACCAGCACCCAGCTTCACTCAACGACCAGCAAGCCACAGTGCTGGACAACCTATGCCAAACAACTAGCAAAACAGGAACACAACCCCACCCATTAGCAGAGAGGCTGCCTAAAATCATAATAAGGCCACAGACACCCCAAAACACACCACCAGACGTGAACCTGCCCACTAGAGAGACAAGATCCAGCCTCATCCACCACAACACAGGCACTAGTCCCCTCCACCAGGAAGCCTACACAACCCACTGAAACAACCTTAGCCACTGGAGACAGACATCAAAAACAACGGGATCTACGAACGTTCAGCCTGCAAAAAGGAGACCCCAAACACAGTAAGATAAGCAAAATGAGAAGACAGAAAAACACACAGCAGATGAAGGAGCAAGATAAAAATGCACCAGACCTAACAAATGTAGAGGAAATAGGCAGTCTACCTGAAAAAGAATTCAGAATAATGATAGTAAGGATGATCCGCAATCTTGGAAGTAGAATGGACAAAATGCAAGAAACAGTTAACAAGGACCTAGAAGAACTAAAGATGAAACAAGCAACGATGAACAATGCAATAAATGAAATTAAAAGTACTCTAGATGGGATCAATAGCAGAATAACTGAGGCAGAAGAACGGATAAGTGACCTGGAAGATAAAATAGTGGAAATAACTAATGCAGAGCAGAATAAAGAAAAAAAATGAAAAGAACTGAGGACAGTCTCAGAGACCTCTGGGACAACATTAAACGCACCAACATTCGAATTATAGGGGTTCCAGAAGAAGAAGAGAAAAAGAAAGGGACTGAGAAAATATTTGAAGAGATTATAGTTGAAAACTTCCCTAATATGGGAAAGGAAATAGTTAATCAACTCCAGGAAGCACAGAGAGTCCCATACAGGATAAATCCAAGGAGAAATACACCAAGACACATATTAATCAAACTGTCAAAAATTAAATACAAAGCATATTAAAAGCAGCAAGGGAAAAACAACAAATAACACACAAGGGAATCCCCATAAGGTTAACAGCTGATCTCTCAGCAGAAACTCTGCAAGCCAGAAGGGAGTGGCAGGACATACTGAAAGTGATGAAGGAGAAAAACCTGCAACCAAGACTACTCTACCCAGCAAGGATCTCATTCAGATTTGATGGAGAAATTAAAACCTTTACAGAAAAGCAAAAGCTGAGAGAGTTCAGCACCACCAAACCAGCTTTACAACAAATGCTAAAGGAACTTCTCTAGACAAGAAACACAAGAGAAGGAAAAGACCTATAATAACGAACCCAAAACAATATAGAAAATGGGAATAGGAACATACATATCGATAATTACCTTAAATGTAAATGGACTAAATGTTCCCACCAAAAGACACAGATTGGCTGAATGGATACAAAAACAAGACCCTTATATATGCTGTCTACAAGAGACCCACTTCAGACCTAGAGACACATACAGACTGAAAGTAAGGGGATGGAAAAAGATATTCCATGCAAATGGAAACCAAAAGAAAGCTGGAGTAGCAATTCTCATATCAGACAAAATAGACTTTAAAATAAGGACTATTAAAAGAGACAAAGAAGGACACTACATAATGATCAAGGGATCGATCCAAGAAGAAGATATAACAATTGTAAATATATATGCACCCAACATAGGAGCACCTCAATACATAAGGCAAATACTAACAGCCATAAAAGGGGAGAGCGACAGTAACACATTCATAGTAGGGGACTTCAACACCCCACTTTCACCCATGGACAGATCATCCAAAATGAAAATAAATAAGGAAACACAAGCTTTAAATGATACATTAAACAAGATGGACTTAATTGATATTTATAGGACACTCCATCCAAAAACAACAGAATACACATTTTTCTCAAGTGCTCATGGAACATTCTCCAGGATAGATCATATCTTGGGTCACAAATCAAGCCTTGGTAAATTTAAGAAAATTGAAATTGTATCAAGTGTCTTTTCTGACCACAACGCCATGAGACTAGATATCAATTACAGGGAAAGATCTGTAAAAGATACAAACACATGGAGGCCAAACAATACACTACTTAATAATGAAGTGATCACTGAAGAAATCAAAGAGGAAATAAAAAAATACCTAGAAACAAATGACAGTGGAGACACAACGACCCAAAACCTATGGGATGCAGCAAAAGCAGTTCTAAGAGGGAAGTTTATAGCAATACAAGCCCACCTTAAGAAGCAGGAAACATCTCGAATAAACAACCTAACCTTGCACCTCAAGCAATTAGAGAAATAAGAACAAAAAATCCCCAAAGCTAGCAGAAGGAAAGAAATCATAAAAATCAGATCAGAAATAAATGAAAAAGAAATGAAGGAAATGATAGCAAAGATCAATAAAACTAAAAGCTGGTTCTTTGAGAAGATAAACAAAATAGACAAACCACTAGCCAGACTCATCAAGAAAAAAAGGGAGAAGACTCAAATCAATAGAATTAGAAATGAGAAAGGAGAAGTAACAACTGACACTGCAGAAATAAAAAAAAATCATGAGAGATTATTACAAGCAACTCTATGCCAATAAAATGGACAATCTGGAAGAAATGGACAAATTCTTAGAAATGCACAACCTGCCAAGACTGAATCAGGAAGAAATAGAAAATATGAACAGACCAATCACAAGCATTGAAATTGAAACTGTGATTAAAAATCTTCCAACAAACAAAAGCCCATGACCAGATGGCTTCACAGGTGAATTCTATCAAACGTTTAGACAAGAGCTAACACCTATCCTTCTCGAACTCTTCCAAAATATAGCAGAGGGAGGAACGCTCCCAAATTCCTTCTACGAGGCCACCATCACCTTGATACCAAAACCAGACAAGGATGTCACAAAGAAAGAAAACTACAGGCCAATATCTCTGATGAACATAGATGCAAAAATCCTCAACAAAATACTAGCAAACAGAATCCAACAGCACATTAGAAGGATCATACACCATGATCAAGTGGGGTTTATTCCAGGAATGCAAGGATTCTTCAATATACGCAAATCTATCAATGTGATAAACCATATTAACAAATTGAAGGAGAAAAACCATATGATCATCTCAATAGATGCAGAGAAAGCTTTCAACAAAATTCAACACCCATTTATGATAAAAACCCTGCAGAAAGTAGGCATAGAGGGAACTTTCCTCAACATAATAAAGGCCATATATGACAAGCCCACAGCAAACATCATCCTCAATGGTGAAAAACTGAAAGCATTTCCACTAAGATCAGGAACAAGACAAGGTTGCCCACTCTCACCACTCTTACTCAACATAGTTTTGGAAGTTTTAGCCACAGCAATCAGAGAAGAAAAGGAAATAAAAGGAATCCAAATCAGAAAAGAAGAAGTAAAGCTGTCACTCTTTGCAGATGACATTATACTATACCTAGAGAATCCTAAAGATGCTACCAGAAAACTACTAGAGCTAATCAATGAATTTGGTAAAGTAGCAGGATACAAAATTAATGCACAGAAATCTCTGGCATTCCTATATACTAATGATGAAAAATCAGAAAGTGAAATCAAGAAAACACTCCCATTTACCATTGCAACAAAAAGAATAAAATATGTAGGAATAAACCTACCTAAGGAGACGAAAGACCTGTATGCAGAAAATTATAAGACACTGATGAAAGAAATTAAACATGATACAAATAGATGGAGAGATATACCATGTTCTTGGATGGGAAGAATCAACATTGTGAAAAATGACTCTACTACCCAAAGCAATCTACAGATTCATTGCAATCCCTATCAAACTACCACTGGCATTTTTCACAGAACTAGAACAAAAAATTTCACAATTTGTATGGAAACACAAAAGACCCCGAATAGCCAAAGCAATCTTGAGAAAGAAAAACGGAGCCGGAGGAATCAGGCTCCCTGACTTCAGACTATACTACAAAGCTACAGTAATCAAGACAGTATGGTACTGGCACAGAAACAGAAAGATAGATCAATGGAACAGGATAGAAAGCCCCGAGATAAACTCACGCACATATGGACACCTTATCTTTGATAAAGGTGGCAGGAATGTACAGTGGAGAAAGGACAGCCTCTTCAATAAATGGTGCTGGGAAAACTGGACAGGTACATGTAAAAGTATGAGACTAGATCACTCCCTAACACCATACACAGAAATAAGCTCAAAATGGATTAAAGACCTGAATATAAGGCCAGAAACTATCAAACTCTTAGAGGAAAACATAGGCAGAACACTCTATGACATAAATCACAGCAAGATCCTTTCTGACCCACCTCCTAGAGTAATAGAAATAAAAACAAAAATAAACAAATGGGATCTAATGAAACTTCAAAGCTTTTGCACAGCAAAGGAAACCATAATCAAGACCAAAAGACAACCCTCAGAATGGGAGAAAATATTTGCAAATGAAGTGACTGACAAAGGATTAATCTCCAAAATTTACAAGCAGCTCATGCAGCTCAATAACAAAAAAACAAACAACCCAATCCAAAAATGGGCAGAAGACCTAAATAGACATTTCTCCAAAGAAGATATACAGAATGCCAACAAACACATGAAAGAATGCTCAACATCATTAATCATTAGAGAAATGCAAATCAAAACTACAATGAGATATCATCTCACACCAGTCAGAATGGCCATCATCAAAAAATCTAGAAACAATAAATGCTGGAGAGGGTGTGGAGAAAAGGGAACACTCTTGCACTGCTGGTGGGAATGTGAATTGGTTCAGCCATTATGGAGAACAGTATGGAGGTTCCTTAAAAAACTACAAATAGAATTACCATATGACCCAGCAATCCCACTACTGGGCATATACCCTGAGAAAACCAAAATTCAAAAAGAGTCATGTACCAAAATGTTCATTGCAGCTCTATTTACAATAGCCCGGAGATGGAAACAACCTAAGCGCCCATCATCGGATGAATGGATAAAGAAGATGTGGCACATATATACAATGGAATATTACTCAGCCTTAAAAAGAAATGAAATTGAGCTATTTGTAATGAGATGGATAGACCTAGAGTCTGTCATACAGAGTGAAGTAAGTCAGAAAGAAAAAGACAAATACCATATGCTAACACATATATATGGAATTTAAGGGGAAAAAAATGTCATGAAGAACCTAGGGGTAAGACAGGAATAAAGACGCAGACCTACAGGAGAACGGACTTGAGGATATGGGGAGGGGGAAGGGTGAGCTTTGACAGGGCGAGAGAGAGTCATGGACATATACACACTAACAAACGTAGTAATAGATAGCTAGGGGGAAGCAGCCGCAAGGCACAGGGATATTAGCTCGGTGCTTTGTGACAGCCTGGAGGGTTGGGATAGGGAGAGTGGGAGGGAGGGAGACGCAAGAGGGAAGACATATGGGAACATATGTATATGTATAACTGATTCACTTTGTTATAAAGCATAAACTAACACACCATTGTAAAGCAGTTATACCCCAATAAAGATGTTTAAAAAAAAAATCTCTTAAGTATCTTATTACTTCTTACTAGCTCTACAACTGCCATCCCTGGATTTTTCCCCAGATTTTTTACCACCTTCCTAAAATACCTCCCTTCTTCTACCCATGCATTTCAGTCATTCTCAACACAGCACTAGAACATTGTTTTTTAAACACAGGTAAAACATGCTACACCTTGGCTCAAAATCCTGAAAAAGATCTCTCATGGTTAATTGTCTATCACCTTGCCTAGACCATGAGGTCCCCAGACTTTTGGTCAAACACTATTCTAAGTGTGTCTGTGAGGATGCTTCTAGAGGAGACTAACATTTAAATTGGTAGACTAAGTAAAGCAGAATGCCCTCTCTAATGTGGGAGAGCATGGTCCAATCAATTGAAGACCTAAATGGGACTCAAGAGGAAATCCTCCTACCTGTTTGAGTGGAGATATTGGTATTTTTCAAGCTTTGGGACTAAAACTGAAAAATCAGCTCTCCTATGTTCTCCAGCTTACAAGCTTTCATAATTTACGCCATTTGTTCTCCTGGTTCAAAGGACTTTGGACTCATCCCATTGGCTCTCCTGGGTTTGCAGCTTGCCAACTGCAGATCTTGGGACTTCTCCACCTCCATAATCACATGAACCAATTCCTGTATATATTCTGGTTTCTATTTATTTGACTAATACATATTTTCACACTGAGAATGGTTCTAAAGGAACAGAATTTTAAGAGTAGAGAGATCACTGATAGCCTATGGCTTGATCTAGCAATGGAGAGACATAAAATGTCACCATGGATACACCAACAACTTATAAGAAGCAAGAAGCTAGATGATCTTGTATATGATACTTTCAGTTGGCAAGGACAGAAGTTCACTGTCTTACTTCAAGGGTATATCAACAATCCAGCCCTATGTCATAATGTAATTTGTAGGGAAGTTGATCAACTTTCCCTTCCACAAGATATCACAAATATCTGATACACTGATGATATTATGCTGATTGGACCTAGTGACCAAGAAGTAGAAACTATGCTATACTAGTTAGTAAGAATGTTCATGCCAGAGGATGGAAAATAAATCTGACAAGTTTCAGGGGTCTATCTTGGCAAAACTTTTAGGGGTCTAGTAACCTGGGGCATATTGAGATATCCCTTCTAATATAAAATATAAGTTGTTGAATCTGACTCCTCTTACAACTAAAAGACAAGCTCAATGTATAGTGGGCCTCTCTGGACTTTAGAGAGAATGTTCCTCACTTGGGTCTATTACTCTGGCCTATTTATTGAGGGGTTTGGAAAGCTTCTAGTTTTGAGTGGAACCCAGAAGAAGAGAAGGCTTTGGAACAGGTCCAGGCTGCTCTACAAGCTGATCTGCCACTTGGGGCATGTAATCCAACTGATCCAATGGTGCTTGAAATTTTAGTAGCAGATAAGGATGCTGTTTGGAGCCTGTGGCAGGCTCCTATATGTGAATCACTATGCAGGCACTTAGGGACTTGAAGCAAAGCCCTGCTGTCCTCCACAAACAAATATTCTTCTTTTGAGAATCAGCTCTTGACCTATTGGGCCTTAGTAAAGACTGAACACCTAACCATGGGCCACCAGGTTACCATGTGACCTGAGCTTCCCACTATGAACTGGGTGTTATCTGACTTGCTAAGCCATAAAGTTGGATTGCACAGCAACACTCTATCATCAAAGGTGAATGGTATATACATGATTAAGCCCTAATAGGACCTAAAAGCATAAGTAAGTTATGTGAGGAAGTGACACAAATGCCCATGGTCCCCACTCCTGCTACACTGCCTTCTCCACTCAGCTGGCGCGTACAGCATCATGGGGAGTTACCTAGGATCAGCTGATAGAGGAAGAAAAGACAGGCCTGGTTTACAGATAATTTTTCACAATATATAAGTACCACCAGAAAGTAGACACCTGCAGTGCTACGGCCCCTTTCTGGGACATCCATAAAGAACAGCAGTGAAGGGAAATCTTACTAGTGGTCAGAACTTCAAGCAATGCACCTGGTTGTTCACTTTGTGTGGAAAGAGAAATGGCCACATGCATGACTATGTACCTATTCTTGTGTCATGGACAAAAGTTTGGATGGTCATGGACTTGCATGAAACATGATTGTAAAATCTATGACACAAAGTTTAGGGAAAAAGTATGTGGATAGACCTTTCTGAATGGGCCAAAAGCATGAAGATATTCATGTCCCATGTGAATGTTTACCAAAGGGTAACTCAAAAAGAGGAAAAATTTAATAATCAAGTAGGTAGGATGATCTGTTTTGTACATACAAGTTAGCCTCTTTCCCCAGCCACTCCTGTAATTGCTCAATGGGTTCATTAACAAACTGGCCATGGTGGCAAGAATAGAGATAATGCATGGACTCAGCAACATGGACTTCTACTCACCAAGAACAACCTGGCAGTGGCTACTGCTGAGTGGATTGATCACCTTAACAGTAGCAGAGACCAACATTTGGGTTTTGATATGGCAACATTGCCCAGGGTCATCCGCCAGTGTGAGGTATGTAGAAACAAAGACAATATTGAGTTTTCCTGAATTTTGAAACATAAGAGGGAGACAAAATGGATGAGTTGATTAAGAATCAAATGTATGTATAAAGACATAAGCTATTTTAGCATAATTATTTTTCTCTTTCTTCAGTAGTGCTTACATATCCTTAGCAAATAGCTAAAGGCCTCTTAAAACACAAGTTTTTAATTTGTCATTAACCCAAGATGCCTACAAAATAAAGTCATGTTCTAGAAGCCAACTTGGAATACAAGCTTCATTATAAAGTTATCCCTAAAGTTGCCTAGGCTTGGCTCTGGTACATGGTAGTCCATAAGGGAGAAAAGCATAACTGTTTGAAAATAGGTGATGAGTAAATTTTTTCTGGCAATAAGGCAAATAAACATTTTGAAAGGATCGAGCACTGCAAAATATCAAAAATACTAAAGATTGTATACATTTACATATACTTATATTAAAGGACATTGCCAAGCTCATGAGGAATTATAAGAGATCCCAATGGCCCACAGAAAATATATATACAAAATTTAAAGTAGAAAGTAGAAACTGGAAGGCTAATGTCTGTTTCAGGGACCAGGATATTTGGGGAAGAAGAAACAAAGTTTATGGATCTCAGGCCAAGGTCACAGGTGGAGATGGGTGAATGGGACTGAAATCAACACTCTTTATAAAATGTTAACACTGAGAAGACTCACACACCTTCAGTAAAGAATAAAATGAAAAACAAAGTCCACTGAGGTGGAGAGAGACAATGAATAAGCCTGTTGATATCTTCTCTAAACTGGGTAGAAAAAGAAAGATTATAAAAACTCTAAGAATTTCTACTGGAATGTATAACCCAGGTCTTCCCTCAACTGGTGCTAAGGTTTGGATAGTTGTTGACTATATCATAAGTGAGAACAGATAAAAACTCATGTCCTCCCTGGATGTCCTACACTCGACTTCTCAAGATTTCTATAGATTAATCTCAACTAAATGCTAATTACAGTGTAAAAAACACAAAGAAACAAACTATTATAGCAGGGCTGAGAGTAGGGTGAAGTGAGTGAAGAACTGATCATGGGTACAAAATTTAAAAGGGCACAAAAAATCTTGTAGTCAAGACAAATAGTACTTCAATTCATTATTTTAACAAATCAAATTCAATTCTCAGATCTATAATAAACAAAATACCAAAATTTTAGCAAAGGGAGGATTTGTTACAGATGGATTAGGGTGAGACAAATGAGGTGACTTGTATAAGTTCAAGGACAGATCTTGTCTTTATGTAATTTTTTGATATTTGTTTATTATGGATTTTCTGCAATAATTATGATTTTTAAAATTACATTAACATAGTGTTTATTTTGATTACTGATTTTTTTGGTCACTTATATTTGGCACATAATGAGTGACTCACTCACCTTACCATGTCCCTGGCCCTGTATTGCAGTCAAGAATCAACAGAAAAAAGAAATAACAAGCTTACCTCATAAGATTTAAAATATGGAAATATCAACATCAGTATATAAAATAGCTATGTATATTATACATAAATAAATGGGTTGAAAATATTAATGATCAAGAAACAAAAGCTTATTTTAAATGACTATAAAAATTAAAATCCCATTTAAAGGTATTTTATGTATATATATACATAAAATAAGCAAATATAAAATTAAAATTTGTTGCATTAGTTAATCTGCAGATGAGACAACATTGAATAGACAATTAGTGAGAACGGGATATTGGACCTGAAGATTACAGAAAAGAGATTAAAATATAGGGAGGACATAATGAGGACTAATATTCTTCTCATCACAGTTTAGGAAAAAGTCAAAAGTGAGAATGATGGAGAGGAAATATTTTAAGAAATAATAGCTAAGAAATTTTCAGAAATGATAAATGACATGAAGCCTAAAATTCAAAAAATGTATATTCCAGGACACCTTCAAGATGGCAGAGGAGTGAGACATGGAGATCGCCTTCCTCCCCACAAATACATCAGAAATACATCTACATGTGGAACAACTCCTACAGAACACCTACTGAACGCTGGCAGAAGACCTCAGACCTCCCAAAAGGCAAGAAACTCCCCACGTACCTGGGTAGGGCAAAAGAAAAAAGGAAAAAGAGAGACAAAACAATAGAGATGGGACCTGCACCTCTGGGAGGGAGGTGTGAAGGAGGAAAGGTTTCCACACACTAGGAAGCCCCTTCACTGGTGGAGTTGGGGGGTGGCGGGGGGGAAGATTCAGAGCTACGGAGGAGAGTGCAGCAACAGGGGTGCAGAGGGCAAAGCAGAGAGATTCCCACACAGAGGATCAGTGATGACCAGCATCCAACAGCCCGAGCGGCTTGTTTGCTCACACGCCAGGACGGGTAGGGGCTGGGAGCTGAGCCTCCGGCTTCGGAGGTCAGATCCCAGGGAGAGACTGGGATTGGCTGAGTGAACACAGCATGAAGTGGGCTAGTGCACCACAGCTATCTGGGAGGGAGTGAGGGAAAAATCTAGGCTTGCCTAAGAGGCAAGAGACCATTGTTTCAGGGTGAGTGAGGAGAGGGGATTCAGAGCATCACCTAAATGAGTTCCAGAGATGGGCGTGAGCCATGGCTATCAGTGTGGACACAAGAGATGGCCATGAAACACTAAGGCTGCTGCTGCAGCCACCAAGAAGCCTGTGTGCAAGCACAGATCACTATCCCCACCTCCCCTCCGGGAGCCTGTGCAGCCCGCTACTGCCAGGGTCCTGTGATTCAGGGACAACTTAACCCAGGAGAACACACAATGCGCCACTGAATGTTGCAATGTCATGCCGGCCTCTGCTGCTGCAGGCTCACCCCGTATTCCATACCCTTCCCTCCTCCCCACCTACCCCAGAGAGGCATTTCAAAATTTGTATATTTTGGGCTTCCCTGGTGGTGCAGTGGTTGAGAGTCCACCTGCCAATGCAGGGGACATGGGTTCGTGCCCCAATCTAGGAAGATCCCACATGCCGCAGAGTGGCTGGGCCCATGAGCCATGGCCACTGAGCCTGTGCATCCATAGCCTGTGCTCCACAACGGGAGATGCCACAACAGTGAGAGGCCCGTGTACCACAAAAAATAAAATAAAATAATAAGATCCATATATATTCTGTCTGCAAGAGACCCACTTCAGACCTAGGAACACATACAGACTGAAAGTGAGGGGATGGAAACAGATAATCCATGCAAATGGAAATCAAAAGAAAGCTGGAGTAGCAATTCTCACATCAGACAAAATAGACTTTAAGACAAAGACTACCACAAGAGACAAGGAAAGACACTACATAATGATCAAGTGATCAATCCAAGAAGAAGGTATGACAATTCTAGATATTTATGCACCCAACATAGGAGCACCTGAATACATAAGGCAAATGCTAACAGCCAAAAAAGGGGAAATCAAATGTAACACAATAATAGTAGGGGACTGTAACACCCCACTTTCAACAATGGACAGATCATCCAAAATGAAAATAAATAAGGAAACACAAGCTTTAAATGAAACATTAAAGAAGATGGACTTAATTGATATTTATAGGACATTCCATCCAAAAACAACAGAATACACATTTTTCTCAAGTGCTCATGGAACATTCTCCAGGATAGATCATATCTTGGGTCACAAATCAAGCCTTGGTAAATTTAAGAAAATTGAAATCGTATCAAGTATCCTTTCTGAGGACAACGCTATGAGACTAGATATCACTTACCAGAAAAAATCTGTAAAGAATACAAACACATGGAGGCTAAACAATACACTACTTAATAATGAAGAGATCACTGAAGAAATCAGAAAGGAAATCAGAAAATAGCTAGAAACAAATGACAATGAAAACATGACGACCCAAAACCTTAGAATGCAACAAAAGCAGTTCTAAGAGGGAAGTTTATAGCAATACAAGCCTACCTTAAGAAACAAGGAACATTTCAAATAAACAAACTAACCTTACACCTAAAGCAATTAGAGAAAGAAGAACAAAAAACCCCAAAGTTAGCAGAAGGAAAGAAAGCATACAAATCAGATCAGAAATAAATGAAACAAAAATGAAGGAAACAATAGCAAAGATCAATAAAACTAAAAGTTGGTTCTTTGAGAAGATAAACAAAATTGATAAACACTTAGCCAGACTCAACAAGTAAAAAGGGGAAAAGACTCAACTCAATAGAAATAGAAATGAAAAAGGAGAAGTTGCAACAGATATTGCAGAAGTACAAAACATCCTGAGAGACTACTACAAGCAACTCTATGCCAATAAAATGGACAACTTGGAAGAAATGGACAAACTCTTAGAAACGTATAACCTTCCAAACTGAACCAGAAAGAAATAGAAAATATGAACAGATTGATCACAAGTAATGAAAATGAAACTGTGATTAAAAATCCTCCAACAAAAAAAAAGTCCAGGACCAGATGTCTTCACAGGCGAATTCTATCAAACATTTAGAGAAGAGCTAACACCCATCCTTCTAAAACTCTTCCAAAACATTGCAGAGGAAGGAACACTCCCAAACTCATTCTATCAGGCCACCATTACCCTGATACCAAAACCAGACAAAGATACTGCAAAAAAAGAAAATTATAGACCAATATCACTGATGAATATAGATGTAAAAATCCTCAACAAAATACTAGCAAACAGAATCCAACAGCACATTAAAAGGATCATACAGCTTGATCAAGTGGGATTTACCCCAGGGATGCAAGGATTCTTCAATATACACAAATCAATCAATGTGATACACCATATTAACAAATTGAAGGATAAAAAACATATGATCATCTCAATAGATGCAGAAAAAGCTTCTGACAAAATTCAACACCGATTTATGATAAAAACCCTCCAGAAAGTAGGCATAGAGGGAATTTACCTCAACATAATAAAGGCCAAAACCACAGGCAACATTGTTCTCAATGGTGAAAAACTGAAACCATTTCCACAAAGATCAGGAACAAAACAAGGTTGCCCACTCTCACCACTCTTATTCAACATATTTTCGGAAGTTTTAGCCACAGCAATCAGAGAAGAAAAAGAAACAAGGAATCCAAATCAGAAAAGAAGTAAAGCTGTCACTTTTTGCAGATGACATGATACTACACATAGAGAATCCTAAAGATGCTACCAGAAATCTACTAGAGCTAATCAATGAATTTGCTAAAGTAGCAGGATAAAAAATTAATGCACAGAAATCTCTAGCATTCCTATACATTAATGATGAAAAATCTGAAAAAAAAGTTAAGGTAACACTCCCGTTTACCACTGCAACAAAAATAATGAAATACCTAGGAATAAACTTACCTAAGGAGACAAAAAGTCTGTATGCAGAAAACTATAAGACACTGATGAGAGAAATTAAAGATGATATAAACAGACAGAGAGATATATCATCTTTTTGGATTGGAGGAATCAACATTGTGAAAATGACTGTATTACCCAAAGCAGTCTACACATTCAATGCAATCCCTATCAAACTACCAATGGCATTTTTCACAGGACTGGAACAAAAATTTTCATAAAAGACTGTGAATAGCCAAAGCAATCTTGAGAAAGAAAACCAGAGCTGGAGGAATCAGGCTCCCTGACTTCAGACTATAGTACAAAGCTACAGTAATCAAGATAGTATTGTATTGGCACAAAAGCCGAAATATAGATCAATGGCACAGGATAGAGAGGCCAGAGATAAACCCATGCACATATGGTCACCTTATTTTTGATAAAGGAGGAAAGAATGTTCAATGGAGAAAAGACAGCCTCTTCAATAAGTGGTGCTGGGAAAACTAGACAGCTGCATGTAAAAGACTGAAATTAGAACACTACCTTACACTATACACAAAAATAAACTCAAAATGGATTAAAGACCTAAAATAAGTCCAAACACTATAAAACTCTTAGAAGAAAACCTAGGCAGAACACTCTATGACATGAATCACAGCAAGATCCTTTTTGACCCACCTCCTAGAGAAATGGAAATAAAAACAAAAATAAACAAATGGGACCTATTGAAACTTAAAAGCTTTTGCACAACAAAGGAAACCATAAATAAGACAAAAAGACAACTGTCAGAATGGGAGAAAATATTTTCTAATGAAGCAGCTGACAAAGCATTAATCTCCAAAATTTACAAGCAGCTCATGCAGCTCTATATCAAAAAAACAACCCAATCCAAAAATGGGCAGAAGACCTTAATAGACATTTCCCAAAGAAGATACACACCTAGCCAACAAACACATAAAAGAATGCTCAACATCACTAATCATTAGAGAAATGCAAATCAATACTACAATGAGGTAATGGCCATCATCAAAAAATCGACAAACAATAAATGCTGAAGAGAGCGTGGATAAAAGGGAACGCACTTGCTCTGTTGGTGGCAACATAAATTGATACAGCCACTACGGAGAACAGTACGGAGGTTCCTTAAAACACTAAAAATAGAACTACCATATGACCCAGCAATTCCACTGCTGGGCATATACCCTGAGCAAACCATAATTCAAAAAGATACATGTACCACAATGTTCATTGCAACTTTCTTTAGAATAGTCAAGACATAGAAGCAATGTAAGTCTCCATCAACAGACGAATGGATAAAGAAGATGTGGCACATATATACAATGGAATATTACTCAGCCATAACGAAACAAAATTGAGTTATTTGTAGTGAGGTGGATGGACCTAGAGTCTCTCATACAGAGTGAAGTAAATTAGAAAGAGAAAAATGAACACCATATGCTAACACATATACATGGAATCTAAAAAAAACAAAAACAAAAAGAAAAAATGGTTATGAAGAACCTATGGACAGGACAGGAATAAAGACACTGATGTAAAGAATGGACTTGAGGGCATCGCGTGGGAGGAAGGGTAAACTGCGATGAAGTGAGAGAGTGGAATGGACTAATATACCCTACCAAATATAAAATAGATAGCTGGTGGGAAGCAGCCACATAGCACAGGGCGATCAGCTCGGTGCTTTGTGACCACCTAGAGGGGTGGGATATGGAGGTTGGGAGGGAGATGCAAGATGAAGGAGATATGAGGATATATGTATATGTATAACTGATTCACTTTGTTATAAAGCAGAAACTAACACACCATTGTAAAGCAATAATACTCCAATAAAGATGTTGTACAAATAAATAAATAAAATTTAAAAAATAAATAAATAGCTGCATTTTCAACATCATCATCATAGCAAAATAAATTGCTAAATTGGATCACCAAATAAACACGATGATGATGAGAATGGTGATGATGAGAATGATAGAGGTAACTTGAGTAGCTGAACTGTATAGTAAATTGGATCACCAAAAAAATTAAAAATAAAAATTGTAGTTATCATACCCAGAAAAAAACTATATATATATATTCCAGACAGGATTAATAAAAAGAAATGCATGCTTACACATACACAATGGTTATTAAAAAAAACTCATCTACAAACAAAACAAAAACCAAATAAATCAACTTATAGTAAACTTTCCAGCAGCAACAATGAGAGGCAAAATCAGTCGAAGAATATATTTAAAATGCTGAGAAAACTGAATCAACAATTTTCAATTACGTAACTAGCAAACTCTTTTTCAAGTATTAGAACAAGATAAATACTGGGAAAATTTACCATCAACAGATGCTCCTAATAAGAATTATATATATGTGTGTATATATATATATATATGTATGTATATAGATATAATATAGTTGCCATAACTAAATAAATTATGGTAAAATTTCAAAAAGAAACACCAAAAACTTAGAAACAGAGAGTATACATTTCAAATTTTGTAGGAAAATATTTAGGGAATAAATTTATCATTTAAAATAACAATAGAAGAGGGAAGAAATAAAATATCAGAATATAATTTTAAATAAATATTTTACCAAATTTTCAGGTAACAGATGCACAAATTTTATGAAGCACAGAAAAACTGAAAACACTACCTAATTTTAAAAGGCATTTTACTAACACCAGACCAAAAAAATATACTTAATAAAAAATTATATGCCAACTGACACTCATGATTATGGATACAAAGAATTTAAACAATGCACTGGAAAATGTAATCAGGTTATATTTTAAAATCTAAGCTAAATTAGTTTTATCTCCTATATACAAGTTTGGATTAACATTAGTAAAGCTATTCATATTTTTCTTCTATAAAGTGATTTAAGAGAATGAAAATATGATCAAGTGAATAAAAATAGACAAGGTAATATATCCCATGGAATTTTTTTTTTACCAATAGTAATGAACAAAAATATTTATACCAGGATTGTTTGTGGTAGCAAGAAACTCATAATAGCCAAAAAGTCCCCAAAATAAAAGAATGGGCAAAGCAATTATATATTGACATTAATACATTAGAGTTAATTACAGTTTTAACGAATGAACCATGGTCAATCATCTCAAAATATATCAATCTCAGAAATATATGTGACTTAGCAATAGCATTGAAAAAAACCACATCTGTTATGGAATCAATTACATAAAAACACAATTATACAAAACTAAGGATATATGCATACGTATGTAACAAAACTATTGTCAACCATCATTGTTTAAAATTCTGTATGTGTGATTTGCTTACTTGCTAAAATGTATTTGTAGTCCCCAAATCTATAGTCAGACATGCTCAGAACAGTGAATATTTGAGTCTGAGCCCTCTGTTCCCAGATGATGGCTAACAGGGTAAGGTGCTCTGCCCTCTTGTTTCAGCTCTCAGAGAGATGCCCACAGGATGGAGAGGGCAGTGCACTGCAGAGCAAGCAGCTCTGGCCCTGGGGGCAGCTGGACAGGGACTGAATCCCACCTCTGGCATCTGCTAGTGGAGAGGTTTCAAGAAAGTCACTTAACCATTCTGAACCTTGTTTCCTCTTTTAGAAAATAGGAAAAATCAAATCTACCAGGGTAAGCTGTTTTTACAATTTAAGATTGTAATCTATGTGAGATGTGTGTGTGCACATGTGTGTGTGTGTGTCCATATTTCCCCTAGGAATAATGGTTCAGTATTTGCTAATTCAGTGTTCACCTCAACTTTATGCAGTATATACACCACGAATAAGGAGAATCAACTGATAAGGAAAAACAAGGAAATAATATATATGAATAGTAATTCTTTCCAGAGAGGACTGAGAGGTGATATGGGAGCCTGGGAAAGAAAAGTCATACAACTGAAAGGGTCACAGAGGGGCTTTTAGCTATACAGGTAATGCTCTGCTGGATAATTCAGTTGTTGGGTCCTCAATTGCTCATTTTATTATTGTTTTACTACTTATGGCATATGACATTTATGTAACATATAAAATTATATTTATGAGATATTTCATAATAATAAAATGGTTTTAAAAGATCAATCTGCCCTTGTTTAGTGCTGGGGTCAGTTAACTATGGTCCATGGGTATAGCCGCACTCATGTTTCATTTAGAGCAGGAATAGTCAAACTATGGCTCATAAAATCCACGTGTTTTTACAAAATTTTATTAATGCATAGCCTGCCCATTTTATGTATTTTCTATGGCTGCTTTTGAGCTACAAGAGCAGAATTAAGTAGTTGCAACAGATACCTCACAAAGCCTAAAATATTTACTATTTGGCCCTTTACCAAAATTTTACAAACCCCTAATTCAGTGCAACATCTTAATACCCACACTAATTGGTAAGAACAGCTCAGAAGTCATGGCCAAAATGAGCTACAGAGAAAAACCTAGAAGAAAAATGTTTTTATGTGATAAAGTGACTTGAGCTTTTAAGATTCTGAAACATCCATAAAGCAGCAGGTGGGAGGCTGGAGCAATATGCCAGCAAACAAAACTGAAAATAAGCCAACGAGAAAACTTGCAAATATTAACTCATGGAATCCGCACAATCCCCATGTAAGTCAACTGAAGCACAGATAGATTAAGAAAATCACCCATGTTCACAGCTGTTGGATCTAGTGAAGCTAGAATTCCATACAACCTGACTTCCTGGGTAGAATAATCCACACTCACAATTAGCATAATCTATTATTAAGGTGATTCTCATGGTAAATTGTATGCTGTGAGAAAACTGCTTTCATCATCTCAAAGCTTCTGTAAACTGTGTTATTTTGGAGAGTGAAGGAGGCAGTGACATATTGTGTATACCTCTTGGGTGGGAATATAAAGATTCAATGGACTCAAGATATTGGAAATAAAGAGAAATTTAAGCCTCTTGGTCATCTGTGAAGTTGTTAGGAGATAACTGGGTTTCCAATCATATGTAATATGGAGATTTGATATTTAAATATTAAAGGACAGGGTAAATTTGGCATATAAAGGAATTGACGTCACCGAAGTGGCTGATATTTTGTTTTCTTTTTATGAATACAACAATTCTTGTTTTGTTTAGCAATTAGTCAATATATAAAAAGTGAGGATGTCATGGTGGGACCATATCTTATATCTGCTTGCCTTTCTTTAAAAGAGCCAGCAGAATGATCTTCATATGGTGTATAGCAAGCCACTGAATACAAGGATAAACACAGTGTGTGGCTTTTAGAAGGGGGAAAAAACTGTTTTTGAATTCAGGTACAAACAATGAGGTAAGTAACATGAGTATTTCCCTGTGTTCTTATTTAAAATAATTATACATTTACAAGAAAATAAGTTTTTTATTGAAAATTATTGAAGATAATTCGAACGTTAAAACATTTTTGAAGCAAATTGAGATAAATAATGTAATAAATGTTATTTCACAAAACATGCAAATACAAGATCTTTTTAAAATTATTTTTTAGTTTAAAAAAATGTTTACTATATAAAATCAATTTTGCTCTACCACAAGTGAAAGTTCATGGGAAAGACTGTAAGTAATCAGGAGAAAAATCATTTTTATAATTTTATTTTCTTAGAGTCCATAGATCAAAAAAATATAGGCCATAGAGAGATTTTAGAATTAGGTTAAAAGCCTTCTGTGCCCCCAGATATAATTGATGTTTCACAGCAATTAAAAAAAAATTACCTAGAATTCTTATATATAATAGCTTAATTTATTTTTATCATCATGCTTTTATGTGGAGCAACACATTTATCACACAGTCTTGAAGAATTCTGATTTAGATTGAATGAAGCATATATATTACATTGACTCTTTTTTAAATTATCTGAAATTGGAAAACAAAAGCAATTGTTAGAGTCTTACACTTTGAAAATATTATTTTGGCAATATGACATCATTTAATGTTTTCATTTATATTCAGTTAAGCTTTGATCTATGGTTTCTGAAAGATATAGAGTCAAAGCAATTTCCATAATTTGGGTATTTTAATGTAATATATCTTGTTACTTACCACAGAGGTTGTCACATTTGTCATCCCATTAATTCCTACATCCTTATATAACTTTTTCAGAATTTCTTGCAGGCAAAGATCTTTTCTTTGTCCCTCACATTTCAGTGTGTACTTTTCAGAGCCCATTCACTACATCCGTGTCTGGTATCTCGTTCCCTCTCTTTTTAGGGAAATGGGCCAATTACAGTTCTGGTTTTCCTACCCTAGGCCCTGTTACCTAGGAAGTTTCTGCTTGTGAGTCCCTGCTTTAGTAAGCTGATGACCTGTATTCATCTGTTGGTCTCTCCAATTTGAGGGAAGGAATCTGGCCTGTGTCCTCCCCTCTCTTACAGATCCTACTAGAGTTAATTTTTCAGTATGTTCTGCATTTTTTCTGTTTTTTTTTTTAAGATTTTTAATTTATTCTTATTTTTCTATTTATTTTTTTGGTGACACTGCGCTGCTTGTGGGATTTTAGTTCCCTGAGCAGGGATTGAACCCTGGGCCCTCGGCAGTGACAGTGTGGAGTCCTAACCTCTGGACCGCAAAGGAATTCCCCGTTCTGCTTTTTACTTGCTGTTTGAACTGAGTCAAAATTTCCAAGTTCCTTACATGTGGAACCTGAAATGGGAAGTCAAGGCCATTACTCTAAATTGTTTTAGTAAAAGAGGGGGAAATACCCCAGAGCATATAAGGATCAGATTGTGTCCACAGAAAATAACCATGAATAATCTCTTATGATCTGCACTAGGATAGATTGTGTGTGTGTCTGTGTGTGTGTGTGAGTGTGTTTGGGAGAAGTGGGGCAGTAAGGCAGGCAGGGCTCTTCACTCTTCAGACCTTGGAAGCAAGTGTAAAAGAAACTTCACAGCACAAGTGTATATCATACCTAAATTTGACTTAATAGTGTTTTGACTAGAACATGAAAGGGACATTTTTGAGAAATCTTTTAAAAATGTTTATATTTTGGAGTTCTAATTCTTCAGCTTCTAAAACAAACCAATGAATTAATATAGAGTATGGTGAGAGAAAACAATTCTCCAAAATTTCATCAAGAATTCCTCTACGTTAATGGCCAAATTTGCTATTATTCCCAGGATAGTTTCTGGTAGAACGAGTACACTTTTCAAAAAATACTGTAGGTTAAGGATTAATATTCCTAGCCTATGAAGTTGTATAAATTGCTAATGCTCTCCCTCTATACCTTGTCCTCCCATTGCCAAGCTCTTTCTCTCTTCTATTAACATTCAAACTATTGCAACATTTGAATAGCTGTTGTAAGAAAGAGTGATCTCATTTCATTGGCTTTGCTTCTTCGTTTGACATTCACACTCAAACCAATGAAATGTTGTTTCACCCTCTACTGCTCAATATATCAATAGTCTGCTCATTAAATCTAGTGGATTCCTCTCAGAACACTTCTTACCACTGCAGCATTTGATATTGTGGGCAATTTTCTTCGTATTTTGCATTCTTGAAACTTCTTTTTTGATTTCCATGACACAACTCTCTCCAGGTATTTTCTTATCTTTCTAGTTGCTTCTTTATCCTTATGTGAGCTATTTCCTGATCACAGCTTCTAAATTTTCTGTTCCACAGAAGCAGTGTCCTATATTGGGGAAAACTCTTCATTTTTTCTTATGGTGTCTCAGTCACTCTAACAGCTGTATTTATATATTCAAGACAGCCTTTTCCCTTGAGCTCTATTCTTATCAGTAAACCTAAATTACCTTCTAGGTATCTCCACATATACATTATATCGAATACTTGTTAGTTTTTAACTCAATTTGTTGCACTCTAAGCTTATTATACTCCTAGAAAACATATATCTATTTTCTGCATCTCAGACAATGGCACTTTTAACCTCCCCCTCCTCTACCCATAATAAACTCCTCAGTTGTACTTCTTCCTGTTGGTGTCAGTAAGGTCCAAAATTGCTTTTTGACTGAAAAGCCATCAAAGTAGAAATATATCAAACTTGTTAAACTCACAAGCTCCAATTTTTAAAGCTTCAATGCCAAGAAAATAAGTTCTAAATCTTCTAGTTTGGCATCACTTAGCAATGATGATGGTCAAACAGATGAGACTTCCTTTAAACATGATCACCCAGTTTGTTTTAAATAAGTATTACCTGTGCTCATGGAGACAAAATAAAGCAGTACCACCCACAAAAGTCCGGGCCTCACAAGCTGCATGTACCAGATACCTTTGTAGTCCCACCTCAAATATCATATTTGATTTTAGCAACAGCTATGCTGGACACCCCTGTGCAATATTTGTTCAATCAATTCTCTGTACTACATTCTTTCTGTTAAAATAATTTGTGTGATTTCTGTTTTCCTGCCTGAGTCTAACTGAACCAATCAGCTATGATAGAGAATAAAGATACACACAAGATCAGGAACACATGATAGAATACATGTATCTGTCTCCTCCTGGCCCCTCTTATTTCTCACAGAGGCATACCCCAAGTGCAGAGGCCCTAGCAGTGTAGTTGGCATATGGAGTCCATGGAGTAGAAGAGAATAAAGACAGGCTCATTCTTTACCATGTATCTAACGCACTGGGGTGGGAGTTTGGTGGGTGGTATTACAATATAATAAATTTTATTTACGTTATTACAATATAATAAATTTCTTACTCTGCACAGTTAAATAATCAGGTTCAATTTCTTGTAGCTTTAATGGGCCTCTCTCAAAATATCTGTGTGTCAGACCTGGCCATGACCCACCTCAGCCTGTGTGGTATGGTCCATTTTTTCCTTCTGACCTGTTGCCGTCCCCCCTTAAACAGTCTAGCAATAAGGATTTATGACTGGGCTTCCCTGGTGGCACAGTGGTTGAGAGTCCGCTGCCAATGCAGGGGACGCGGGATCGTGCCCCAGTGCGGGAAGATCCCACATGCCGCGGAGCGGCTGGGCCCGTGAGCCGTGGTATGACTATACTTCAAAAAAATAAAAGTTTTCCTGAATTATAGCTTTTACACATGCAATATTCTATGTCCAAAGTCAACTACCCTTCCATCCTAATACAGTGGTAATCCGTAACTTTTTCTACCTGGATAACTCACACTTATTTTTCAGGAAACATTATTTCTTCAGGGAAGTATTTCCTTATCACTACTCTCCCACTAGACTAAATTAATTCCTCTAGTTTACACTCTACCACTTTATAGATGATCATATCATGGGCATCATTGTCAAAAGCTCAGAAATAACAGAAGTAAAACCAATGAATCACACAAGTAGCAATTAGTAAAAGTTTACTGTGCAGACACCAAAAAGACAGTTTGTGAACTGGGAGCACTCAGATCAAAACATGGGATGAGGTTCAGGGGTGTATTCTTTTTTATAAAACAACTATAGTGAGAAAGCAATGACTGTTTATTCTTCTCAGTGATTGGTTATAATATTAGATTTTTCTTTAATGGTAGAGAACTGGTCAGTGGATATCTCATACCATCCTTGGGAAAGGGTTTAAGCTTTGCTTACGAGATCCAGAGGCATAAATAAGATATGACTCAGGTAAAATTAGCCTTGCATAATAAGCTAAATTAAGCTTTGCTTTTATGACTAAACTGATTTTGTCTGCTCAGGGAATTTTCAAGGCTAGTCTTCATTTGTTTTTGATTTTAACATCATATAGTTTTTGTTGGTTAATATTTTATTTCTGTCTTAATTTCAAGAATGTAAGTCTGATGAAAGCAGGCACTATATTCATTGTATTCATTTCCATATCCTTGGAACTAAAGACAGTTCCTGATACATTATGGATATTCATTAAGATAGTAGTTAATGGCTGAATAAATGGATAAACAATGATTGAATGTTACTGTCTACTATCAGTCCTGTCCAATATACATTTTTGTGATTTCAGAAATGCTGTATGTCTGAATTATCCAATATGAAAGACACACATGGCTACTGAACACTTAACATGTGGCTAGTGTGACTAAAAAACTGAATTTTTAATTAATTTGAATTAATTTAATTTTAAATAATTACATATGGATAGTTGCTAACATGTTAGACAGTGTCAGGTCTATGGAACAGAATGTTCAGTAAAAAATATGAGTGAAAATATATGTATACAAGAGATAAATTTGGGGAAATCATAAATTTTAGACTGAGCTTCAAATATGGAAAAAAAATCAATTTTTTGGAATAGAGAACACAAGAACAGAGAACACAAATAGCACTCTGGTTTGGAATATAACACTTCTCTAAAATAGTAAAGCACAAGTTTCTTGTACTTGTTAAACTAGAGACATAATGTGACCAATATTTGAAAGAAAATAAATTGCTATGTTCTACCTTTTCAGAAAAATATGGAAAGACTAAATCTCATTGAATGTGCATTTTTTTATGAATATGACCCAGCCTCAATCTTTTATTATAGTTTTATGTTGTATCTGTAGAGTGAACACAAAAGAAAAATTTGGATAGTGTAATAATCATTATTTAAGCACTTTGCCTATGTTGGTCATATAGTGAACTGAGATAGCTTATTGATTGTATTATTAGAACCTACTCACATTTATGTTTTATGATTAAAGTTTTGCACAGTTTGAATACTTTATACATATTAATATATATTACATATTTTTTAGTCAACAATGTCTTAACTGATTTTTTCTCATGACAATTTTCTTTCATGACTGTATGTAAACTTGCCCATTTTTATTTAACTTCTTGAACCATCCTCATTAGAATAATATATTTGTCTTTTGCAATTGTATATTTACCACTTCATAGGAGAGTATCAAAGGTTAAGAATGTATAAGAGACATTGTCAATACATATTTGTATATCCAAATAAACCATAAGCAAAATTTGTATTTTCATATAAATGTAAATGTATTCTTGTAAATTTGGACATATCCTATACTATATTTGTACTATTAGCTTTAAAAAAATATTTTGCTAACCCTAATTCTCTGAGCCATACAAATGTTCCTAAGTTCTCTGAATGTTCTGTTCTGATTAATTTAATTCATTTTTTGTAAAAGCTAAACTCATATAATTCCATCTGAATTCAGAGTTACTGTTTTAAAATTAAATCACATCTTCTAGATAATATTTATCCCAGATCTGTATTTCCTCTACCTTGGAAACAGTGTTGATTTTATTCATTTCTGATAAGGTAGTACCACCTTGGTTAAAGATACTTTTGACTTATTTTTAATTTCAAGACTAATAGACACAAAACACTACTTCTAGTCACTTCATACCATCCTCATGATAGAGATCTTTTCAGACACAACCCAATAAAAAATAAACGTTATTATCTATGAAATGGCAGAATATTTTCTACCAAATACAACATTCTAAAATTAGATAACTAATTTGATAATCAACTAGTGGCCTAATGATGCTTTTAACCATGCTCTTGGGTCCTATTTTCTTCTGAAGACAAATTTCTAGCTCTAGAAGAAAAACATACACTTTTTCCATGGTATAGAGAAGAGTGAGGAGGAAGCGTTAGTACACCCCACCTTTCAGTTATTCTGAATACTCAGCCTCTCAGAGGGCATTTCATCATAACTCTCCTTATTCCCCACATGCACAAAAAATGCACATAAATAGTACCAAGATATTTTCTCAAGACCAGCAGGTAAGGAATATAACTCAGCAGTAAAAAGACAACTCTGCTGTCTTTGCAGATATTCTTCCCCACTTATTTTTCAATGCATTAATCATCACACCAGCAAGGGCTTTCCCTTCCACAAGGATGTTTTCCTACATCACCCCCCATGAAATCTTTACCAACTGAGTACCATCTTCTGCCAGGGTCTACCTTTGCCCCACTTACCATGCAGGATTGTGCCCAATTCAGCTGCTGGGGGTGATGAGCCAATTCCACATAACCACCTGTGTTCTCAGACCATTCCCAGTTCCAACTGCATGAGACTTCAGACTGTGATTCAGGTCTCTCACCTGTGGAAGGAGAGACATAAGGAAGGAGAATTAGATAAGAAGAGTATTAGACTGCAGCATAGTTCCAAGAAAAGCGAGACAAGTCCAACGAGCAGTGCTTGGACAAAAAGTGCCTGGTGGAGAAATCCCACAGCACCTGGAGCTGCCAGTCAAATATGCTCCTCCAAAACAGATCTGTGAAATGCATTTCATGGCCTCCACATTACTCTAACTTCAGTCTGTTCACAGAAGCAATGTTTGAGGAGGTCACCTAGAACCTCCATGTTGTTATACCCAGTGGTTATTTTTCGGTCCTTCTCTTACTTTACCATTCAGCCATGCACTGAATTGTTGATGCTACTCAAGTCAGTCAGTTCCTTGAAACACTCTCTCTTTGACTTCATTGACACCACCCCTTCCTGAAGGACAACCTTCCTCTCTGGTTGCTCATTTGCATGCTTGTCCTCCTCTACTCAGCTACTAAATATTTTCAGTTTCCCAAACACAGGTTTATATCCTTTTTCATCACACTCTGTATTCCTTCCATGGTTTACCTCTTCTACATTAAAGTCCTCAGTTTCTACTTATATGCAGGTTACTCTCAAGTTTATATATCCAGTTTTGTCATTGGATACTAATCTAGAGCTTCTCTGAGATACAACACTTTTTATTAGAGATCCTTCTCCACCTGGCTGTGACACAAAATGCATATTTCCTCTGTCACTTCATTTCCTATTTGTCTCCTATTTGTTGTGTAGGTGGCTAAGATTGTCTGAGCCAGTATTTGGGGTGGAAATAGCTTCCTGAGTTATTTGAACCTGTAAAAGGATGAAGGTTTCTTAAGAAATGATAAATCTAACTTCACATCTATAGAAGCAATAATCTAAAGTGATGAAATAAGAAATGCTTTCCCAAAATAGTCTCTCCCCTTTTTTTTTGAATGAGAGCAGCATATCATTTTGTAATAGAGATGGGAAATGCATGAGTAATAACAAATACAATTTAACTGTATTTTCCATACTCCACCTGGAAATATGGAAGATTAGTTCTTATGCGTGAGGAGGAGTTGACAATACACATCTGCAGGATTACTTAGTTTGTGAAGCCCCTAAACTCCTGAGATAGAAACTTTGTAACTATAACCATATTACATGAATGTAACTAGTTGAAAAGTACTACATTCAATCTAAAGAGGCATCATTTTGACAATAATAGGTTGTTTGCCTGAATTCAACCTTATTTTACTGATCTAAGTGTGACAGGTTTTTGTGTGTTGGGATGGACTGCAATGTATAATTAGAGAAAACAATTTGTGGCAACCAGAAACTTACTTATATTTAATTCTATTTTATATCATGAATTAAAAATCACTGCTGCACAAGTTCTTATAGAGATAACCATTGTTCATCCTCTCTTCAAGAGACTACTTTCTTCATGATCAGAAATGATCTTTTTTCCAATGACTTAAATGAATTATATTCAGTCCTTATTTACCTGACCATCCTGCAGTATATGATGCTGTTGACCTTTCTCTTCTATCTGAAAAACAACCATAAGAATTTGCTTTCTATGAACTGGCACTCCCTGATTCTTATTTGGCACTTTTGGTTTCCATTGAAACTTGTTTTCCTTTTCCTGGTCTTTTTATGTAGGTTTCCCTCAGGAGTCTGTGACCTGTGCTCTGTTCCATCATCACTTTATGTGCTCTGCATCAGCAATCAAATTTATTGTGATGGTTCTAAGTACACCTATATATTTATGACTCAAAAAGCTTGTATCAACCAGGATCCTATAGAGAAACAGACTAATAGAATTTGTATAGATATGTAGAAAGGTATATATTATGAGGGATTGGCTCACAAATATGAAAGCAGAGAAATCCCACAATCTGCCTTCTGCAAGCTGGAGACAAGGAAAGCCTGCAGTGCAGTTCTATTCTAAACCAGAAAACTTGAGAACCAGGGGAGCCAGTGATTTAAGTCCTAGTTCAAGTCTGAAGGCCTGAGAGCAAGGAGTGCTGATGTACCGAGGCAAGACAAGATGGATGACCCAGATCAAGAGAATAAACAAAGTAACCCTTCCACCACCATTTTGTTCCAGTCAAGCCTTCAGTGGATTGGATGATTCCTCACATTGGTAAGGGAGATCTTTACTCAGTCTACCAATTCAAATGCTAATCTTTCCCAGAAACACCCTCAAATACACACACACCCAGAAATATATCTTACCAGTTGTTATTCCTTAGCGCTGTCAAGTTTCCACATAAAATTATCACAAAGCCTAGTACTATCTCAGTTATCATTTCAAAGCCTTGAAATTTTTACATCCATGTATTCCACTACAGATGACACTGGTTGTACTTCAAATCAACATAGGCAACATAGGCACAACTTGAGAATATATTTTCAAAACATAACTTACATAATAAAAATTTATTTTTATTGAGATAGAATATACCTACAATAAAGTATACAAATCTTATGTATAAAGCTTGCTTAATTTTTGCTATGTACCTGCTATAAATGCCTCAAAGATTAATATATAACACATTTCCAGATGCCTGATTGTGGATTTAGGCTCCTAAATCCTAAAGGATCCTCCCTGCCCTTCCCAGTCAGTACTCCTCAATGTAACCATTACTTTGACTTCCATCTACATATACTGGTTTTGCCTGATATTTTAAAACATGATATAAAAAGAAGCCTATGATATCTTTTGGGTCTGGCATCTTTTATTTATTTATTTTTTTTGTGGTTCACGGGCCTCTCACTGCTGTGGCCTCTCCCGTTGCGGAGCACAGGCTCCGGACGCGCAGGCTCAGCAGCCATGGCTCACGGGCCCAGTCGCTCCGTGGCATGTGGGATCTTCCCGGACCGGGGCACGAACCCGTGTCCCCTGCATCAGCAGGCGGACCCTCAACCACTGTGCCACCAGGGAAGCCCTGGGTGTGGTTTCTTTTGTTCATTATTGGACCTATGAGATGCACCCATAGTATTTTCTGTAACAGTGCTTCATTCTTTTTTATTGCCGGGTAATATTTTATCGTATAACTAGAACAAATTTTATATATCCCTTCTCCCATTGGTAGACATTTGGGTTATACATGAGTTACAATTGCTGTGTAACAAATTTTCCTAAAGCATAGCCCCTTAAAATAACATTTGTTATCTCACAGGGTCTCTGGGTCAGGAATTCAGGAGTAGTTTAGTTGCAAAACCAAGTTAATCTAGTGTTTTAGTATAATTTCTAGTGTTTAACATAGTTTCAGGCAGTATAAGTTAAATAAAGTTCATAACTTTAGTTAACTTAAGATGCACAGCTATTAATCTATTCAAAATAGTAAAACTCAAATAATTATTAGCTAGTCAATGCTATTAACACAATGAAGCTCATTGTTTAATTTGATAGCGTATCAGACATTTTAAACTTATGAAAAATTTCTATTATGCTCACTTTTATATCACTAAGGTAAAATTTGCCCATCTTATTTGTATCATTTCCTGAAGAGAAATTTTAAATTTGAGAAAATGCTGTGTGTTATTTCAGTAATATAACTGTGGCAATAGAAAAAAAAAGTGACAATGAGGTTAGAGATTACCTGGCATAAAATGTACTATTTGTATCCAATTAGTATCAAACAAACAAAAGTTTATATAGTAGGATTTTCTATCTAGATAAAGTTTTAAGATATATTTTATAACCTATAACTGTTACACAGAAAGGAAAAAAATACATACGCAGAAATTACATTTCCAAATGTGAATCCTGGGGTCAAGTAAATTAAGTAAAACCTCAAAGATTATAATTGCATTAATATAGAAACTGTGGCATATTTTCTACTGGGATAAAGAAAGATTTTCATTGTGTTTTCCACATAGACAATATTTTACAAATCCTTTTCCTGTTGTGTTTTTTAAAGAAGTTCATATTGAGTATACCTATAAAGAAAGAACGTGTTATCCAAATAACCACAGTATTTCTAAATATTCTAATATTAATTACAATATTTTTTTCTTACTCTCTAAGGGAACTCTTCTGCTACTGCCGTATTAAAACTAGATCCAAGTTTGTTCATTTAAATTTCAAGAGGTTTTAAAAATTCAGTAGGATTGACAACATTGTGGCTGGAACACTGGGTTGATGGCTCAGACATTGTTTACCTGATTTAGAGACTAATACTTAATCATTTTTAGAAATATAAGTAATGGATATTTAAATAATAAATAATGTCTTCTAAGCCCAGGTGCTAAAGAATATTACCAAACATCATTAGTAAAAGTCAATATTACTGACTTTAAAATACTTTTTTTTATTCATAAACTTTGTATATTGAATGGCTCTCCTGACTTTTAATCCAAATATTCATAGAACTTTGTGTCATCTCACAATCAATTGCTCTTACCCAAAGCTTTTTTCTTTCAGAATGTTTGCTATGCTAGCGAAAATGTACTTCAGCTAATCAAATCTCTTTACCTTCTCTACTTTATTTCTATATTGGGAGAATCAGAAATCTCAGTGAGAGAATTTTAGCATATCATTGTGTGATGACAAGACTAGTGATTTTTCCCCATCTGATGAAGTAGTTTTTATGAACAAAGTAGCTGGGTTACTAGCTCCATAAAAGTGCAATAACAAATCAGATGTGGAAGGGACATTCAACAATATATAGCCTGATCTTTATTGTACATATTGGGAAATTGAGGTTCAGAGATTTTAAGTGATTCATTTAAAGTCACAAAGTCAACCAGTAATAAAGCTGTGACTGGAATCCAGGCCCAAACATTTCCTTCTTATAGTTCTTTCAATACTTTTCCATTTGGTTACCTTTGGAAAATTATTGGTTTATGGCCTTGGTTATTCCTTTTTCAACTGAAATATGTACTAAATTTACATAAAGATGAATCATAGAACTGTAATTCAAGATAATCTGTGAAGAACATCTAGTACAGTTTTCAAAATGTCCTTTTGGTTTTTCAGTAATTTCAATCAATCAAACTTCCTCCAAAGTTATCTAAGTTTTTGCAGGTTTTTTTTGGGTTTTTTTTGTTTTTGCTATACTAAAGAGTCTTTCCAACTTAGATAGGGGAACATTCACCCATGGTGAAAATATGAATTATTGCAACTAGTTTGGTGTACAACATGATAATCTAACTAAATTTAAAATAAACATAATCAGTACTTCTAATGCTAGATGTTTATCAGGCCTGGAAAAGTATGTAATAGAAAATTTGAAGTAGTTTACATATATGAGATTTATAAAATATAAATAAAATATATTTATAAATAAAATGGTATATTTATAAAATATAAATAAAATAAATTATAAAATAACATGGTACGTTTGATAAATAGAATACTATACAATTATTAAAAACAAAGAAGCTGATCTAGGTGCCAATCGCAGAAGACTGGATTTAAGTGAAAAAATGCAAAGTGTAAAACATGTATTATAATCTTATTTAAAATTATAATGTGTATGTATGTTGTGTAATGTATGTAGAAGCTATATATATATATATCTACATAAAGACTTTCGTAATGTTGGCAATGAGATTATCCTTATAATTATCTGTGAATTAGGAAGAGTTTTGGGGACAGAGGAAGTGAGATTTAAATTTTGTTAGCAGTTGTAGGTTCACAGCAAAATGGAGCAGAAAGTACAAAGAGTACCCATATATTCCTGAGATTTAAATATTAGCTTTGACTTTTTTAAGATGTATTAATTTATATATTTTTTTTACTATGTGTGTAAAACTTCTTTCTTAAAATCTGGTTAAAAGATGAAAAATTTTTTAAATATGATTAATGAATATCAATTAAAATTTGACTAAAAGGTATACAATTAAAAGGTATACAATTAAAAGGTACCAGCATCAATTAAGATGGAATCAATGCATGCATTCTGTTTTGCTTTCTTTATATATGATAGTTAACTATTTTTTGTTAAAAATTCACTATATTGTCCTCATGTCCATTTGCTTTTCCCATTTAATTTTTACGTCTTATTACTTAGGTTTCACACATACAAGCACAAAATCCCTTGATTAAAAAAAAAAATGAAGCAGATGTCACATAATTTCTCAGGGTGGTGGTGACTGTGGAGGTTAGGAGGTGAAGAGATTAGAATTAAATAGCCCAATACATAACTATTATGCTCAAGATGCAGGTTTGGTATGAGTTCCATTCAGCAGAGCTCACTTTCGAACATAAACTGTTTTATTCTTTTTTTTTTTTTTTTTGTCCGTACGCGGGCCTCCCACTGCTGTGGCCTCTCCCGTTGCAGAGCACAGGCTCCGGACGCGCAGGCTCAGCGGCCATGGCTCACGCGCCCAGCTGCTCCCCGGGATGTGGTATCCCGCCCCCCGGACCAGGGCACGAACCCATGTCCCCTGCATCTGCAGGCGGACCCTCAACCACTGCGCCACCAGGGAAGCCCTGTTTTATTCATTTTTAAGATTCATTTCAATACTACCCTCTCAGTGCTGTGTGATCCGTTACTGTGGACAAGCTGTATTCACTACCCTTTAATTCTTGAGGTATTTATAATTTCTATCAAAATGTGCTACTTATCTGCATTTTCTTATTTTTTTCTATTTGTTAGCTATAGCTTCAACTGTATTTGCAGTTTTCTTCCTGAGTACAGAAATCAGTTTTAGGACTCATTTCATTTTCCTCAATATTGATTGTTAACATTACTATTTTGACTTCCAGAACCTACTCTTGTTTTCTGAGAATACCATTCTTATTTCTTCTTGCCCATTTTCCTGCTTACCTGTAACCTATGATTATATGTAGTCCAAATGGGAGCTATACGTAACTTGCATGCCCTTCTTCTCTGATCATCAGGATACTGAAAGTGGACATTTGTCTCAATCTTTCATTTCACTTCATTGACAAGTTTTCAGCATGTAGCTCCATCCATGCCAAGCAAGGCTTCATTTAATATTTTTAAACTAAATTTGCTAAACATAGACAAATGGTTACCATGATTTTAGTGTTATGAGACAGGCATTTGGGGGGAACAAACAACACTGAAGAAGGAATCATAACAAGTAGAAAGAGAGGCTAATGATGACTATTCAATTCTAGTCCCTGAAATTCTGAGGACTATCTTGGTTTCAGAATTCTACCTATTTAGTTGTTTGATTTGTGCTTCAACTCTTTGAATTGTCCCAGAACCTTTCAAACTAACTTCTTTTATATTTCCTTAACTAGCTTGAATTAGATTTTTATCATTTTTTTTGTGTGTGTGTGCCAAATTTGGTCAGTAATGATGATGCCTAATTCAGAACATATATTGCATGACAACTAATGAATTTTCTTCACTTTTTTACTCTTCCATTCATGATAAATAATGTCTTATGAAAGAATATACATTCTTCAAATGCCAATAGAAAAACACTTGAAAATTATTGGTGCACAAATACAAGAGTAAGTTAAAAGCTATTGTCAAAGAAAAGTGTTTTGACACATTTAGGAATTTTATTTGACGTTATACATAATTTTAATAAAGAAATTAATTGTAATACCCTCTTAACTACAGTGCTTTTCCCCTAGGTAATTTAAAATATATTTTATCCACTATTAATCTATTAAAAAATCTTAGACCTGAAAAGTCATATCAAATTATTTTTAGTTATACTCACTTTCCTTTTAAATGGAAAGGTTTTCAACATTAGCATTACAAAATAACCAAGTTCATCATCAAAGTAAGATAATTTTTCTTTTCACTTTTGACTGTTTTCAAGGTTTTATAGAATGTCAATACATATGTATGAACTATTATTTTTACATAATGGACAAATTTTATTGCATCTTCTTTTTTATCTAGCAATATATTTGAATCAATACCATAGCGATTCCAAAATGTTCTAAGTGAACAAAACTGAATGTAGTACATTTTGAACATTTTCTTTAACATAAGAAAGCACTGATAATATTAGTCTGATTTTCTCCAATAACATCTTTCTGAAACATGATATAAAATATAAACCACAATGGCTAATGATTCTGTAGTACTGATTTTATTGTTTGGTTTGGTTTCTATAACTGATATAGAAGGAAGCATGATAAGACATTTAATAATTTTGAATATACTTTTACAAAATTTTACTATGAAGAAATTCGAAGGGACCGCAACAATTTTTTAATTTTGTTATGGCATAAAATTACTATTGCTTTATGTCTATTGCTCACATTGATTTTATTTGTTTTATAAACTGATGTTGAGATGTGAACTTTATAAGTTTCTTTGTTAAGACAGAAACAGTCAGGATTAGAATCAAGTTAAATCAAAAGTATTATTTAGTGTAGTACCCAGAGTCTAGCTTCTTCTTTACCCCGAATATCTAAAACCAAGTGACGTATTGTCTGTGGTGTAGAGTAGGACATTCCTAAATGTCCATAGGAAAGCAGGCAAATAGATAAAAAGTGTAAATTGTAAAACCATAGATAAATGATGACAAAATATTATTGTAACATAAGAAAAAAATCTCAAAGATTTTGTGAACAGAAAAAGAGAATCATCCTATTCTCTTACATTGAAATTGTGACCAATATTAATTTTATAGTGTATTGTCAATACTAAGGAACTAAATTGAAAAGAACAATTTACTTTTAAGCTTAGTTATTAATTTGAACATTCTTTAGCTTTTTCATGTAATCTTGTATTCTATCATATTTATTATAGGAAGGTATATATTTAAATGTTTTTAATAGATATCACAGATTTCTTTACACCCAAAATCATGACAGCTGAGGATTATATACTTGAAAGTATTTTATGATCATATATTTGAAAATTTGAAAAGTAATCTCTGCAAAATATAATATTGTTTCTTTTGTGTTCGGTAAGGTTTGAAAATGTGTAGTTAATGTGGGCGCTTGAATAATGTTAAATTTTGGAAATCTGTGGATAAAACCAATTAATTGCAGGCAAGTAGCTCAGGTAGTTTAACGATGTATCCTAATGGTCCAATTTTGTGATTTTGCACATCTTCTGAATATTTAACTATTTTGAATGATGTCTTCCTAGTTTCAGCATGACAAGGGAAACAAAATGAGGCTATTTTGGTTTTAGCACAATTTATCTTTTGCCAGAAAAGGGCAGAGTAAATTCTCCTGCTAGCATCATGAGCACAGTATGTAAAGGTTTCATGATATTAGTACAATTTAACATTCTCTATACATTCAAAGAATAGAAATAATGACCAATTAGAGTCAAAATCCTAATGACAAGATTAGTTTTTTATTAAAGAAAATTTTATTTAATTCTATTTAATGAACAGAGGAAACATGTTTCAGTTAAGCATTTTTTGGTTAAACTAAACATTAAATTTAAATATAACATGGAACTTTCTAAGGCTCTGCTACTTGACTAAAAGAGCCAAACTCATCTTCTTCATACTCTTACCTAAGATTCAAAACTTATGAAAATTATAGGTTTGCTATATAGCATTTGTTTTGTAATAGTTACATCTTTTTTACCACCATTGCAGAATCATAGATATGAGAGGGATTTAGAGACAATTTAATACAATCTCAACACAAATTTAAATATATATACACAAGAACTGTTTGATCAATTCTAGTTCATAGCCTCCTACTTTTAGACAATGAGATGCATTGTTAAGAATATCTAATTGTTTGAAATTATATATTTACATTGTTTAAATATTTGCCTCCCTGTAAGTAGTTTATTGTTGATCCTATTCTATATATGTTAGGGAGAAGAAATAGACTCCTCTTACACATGAGATATCTTGAAATATTTTAAGACAACAGTTTTATTAGGTCTTTTACTTGGGTTAAATACCCCCATCTTCAATGTATACTCTGTGGATCAGACATATTATTAGCATGACTAGGGAGCTTGACAAAAGTGCAAAAAATTTGGTCTCAGTAATACTAATTAAAACCCACTTATCAAGATCTCTAGGTGGTTTATATGCACATTATTGCTTGAGAACCATGGTCCTAAATTAATCTTCATATGTATGTCATATTCTTGTGAACTTTCTAAATTCCAGTTATGAACACACACACACACACACACATTCCTTTTTTAAAAAATATTTGTTTAGGTGTAATTTTTTTATGGTTAAAAGCACAGATCTTAAGTGTACAGTACAATCAATTTTGATAAATCCATACACCCATGAAACTCAAGCTTCCATATTCAATATATAGAATGATTCCATCACCAGGTAAAGCTCCCCTACGTCTCAGGTGACCATTGAACTTATTTGTCACTAAAAGCTAGATTTGACTGTTATAAATTTCATATAAATAAAATCATTCAGTATATACTAATTTGTGCTAATTTTTTTTTTTTTTTTTTTTTTTGCGGTACGCGGGCCTCTCACTGCTATGACCTCTCCCGTTGCGGAGCACAGGCTCCGGACGCGCAGGCTCAGCGGCCATGGCTCACGGGCCCAGCCGCTCTGCGGCATGTGGGATCCTCCCAGACTGGGGCACGAACCCGTGTCCCCTGCATCGGCAGGCGGACTCTCAACCACTGCACCACCAGGGAAGCCCTGTGCTAATTTTTTTACCCAACGTAATGTTCTTGATATTCATCGATGTTGCTGTATATATGAGTAATTTGGTCATTTCCATTGCTCAGTGATGTTTCATTGTATAAATATGACACAATTTGTTTATGCATTCACCTGTTGATAGATACCTGGGCATTTTTTAGTTCTTGGCTATTATAAATAAAGCTGCTATAAATATTCTCGTGCAGCATGCTTTGTGAACATATGGTTTCATTTCTCTTAGGTAAATAACTAGGAATAGAATCACTGTGCCAGTGCAAACGTACATTTAATTTTCCAGTGTATTATTATGAAAATATTCAAGTATAGAGCAAATTTGAAAAAAGTTTGCAGTGAACATCAATATCCACCACCTAGATTCTAACATTAATATTTTATAATACTTGTTTTATCACATATCTACCTATTTAGGTATGTTTCTATCCGTGCATCTGTCCATTTAAATTGTTAATACATTTCAAAGTAAATTGCAGACATAAATTCAGTTCTCCTTCAAAACTTCAGCACACACATCACTAAACAGAGTTAACTCTTTATTTACAATTTTGATATAAAATTTACTTAAAATTAAACGTGTGTGTACATTTTTTGAATTTTGACATGTACCTCTATCTATGTATTCTGGACACTTGCCACGTTAATAATGCTCCAGAAAATATTCTCATGCTTATTTTCAATCAAACTCCTTTGGCATCCTAGCTAATGTAACCACTCTTATGTATTTTCCCAGTTCAATTAGTTTATCTAGTTCTAGAAATTCATATAAATGGAACCTTACAGGTGTGTAACTATTTTGTGACTGGCTTTATTCATTTTCATTTCAGGATTCCTCTATATTGTGTTTGTCAGTGCTTTGTTCCTTTTTATGGCTAATATTTTGTTATATGAATAAAATAAATTTTTAGTGATTTTTCTACTGATGGAAACCTAGTATTTCCAGTTATTGGCTATTATGAGTAATGTTACTAAGATTTCCATGTACTAGTTTTTGCATGAACATGTTTTCATTTTTCCTGAGAATACATCTAGAATTCTTAAGTCAAAGATAAGTGTATGTTTAGTTTTTCTTTTAGAAACTGCTAGAACATTCTAAAGAGGTTGTTGCAACATTTTACTTTCTCAGAAACAATTTGAGGGATCAGTTGCTCCACATTCTTACTAACATTTGTTGTTGTCAGTCTGTTTTATTTTTGTGTCTGATGTGAACCATGAATTGAGGTTCAATTCCTTTCAAAATGAATATCCAGTGTTTCCAGCACTATTTGTTAAAGAGACATTTTTTTTTCCACCTTTGTATTGCTTTGGCTCCTTTGTTGAAAATCATTTGACCACATAAATGCATGACTTTATCTTGGCTGATTGATAAGTATGTTAAAATCGTCATTGATATTGGCAACATTATGGACAACAACCACACTAATCATAGCAGAAAATAAACATTTATTAGATTTTTCTTATTTAGTCATCTTGTTATCTTTTTAATCCCCACAATTGTATGAAGTAGGTGCTATTTTTACCTTTATTTTATTAATAACAATAATGAGTTTTGGAAATTAACTTGCTCAATGTCACACACCCCAAGTTCTTCACCATTGTATTAAATTGCCTCAAAAATTTGGAAAAAGCAATAGAAATTTCTTTCCAATTGACAACAATCTACAGTAAACAAAACATTAAGTATATTATCTAATTAGCTATGAATTTGCTGAACTCAATTATTTTCCAAAAAACAAAAAAACAGTAAAATTTTCAAACACGGATCAATTCAAAATATATCTGCATTTGTCTGATCTCATCAACATGAGATAATAAACTATTACTAATAATGTAACACTTTCTATAATGTATAATGTGATTTTGTGTTATCTAATTTAATCCTCTTGACTCATGCATTGGTTTAAAAAAAGCATCTATCTTGGAATCCAAGCATTATTCTTCAAACACTGCAAACAATTTGTGATATGGAACATAATGAAGGTACAGTCCTACAGGCATATCTTGGACATATTGCAAGCTCGGTTCCAGACCACCCCTATAAAGTGAACAGCTAAATAAAGTGAGTCACACAAACTTTTTGGTTTCCTAGTGCATATACACTGTTCTGTAGTCTATTAAGTGTGCAGTAGCATTATGTCTAAAACAAGCACGTACCTTAATTAAAAAATAATTTATTACTAAAAAATGCTAGCCAATGTTACCGGGTGGTGTGTGTTGTGTCACAGTAGCTTTAACCGAGGAGGTCAATGGAATATCTGGACCTGGACCAAATCCTGGTCTTGGTCCTCACAGTAGCAAGCAAAGAATTGCAGACTACCACTTCAGGCGTAAATACAAAGCAAAGTTTATTTAAGCATAGGTACACCCTCAGAGAGAGAGAGCAGGCTGTTTCTGCAAAGTGAAACCAGCATTCCTGTACAGGCTTAAGGGCATTTTTAAGGAGCATTTTGCAGGGTGGTGGAGGGAATGACAGGGGTCATTATTTGATTGACAGTCCCGAGCTATGTGACAAGTTCACTACTGCACATGCTCTCACCCTTGATTCGCTAAGAAATGCCCATGGGTAGGGGTGGGGGATCACATGTAGATTTTATTATAATGATGGTATAATGAGTTTGGGTTTACTATAGGTTATACGCCTGTCTGGTCTGGGCATGCACAGCCCAGGGACGTTCCCTTGTGTTGCTGTGCCTCCTCCTTATCAGGATAAGTTTGCCCACCATACGGCCATAGTTTAATTCGTTCTGGGTGGGATAAGGGCAGGGTACCCAGATGGTTGGGGTGTAACGTAGCTGCTCCCCTCTTGTCTTTCGCCACAGTTGCCTTCTTGCTGCCAAAGTTAGGGGAAGGTCCCCAGATGGTTGGGGTGTGACTCAACTACTCCCTCTTGTCTTTTCACTGCTGTCACCTTCTTGCTGCTAATGTCTAACTACCTAACACCATGATCTGAGCCCTCAGCGAGTTGTAACCATTTTGCTGGTGGAAGGTCTTGCCTAGATGTTAATGGCTACTCACTGATCAGGGTGGTGGCTGCTGAAGGTTGAAGTGCCTGTGGCAGTTTCTTAAAATAAGACAACAGTGAAGTTTGCTTCATTGATTGGCTCCACAGAGTAGAACTTTTTTTCAAAACTGGAGTCAGTCCTCTCAAACCCTGCCACTGCTTTATCAACTAACTTTGTATAATATTCTACATCCCTTGTTGTCATTTCAACAATCTTCAGAGCATCTTCACCAGGAGTAGTTTTCATCTCAAGAAACTACTTTCTTTGCTCATCTATAAGAAGCAACTCTTCATTCAAGTTCTATAATGAGATTACAGAAATCAGTCATATCTTCAGCTTTCACTTCTAATTCCAGTTCTCTTGCTATTTCCAGCACATCTGCAGTTAGTTCCTCCACTGATGTCTTGAATCACTCAAAGTCATTTATGAGGGTTGGAATCAGCTTCTTTGAAACTACCGTTAATGCTGATATTTTGACCTCTTCCTCTAAGCCACAAATGTTCTTAATGGCATATAGAATGGTGAATCCTTTCCAGAAGGTTTCAATTGACTTTGCCCAGATCCATCAGAGGAATCACTATCTAAGGCAGTTATAGCCTTACAAAATGTATTTCTTAAATAATATGACTTGAAATGTGAAATGACTCCTTGATCCATGGGCTGAAAAATGGACGTTGTGTTAGCAGGCATGGAAACAGGATTAATATCACTATACATCTCTATCAGAGCTCTTGGGTGACCAGGTACATTGTCAATCAGAAGTAATATTTGACAGAAATCCTTTTTTCTGAGCAGTAGCTCTCAACAGTTGGCCTAAAATATTTAGTAAACCATGTTGTAAACTGATGTGCTGTCATCAGAGCTTTATTGTTCCATTTATAGAGCCCAGGCGGCATATTTAGCACAATTCTGAAGGGCCCTAAGAGTTGCAGAATGGGAAATGAACATTGGCTTCAACTTAAAGTCACCAGCTGCATTATCGCTTAGTAAGAGAGTTAGGCCGTCCTTTGAAGCTTTGAAGCCAGGCATTGACTTCTCCTCTCTAGTAATAAAAGTCCTAGATGGCATCTTCTTCCAGTATCTAGTCTTGGTATCAAAGTTTTACTTGCTTTATAAAATAAATTCCATAGTATTACCTCTTTTTTCAATAATGTGGAATAGCTTATAGTTTAGGAAATATTTTTTCTTTAAAGATTTAGACAAAATGATTACTAAAATTATCTAACCCTAAGGACTTATAAAGGAAATGCTGATGCCTTTGCATTTTTCTATGGTTATTGTTTAATTTTATTCAATCATTTATATTTTCTCAGTAAAAACAAGGTGTTCAGAACGGTTTCTTATTAAATTAATCATTACATTCTCTTTTTAAAAATCTCTTTTGACACTGCATTCCTTTTATATAATTTTATTGATTTGTTTTTTCAGTTTCTTTTCCCATTTCAGTCATTTATTTATTGGTTTATTTATTTACTTACTTATTTTAGTGGTAAAATTTGTCTTAAGTTTGCCTATTTTAACTTCTTAACAATTAAGACTATTTAATGTTTAATTTTTATTTCAATAACATTATTTTATTAATATTCCACAGATTAGTATTTTTATGTTGTTCCTTTTAATTTTTATTTCAAATTTAATTAACCATGCACTTTGCATGGTTAATTATTTCATCTTAATTATTTTTGTGAATAATCTAGCATGTTTCTCCATTATTTCTATTGGCTTGTCTTTTTCTTAATGCTGGATAATCTTTTTATGTTTATATGCCAAGTCCTGATTAAATTTCTGCAGGATTATTTCTATTTCCTTTTATTTTTAAATCTGTGTGTAACTCAACCTAATCCATTTTAATATTACCCACTCTATTTTTTCTTCTCATTCTTTTCTTTTTTTTATGGTCTACTTTAATGGTCTCCTTCTACTTTACAGACACCATTTCCCTTCACATGTATTTGAGACACTAAGTTCTATGCTATTTTCTTATTTTCTGTAATACATATTTTTTGTTATAAACTTCTCTAGGTGCTTAGAATTGCTTTGCTTTTTCTTACTGCTACAGTATATTTTTTATTTTGCCCTATGTTAGCTCATTATATGGATATATACTTGAATATGTATATTGATGTAATATATAATATACTATCCATATATACCTATATATATCTATATATCTAACTTAATATAATATCTATTCTGACCCAGTCTTTCTAGAAGAGAGTGTGAGGATTACCCTTACTATACTTAGTTTTAGTCAAATGCTCTTTCTCAGATCAATAACTATGGAGATGGGGAAGAGTGCAAGTCCCAAAGCAATAACTGGCTACGTAGTTTCTTGATAGTGCTGGTACCTTTCACTTCACTCTTTTAAAAAAGTGGTCATCATTCTGCCCTCATTCTTTTGGCAAATTCGTATTCTTTTTTCAAGTGTCTTTTCTTGAATAATTCTTTGCCAACATTAATGAGGCACCCAGTTGTAATATATCCTTTCACTCTTCTTTTGTACAATTTTTTTATATTACTCACTAGATGTTTTTTAAATTTTATTTATTTTTTTATACAGCAGGTTCTTATTAGTTATCCATTTTATACGTATTAGTGTATATATGTCAATCCCAATCTCCCAATTCATCACACCACACCCCCCTACCACTTTCCCCACTTGTTGTCCATACGTTTCTTCTCTACATCTGTGTCTCTATTTCTGCCCTGCAAACCAGTTCATCTGTACCATTTTTCTAGGTTCCATATATATGCATTAATATATGACATTTGTTTTTCTCCTTCTGACGTACTTCACTCTGTATGACAGCCTCTATATCCATTCATGTCTCTACAAATGACCCAATTTTGTTCCTTTTTATGACTGAGTAATATTCCATTGTATATATGTACCATATCTTATTTATCCATTCATTTGCTGATAGGCATTTAGGTTGCTTCCATGACCTGGCTATTGTAAATAGTGCTGCAATGAATACTGGGGTGCATGTGTCTTTCTGAATTATGGTTTTCTCTGGGTATATGACCAGTAGTGGGATTGCTGGGTCATATGGTAATTCTACTTTTAGTTTTCTAAGGAACCTCCATACTGTTCTCCATAGTGGCTGTATCAACTTACATTCCCACCAACAGTGCAAGAGGTTCCCTTTTCTCCACACCCTCTCCAGCATTTGTTGTTCATAGATTTTCTGATGATGCCCATTCTAACTGGTGTGAGGTGATACCTCATTAGAATTTTGATTTGCATTTCTCTAATAATTAGTGACGTTGAGCAGCTATTCATGTGCTTCTTGGCCTTCTGTATGTCTTCTTTGGAGAAATATCTATTTAGGTCTTCTGTCCATTTTTTGATTGGGTTGTTTGTTTTTTTTAATATTGAGCTGCATGAACTGTTTATATATTTTGGAGATTAATCCTTTGTCAGTTGATTCATTTGCAAATATTTTCTCCCATTCTGAGGGTTGTCTTTTCATCTTGTTTGTAGTTTCCTTTGCTTTGCAAAAGCTTTTAAGTTTCATTAGGTCCCATTTGTTTGTTTTTGTTTTAATTTCCATTACTCTAGAAGGTGGATCAAAAGAGACCTTGCTGTGATTTATATCAAAGAGTGTTCTGCCTATGTTTTCCTCTAAGAGTTTTATAGTGTCTGGTCTTACATTTAGGTTTCTAATCCATTTTGAGTTTATTTTTGTGTATGGTGTTAGGGAGTGTCCTAATTTCATTCTTTTACATGTAGTTGTCCAGTTTTCCCAGCACCACTTATTGAAGAGGCTGTCTTTTCTCCACTGTATATTCTTATCTGCTTTATCAAAGGTAAGGTGACCATATGTGTATGAGTTTATCTCTGGGCTTTCTATCCTGTTTTATTGATCTATATTTCTGTTTTTTGCCAGTGCAATATTGTCTTGATTACAGTAGCTTTGTAGTATAGTCTGAAGTCAGGGAGTCTGATTCCTCCACCTCCATTTTCTTTCCCTCAAGACCGCTTTGGCTGTTCGCAGTCTTTTGTGTCTCCATACAAATTTTAAGAGGTTTTGTTCTAGTTCTGTAAAAAATGCCATTGATAATTTGATATGGATTGCATTGAATCTGTAGATTGCTTTGGGTAATATAGTCATTTTCACAATATTGATTCTTCCAATCCAAGAACATGGTATATCTCTCCATCTGTTTGTATCAGCTTTAATTCCTTTCATCAATGTCTTATAGTTTTCTGCATACAGGTCTTTTGTCTCCCTAGGTAGGGTTATTCCTAGGTATTTCATTCTTTTTGTTGTAATGGTAAATGGGAGTGTTTCCTTAATTTCTCTCTCGGATTTTTCATCATTAGTGTATAGGGATGCAAGAGTTTTCTGTGTATTAATTTTCTATCCTGCAACTTTACCAAATTCATTGATTGGCTCTAGTAGTTTTCTGGTGGCATCTTTTTTTTTTTTTCCCACCCCTCCTGCCCTCTGGTGGCATCTTTAGGATTCTCTATGTATAGTATCATGTCATCTGCAAACAGTGACAGTTTTACTTCTTCTTTTCCAATTTGTATTCCTTTTATTTCTTTTTCTTATCTGATTGCTGTGGCTACAACTTCCAAAACTATGTTGAATAACAATGGTGACAGTGGACATCCTTGTCTTGTTCCTGATCTTAGAGGAAATGTTTTCAGTTTTTCACCACTGAAAATGATGTCTGTTGTGGGTTTGTCGTATATGGCCATTTTGTGTTGAGGTAGGTTCCCTATTCCCACTTTCTGGAGAGTTTTTATCATAAATGGTGCTGAATTTTGTCAAAAGCTTTTTCTGCATCTATTGAGATGATCCTATGGTTTTCCTTCTTCAATTTGTTAATATGGTGTATCACATTGATTGATTTGCATATATTGAAGAATCCTTGCATCCCTGGGATAAAACCCACTTGATCATGGTGTATGATCCTTTTAATGTGCTGTTGGATTCTGTTTGCTAGTATTTTGTTGAGGATTTTTGCATCTTTATTCATCAGTGATATTGGTCTGTAATTTTCTTTTTTTGTAGTATCTTTTTCTGGTTTTGGTATCAGGGTGATGGTGGCCTGATAGAATGAATTTGGGAGTGTCCCTTCCTCTGCAATTTTTTTGGAAGAGTTTGAGAGGGATGGGTGTTAGCTCTTCTGTAAATGTTTGATAGAATTCACCTGTGAAGCCATTTGGTCCTGGACCTTTGTTTGTTGGAAGATTTTTAATCATTGTTTCAATTTCACTACTTGTGATTTGTCTGTTCATATTTTCCATTTCTTCCTGGTTCAGTCTTGGAAAGTTATACGTTTCTAGTATTTGTCCATTTCTTCCATGTTGTCCATTTTATTAGCATAGAGTTGCTTGTAGTAGTCTCTTAGGTTGTTTTGTATTTTTGTGGTGTCTGTTGTAACTTCTCCTTTTTCATTTCTAATTTTATTGATGAGTCCTTTCCCTGTTTTTCTTTATGAGTCTGTCTAATGGTTTATCAATTTTGTTTATCTTCTCAAAGAACCAGCTTTTAGTTTTTTTGATCTTTGTTATTGTTTCCTTCATTTGTATTTCATTTATTCCTGCTCTGATCTTTGTGATTTCTTTCCTTCTACTAACTTTGGGTTTTGCTTGTTATTCTTTCTCTAGATCCTTTAGGTGTAAGTTTAGATATTTATTTGAGATTTTTCTTCTTTCTTGTATATTACTCACTAGTTTTTAAATAAAGAATTTATTTATTTGTGAGTTCCCCAGATTGGCTGTAGGCAATTTGAAGAGCAGGCCTAATCCAGTTCAATAGGCAAGGTGCAGTAGCAAACAGAACGTAGGACTTACACAGCAGCTCACTTGTGTAGATGAGGTTTCAGTAGGGGCACTGGGTCCTGGAAAGATGTGTGTCTACTACAAATGAGAAGTGTGGGAAAACATCTATCAGGAAACAGAATAATTGAGATGCTATGGAGGATGAGTAGTATTTAAAGGCCTAGTTATAGTCAATCTCCTATATGCCTGAAGGATACTCACTTGAAGGGCTGTGTGAACTACTGTACTGAAATGTTCCTCATTGTGTAAACACTCAGTCCTGTAACCATAATTCTTTAAAACTACTTCTCTTCCTCTGCCACCTTTTCTCTCTCTTCTTATTTTACGTCATGTTCTGAGTGTAAAACAGAATAGATAAAGGGATTTGGGATATTGACAAGAAAATGAGATTACGTACTATCATTTTACCTACACTCAATTACATTATGAATTGCTGTATTGGAAGTAATAAAAATAGGTCTGCTATTTATAAATGCATATTTTATGAACACTACTTGTTAAAGTTAAATTAATTATTCACAACAATATTTAAAAATAATATTTTGACAGGGATTACAAATGCACCACCTTGTGAACTGTGAAGAATATATTTCAGTTTTCATAATTATTCTAATGAGAATTATTATAATGGAGTTAACTCCTGAAAGAATTAGACATGAAAACTTGCCAACACTACATCAATCATAATTTTAACTTTAAGCCTGTAAAATTCTCTTTAAAATATATGACAGTGAAACTTTTTTAGCTCTAGGGTTGAAAATGAACTCTGGCTGCTAAATCATACAGCTTAAATTAAAAACAAGAATTAAGTATAATTAACAAATTCCAGATTTGTTTCTAAGCTATTTTGCATGACTTAAAGAAAGAACCATTGTGCGGTGACTCTCTACACTCCCTTTTCTAACCCAGATTGATTGCATAATTATCCTACTCTCCACTTGACTGAGTCCTTATAGTCATTGAACAATCAGGTAGAAACAACCCAGCTATTTGCATTATGGCCTGTATTTAGAGGTAGAAGTACCAGGAAGCAAAGGACAAAATAAACACTGTTACTAAACAAATGAAGAGAAAAAGCAGCAAAGAAAAGAATACTCTATTTAAAAATCATCTTATCATCCCCTAGACCTTAATTTATACTTTGTTAAAAATTAAAGGCAAAATCTCAAGTTTTATGGATTTCCTATCATCATAATTTTTAATACTATTTATTGAGTATCATTCAAGACATTTCAAATAGGAAAAGAAAAAAGAGAATAAGATATAATTCATGCTCCACAGCACATGTTTCAGAGAGGAAAGACAATATGTAATCAAATACATTCAAAACAAAATGGCTAAAGCAGAAACTAACACACTATTGTAAAGCAATTATGCTCCAATAAAGATGTTAAAAAAAAACCCAAATATAATAATAATGAAAAAGTTTGAAGTATTGCAAGACTACCAAAACCTGACACAAAGACAAAAAGTGAGCACATGCTTTTGGAGAAATGGCATGACACAGGATTGCCACAAACCTTCAGTTTGTAAAAAGTGAAATATCTGGAAAGTACAACAAAGTGAAGCACGGTAAAAAAAAAAAAAAAAAAAAATGGCATGTTCCGGAATGAAAGGTAAATTCTGGCATGGGAATTACCCAATAGAGGTCAAGTAAATATGGCTATGGTGTTAGGCTGTCTTCACAGTAAAAGTGAAATAAAACTTAATGAGTAGAATGTGTTCAGAGGTTCATAGAATCCACAGCATGTAAACTTTCAGAGGTAGTGATTAGAAAAATAACTTACTATTTTAAGGAAAAATTATAGATGGTAACATGGATTTCAGTTTAGTTTTTGTTGTTAGATTAAATTTCCAGGATATTATCTCTAAAATTACACCTGAATGCACCTAAAGAATTAGCCGGGTAACAAGTTGGAGTTACAGCATTCCAAATAGAGGAAACAGCTGAAGTTGCCAGAAATAATGGGAATATAAGCTTTATACTAACAATTTTTCATGTGTACACTAAAGGATTCTACTCCATTATTTTTAGGAATAATTTTTCCATGGAGTTTATGTGATATAAAATTCATAATAATCTTCCTAATTATTGAATTAAATTATCATTGTAGGGAAAAAAGTGAAACACATTCATTCCCTGTAAAATAGGTTGCTTTTATAAGACATTTTTTTCTTGGCTTTAAAAATCATTTTAAAGTTGCAGTCTTTAAAAGCCTCTTTATTATAATTTTTAAATCTCTCTATATAAAGTGACCAATTATCTTCTGGTTGTAACTAAAACAAAAGAGGGAATTAGGATTTTTAAAGATAATTTACACTCAATGGCTTTATAACTACTAAAGACACATTGTGACAATTCATCTTATTTAAGTACTGGCACACTCTCCTTTTAAATTTACAACAAAAACAATAGTCTCATTAGAGGTTGGACTTTATGACACTTAGCCTGCCCCACATACATTCCCAGCTATTAAAACACTTGCTGCTATAAATTGAAGCCTTTAGAGTTAGACACAGACATGATAAAATAAAAATCTTAGCCTGTGGTGCCCATAATGGACAATGTCCTTAACCACATAAGTCTGCTTACTGCTTAACACTGTGAGCTGAAATCATCTTTTGTTCTTATTTCTACATGCATTCATCTCTGTTAAGAACATCCTGACTTAAAAATCACAGCTGTCTTGCCCTCTTTTTTGTATTTGTCTTGATTTCCTACTCTTTACATACACCAAAAATAAGTAGTATTTCATGTGATCCTTGTACATTTTTGCTTTTATGTTTCCTTCCTCTATTATGTAGGCAAACTCCAGGCCATTCTAAGGAAAGCTGACTCACAGAATCTGTTAACCAGAGGCACCTTCAATGTTTTCTAGGAATTAATGTTGGTCCCTGATTTCTGTTGGTTCTATCTATTTCAAAAAATGCTTAAAGATAGTTGATTTTCATTATCCGCAGATTACATAATTGTGGATTTTCCTTCTTGCTAAAATTTATTTTTAACCACAAAATCAGTGCTCATGGACATTTTCAGATAGGCACTAAGGAATCAAAAATTAGAGTCACCTAAGGAGCATGTCCAGAGCTAAGGTCAAACAAGGCTATGCTCTGCCTTCTTGTTTCAGGTCTCATCCTGTAAATGAGTTTTTTTTCACCATCTATCTAATGCCAAATTTTTTGCAGTTTAGTGCTCTTTTTCAGTGAATTTGCTGTTTAAAATGGCCCCCAAGAATAACACTAAAGTGCTGTCTCTTGTTTCTAAGCCCAAGAAGGCTGTGATGTGCCTTCTGGAGAAGATACAAGTGATAAGACATATTCAGACATGAATTGTGCTATTTGAGCTCAATATTAATGAATCAACAATATAGTATTTTCAGAGAGAGGAAGAGGAAATTTACTGATCTTTATAGGAGAATTCTTCAAAAAGTATTAAAATAACATGTATAGTTTATGATAAAGCTATGGAAAAGATGGATAACTGGTTAAATTTGTGGATTTATGAGATGATAACTGATCAAATAAGCATTGCAGACAGCACAGTGTGAGTTTCAAAGCCAAATATATCTGTGGCCATGTTATCCAGGGTCAGGAAATGATTAAACTCTTTTCAGCTAATGTTTCCTTATAAAGAAACACCACATATAATTATTTCTTACCAATATATATTACGTTATGTGTCATTAACCAAAGCACATAAAAAACAAGCTTATGCTTGATTGATGAAAATGTTGCAATGAATGGCTCTCAGGAACCTAACTCTGTATTTCCCCTAGGAAAAATGGCTCTGGATTCACCAAGTCAGTATTCACTGCAACTTTATAAAACATAACTACCTTGAAAAAGGAGGAACAACTGTATATAAAATGTGGGCAAGTTCTTTTTTATGGATAGAAAATTTTAGTTTCTTTATAGTTTCTTCCCTACCACTCCTCTATATAATTGATAATCAAATATGAGAGAATCTGAAGTCATGTAATAGAAAAATGCAAGATATGAAATCAAATGAAGTTTTACTCAGTGTTCATAAACAGGACTTGTAGAAATAGACTTCATCTTAGGAAATTCCACTTGTGTGCTTTTAACTTAGAGAAAATATATTTATCTGTAACAGTATTCATAGTTGATAGACGAGAAGATTTAATAGATTATTTCACAATTCTATTAGGAATTCAAAGAGGAATATGGTGAAAAAATGATAAATTGAACAGCTATAAAAATAATAGAAAAGGAGTATGAAGTAATATACACTAAAAGTAATAGACCATTTCTTAAAATTAACTTATTTGGATAAAAATGCATGCTTGTTTCAATTCATGAGAGCAAACATTTTAAACTCCATGAGAATATGCACCTTGTACTTTTTTTTTCATGGCCTACAGAGCCATGCTAAATTTCATTCAGAAAAATAATAAATGTATGCACATTTGAAAACAGTCTCCATCTAACTACAGATTTATTACCATTTTTTTCCAATATTAGTTCTCTGAATTGAAATGAATGCTCTTAAAATAAGTGGAAAATATTTAAACTATTTTCAGAGGTATTTAATGCTCATTTATATGAAAAATCCTGTTCATTTGTAACTCTTTTTTAGAAAGAAACAAAACCTAGCTTAAAAGCAATAAGAAAATAATCTCTAATATTATTTTAAGGAATTCAATGCATTTTTTCCTACTCTAACTCATATTTACTATTTGGGTTCTGTTTCTCATATGAAGTCTTGTAGTGATGAACAGGGGAAAGAATGACCTATACTTGCTTTAAAGTGGTAACTCATTTTTTAAATTTCAAAGTATATATCTCTTTCACACAAAAATGTATGAAAATGATTTGTCCCCAGGCAGGATCATTGTAAGTCAAAGTTTTGCCATCATGAAATTTTTGCTTTTTAGTTACAAACCTATACGAAAATTAAAAATCCTGAAACATGACAGACTTCATAAGTGTAGCACAGGTGGTGTTGTCATACTATAGCAGGCACTTCAGAAAGTACCATAAAACTAAATTACAAATGCATGTTATTTTCAGTAAATAAAATTTAAGCATTTTAAATTTAAAACTTTCAGTAAATAAAATAATATTTTCAAATAATTCAACTAAAAGGTATACAGCTGAATTTTATATCTCTTCAAAAACCTTACAAGAATAAATATTTCCAGAAGCAATACCCATGAGCAAACCTGTTACTGTGGATCATTCAATGGTACCCGAAATCTAAGCAAAGATCTTCCACAATTCCACTCTTTTAAATATGGCTAATGCAAAAGTAAACGGCTCCCAATTTTTTATTTAATTTCAAGTTAATCAAAGTTAAACTGATTTCTTTAGTGAGGCATTTGTTAGTTTTAGTTTAATAAAATTGGTTATAAAGCTCCAAAAATAGTATATTTATCTTTTCACTAACTTATTTATCCACAAAAACAGGGGTGTGTGTGTGTGTGTGTGTATATGTGTGTGTGTGTTCTCTGATACCTATAGTACTGCAGAATACAGACTACACCTTGGGAAGCTTTTTTATAAAAATATGTGATACATTCCAAATGATCCCAAAGGGTTTTATTTCTAATTCTTTTTGTAGAATATGTGAATACAATATCTGAGGAAGTTAGGATGAGTTCATTCAACAAAATGTTTTTAGAAAAATTTATATTGCAATTTCTTTTGTAAACATTTTGATTTCTTGGTATAAAAAGGAGAAAAAATGAAAAGATATCTAGTATGTGTTTGGTGATGAAATGCTCAGTTTGTTATATAAATATATAATATTACCTCAAATCTTGCTTAGAATTGGGAGATTAGTATGGCTGATAGTAAAAGAAAAATTCTTGGCATAATATCTGTTACTACTCAGTCATCATACATGGTCAATGTTTCTGATCAACAAACTCTATAACCATGAAACTTCATTCTTTTCACGGCCTATACAAGTAAATTATCACACAAACTCTACCTCTAAACACAAAAGGGTCTAAAAATTATTCTGCTTTCAAGACACCATTAGTACTGATTGAGATTAGACTAATATCTGGTATATAAAAAAACAAAATATTGAATATAGTTTTTGTTATCAGTATTCACAGAACTACTTTCCAGAAATTTGCACTTGTATACAACTGTATAAAAATGTGACAATTAGTTTACTGGTACATATGTAAAAGTATATGTTAAGAACACTGTTTTTAAAATGTTATCTGAGAAAGATTACATGTAAGAGTCTTCATTGATTTTATTAATTTAACTTTACCTGAGGGAGATTTCAGAGTTATTGGTCAGTCATTAAATATACAGAACGTGTGATAAGTTTTGGATTCTGTTATGTACTACTTGGCCTCAGATCAATTGGAAGACCATAGATTGATTTTAGGTTTTCAGTATGAGATTTAGGTGTCTGTTAAATTAGCCTTAAAATTAAATTGCAGACTCTCAGTAGTAATATCTAACTCTTAGTCCTACACATTAACACAGATTCAATGTTTTGAAAAAGGCTCAATCTTTCAATAAAGATCTTCATGCAGACTGAGGAGACTGACCACTAACTAGAACCAAAAATCCTTCAAAACTAAGTTTTTTACATGTTGATTTTGCAGGCTAACTTGTAAACAACCACTCCACACCTAACTTCATTTCTCTTTCTAAAACAATAGATTTGATATGCATATGGCAGAGAGGGCCTTGCAGTTTCAAGTCAAAAAAAATTATTCAAAAGGAAAATAAAAATACCTGAAAATGTGTTTTTGAAAAGAAGGAAGTTTAGTAATTGCTCAGAAGAAAAAGAGGAGAAAATCATTGAGGATCTTTAAAGATGTCAAGATGATAGTTAAGGGAATGAAACATTAGGGTTTTATTGTGATTTGAATTATTTAACAATTAGAATGTGTGATATAAAATTCTGCTGATCTTCTCACCCTCTCCCCAGCCTGCCAACTCATTCAAGCTCTCTTTCCATGCTTGGTGCAAATGAAGTTCAAGGGCTGATCAACAAGTATTTTCCTAAGCAAATGTCCCACCAGGTCAGGTGACACTGGTTTTCCTTAGTTTAGGCATTGCTACTTTCTGCAAGGGATTATTGTAAACCATTCCTTAGCAAGGGTAAGGAGTACCAAAAACAGAAAAGAAAAAAATGCATACCCCAATCTAACTCTATTCTCTGAAGTTTTTCCTTGAGTTTCTATACTCCACTTAAATAGGCAGGGAGGAAATGGAGGTGGGACACAGGGAAAGATGATAATGTAGACCTGTTCTGCCCTCTCTTTGTAAGGCCTATGGTAATTCGTTTTAGGACACAGCAGGTAATAATAAGCTATGTGGTTTTGCTTTGGAACATTGGCCTCAATTGCAAGGTAACACCTGCCACGTTCCCCAGCACACAGAAACTAATGACTGATAATTAACCTGAGATGAAATAAGTACCCCTTATCATCTCACAGTGTATTAATATTTCTAATACTCTAATATGGGAAAAATTAGGGTTAATGCATTGTTTCAACTAACTTTTTAAAACTTAAAAAGTAGGTACTTATTTCCTCACGTTCTTAAAGTTTTAACTATGAGAGGTAGATATCACAGTATAATTTTTAAATAATTAAAGATTTCGTGACACAAAGTGTTTTTGAAGACTCCCAGAATCTGTAAACTTTTTAAAGAACTGACACAGAACTTTCACACTTCAGTTTACTCTGCAATCTAAAGACTGTGCTTCTTATAATAAAATTTCATTTGTATACAAGCACTTTGAGATATATTTTCCTAAGAAAATACCATGGAAATTTGCTTTAGAATTAGTTTTTCAATAAGTCAAGTCACATCTGTAGAGGATTTTATTTGGAGAGCTGAATCATATACTCTTGCTTAAATCCATAATATTGGGTGACATGGTCACTTCTTGAATGAGGAAATGTAAATTTATCATCAGGTATACATTATGTTTTTAATAAAAATCTCTGAAAACTGATTACTCTGTTTCAGTTTGTTCTTTCTAAACAAAGTTAGTCTCCCAAGCTCTATATGACTAAACTATAAAAAATACAGCATGTGTAACATTTTAATATTGTACTTAAAAACAAATTGACTAGTATTTCTGAATATTCTGTTTACTAATTCAATTAAAAGACTGCATACTGATATAGTCATGTTCAGTTATATACAAACTATAGTAACAATATTCACCCTGAGAAAAGAGACATTGCATTAAACTTCCAAAGCAATGACAATTTAGTCAGATTTAAAAATTGCACAAGAGGAAGTTTCCCAGTATTACCTATGTTGATAAGCTCGTGTGGAGTTAGGCTTTCTTATAATTGAATCAACTTAAATTATAAGAATTAAATGCTATGTGTAACATACAAAAGTGTAGGTGATATAGGTGTTAGTAAGGACATTGATTTCTTTATTTGATAAATCTCACTTTGAAATTTTGCACATAAATATGTGAAGACTGAACCTTTGATTAAAGCTTGAGTGCCCAAACTACTTTGTTTTAATCTGAAACCTCTTGAGCATAGCCTTTATGCCTTTACAATTTCTAGTGTGCACAATGAAAAGAATAAAGAGAACTCTGCACAGTTTTACCTGTAAATCAAGTCAACTTAGCTGATCACTGACTAACACAGAAGCTGATGAAATGAAGCACACTAATATCCTAATACGACCCATACTAAGCCCTGATGCAAATTATGTTTTTTGGTCAGAATTCAAAGGCATTATATAAAAATTATATCTAAGCTGAATTTTGTTCAGAAGTGTTAAAAAGCAGTTGTTCAAAATTCACTTTAAAAAGAAAATAAAAAAGGAACTAGGAAACTTTGTCATTAAGAATGATCTACTTTCAAAGAGCCTTGCTGCTTTCAGTATTATTTGTAAGTTTTTGATAGAGTCATTTTACCAGTATCTGTTTACAGAAAATTAGAAAAAAAACCCATCACCTATTTCTACCTTCTTTTAGAAACTTGACTAAAGGAGAGAATACTGGAAACCCCTGTGGCCTGGGCTAAATAGAAACATCATTTGTTGATTGTATACCTGAGGACTTTTACATTTATCTCATTTTAAAACATGTAAAATAATGTCCGTTTTGTGACAGACACTTAAAATTCTGAGGCTACTTAAAAATAAGTAGCAATAAAGTCCCTCATAGAGAATTCACTATTGTGAATGTGTTAGATCCTACTGTATCTTTAGATCATATAATATTAATTATATTATCTTCATCCCTTACTGTAAACTCAAAAGTAAATTCAGATATTTCATGTTTTACCTATTCATATAAATTCAATTGCACTATTACAAGATACACCTGAGAAACTTTGTAAACTTCAGTATTGTGTAGTTAAATAAAACTGGGTTTAAAATATTGAAAAGATATACCATGGTTTATTTTCAATAATTTATGTGTTTTCTCATTTATGAATGCTTAATTGTTGTTACTTCACATTTTTTCATTAGGAAACTATTTGAAAAAGAAAAGGAATAAGATTTTTGGTAACATAAGTAAATTCTCAGCAGTTTGTTTCTTCATATTTATATTTGGTCACACAACATCTCTGGCTGGAAATTCTGTCTTTTTCCTCAGAGAGAGATAATAAAACAGAAATCAAGAATGGCAACTAAAACCTTTAGACTTGGACAAGGATATCTCCATGCAGAATACTGAAAATGTGAGCTGTCTTTTCTTACTTGCATATATTTAATTACTACAAAAAAAGAGATGACCTTAAAAAAAACCTGGGGAATATGTATTCAGAATTTAGAGGATTTCTTTCTACCTTAGGAAAGAAATTTATTTCTCACCTCTAGCTTTGCTAACCAGAAAAAGATTCTCAATTTAGGGCACAGCTTAAGTCCATAGACGAAATCCAGATACAACACAGACTTAGAATAAAGATCAAATCTGTGATATGGCTCTAACACCTCTTGTTATGACCTCTGAAAAAAAAATATGTTTGTGTGGTCTAGTAAAACATTTAAGCTAGAAAATGGGTTCTAGAAAGCATAAGGGGAAAATATATCAGTAACTTGCTATGTTCAAAGAATCAGTAATTAAATCAAGAGAGAAAAGAACATCTTTTCAAAAATGTGGGTATAGTTTTATTGCAGAGAGAGCAGTTACAAATTGGAATCAAATACATAGAAAATCCACAGTATGTTTGAGAGAGCTTTATTAGCAAGAGTGCTGTCAGTCTGCACTGTAGGAAATTCAGATTTTATAAAAAGACTTCTAAGTCACTACCTTTCCAAAGGCAGAAAATAGTCAATGAGATCTGATCAGCTGCCAAAAGAGCATATATCTCTATTCCCTTTTCTGAACTTGCCAGGGTAAATGATAGGAAAAGAAAGACAAATACTGTATGATATAACTTATATGTGGAATCTAAAAAATACAACAAACTAGGGAATATAACAAAAAAGAAGCAGACTCACAGATGTAGAGAACAGACTAGTGGTTACCAGTGGGGAGAGGGAAAGGGAGAAGGGGAAATATAGGGGTAGAGGAGTAAGAGGTACAAACTATTATATATAAAATAAGAGACAGGGGGGCTTCCCTGGTGGTGCAGTGGTTGAGAGTCCGCCTGCCGATGCAGGGGACACGGGTTCGTGCCCCGGTCCCGGAATATCCCACATGCCACGGAGTGGCTAGGCCCGTGAGCCATGGATGCTGAGCCTGCTTGTCCAGAGCCTGTGCTCCGCAATGGGAGAGGGCACATCAGTGAAAGGCTCGCGTTCCAAAAAAAGAAAGAGAGACTGGGATATACTGTACAACAAGGAGATTTTTTAAAAATATATTTAATATTGGAGTATACTTGATTAACAATGTTGTGTTGGTTTCAGGTGTGCAGCAAAGTAACTTAGTTATACGTTATATATCTATATCTATCTATCTATCTATCTATCTATCTATATATATATATATATATATATTCTTTTTCAGATTCTTATCCCATTTAGGTTATTACAGAACGTTGAGTAGAGTTCCCAGTGCTATATAGTAGGTCTTTGTTGATTATCTATTTTATATATAGTAGTGTGCATAGGTTAACAACACACTCCTAATTTACGACTCCTCACCTTTACCCTTTGTAAACATAAGTTTGTTTCCTAAATCTGTGAGTCAGTTTCTGTTTTGTAAATAAGTTCATTTGTATCATTTTTTTAGATTTCACATATAAGTGATATCATATGATATTTGCCTTTCTCTGTCTGACCTACTTCACTTAGTCTGATAATCTCTAGGTCCATCCATGTTACTGCAAGAGGCATTATTTCATTCTTTTTTTTTTTAACATCTTTATTGGAGTATAATTGCTTTAAAATCGTGTGTTAGTTTCTGCTTTATAACAAAGTGAATCAGTTATACATATACATATGTTCCCATATCTCTTCCCTTTTGCGTCTCCCTCCCTCCCACCCTCCATATCCCACTCCTCTAGGTGGTTACAAACCACGAAGCTGATCTCCCTGTGCTATGCGGCTGCTTCCCACTAGCTATCTATTGTACGTTTGGTAGTGTATATATGCCCATGCCACTCTCTCACTTTGTCACGACTTACCCTTCCCCCTCCCCATATCCTCAAGTCCATTCTCTAGTAGGTCTGAGTCTTTATTCCCATCTTACACCTAGGTTCCTCATGACCCTCTTTTTTTGTTTTCTTAGATTCCATGTATATGTGTTAGCATACGGTATGTGTTTTTCTTTCTGACTTACTTCACTCTGTATGACAGATTCTAGGTCCATCCACCTCACTACAAATAACTCAATTTCGTTTATTTTTATGGCTGAGTAATATTCCATTGTGTATATGTGCCACATCTTCTTCATCCATTCATCTGTTGATGGACACTTAAGTTGCTTCCATGTCCTGACTATTGTAAATAGAGCAGCAATGAACATTTTGGTACATGACTCTTTTTGAATTATGGTTTGCTCAGGGTATATGCCCATTAGTGGGATTCCTGGGTCGTATGGTAATTGGATTTCTAGTTTTTTAAGGAACCTCCATACTGTTCTCCATAGTGGCTGTATCAATTTACATTCCCACCAACAATGCAAGAGGGTTCCCTTTCCTCCACACCCTCTCCAGCATTTATTGTTTCTAGATTTTTTGATGATGGCCATTCTGACCAGTGTGAGAAGATATCTCATTGTAGTTTTGATTTGCATTTCTCTAATGATTAATGATGTTGAGCATTCTTTCATATGTTTGTTGGCAGTCTGTATATCTTCTTAGGAAAAATGTCTATTTAGATCTTCTGCCCATTTTTGGATTGGGTTGTTTTTTTGTTATTGAGCTGCAGGTGCTGCTTGTAAATTTTGGAGAATAATCCTCTGTCAGTTGCTTCATTTGCCAATATTTTCTCCCATTCTGAGGGTTGTCTTTTGGTCTTGTTTATGGTATCCTTTGCTGGGCAAAAGCTTTTAAGTTCCATTAGGTCTCACTTGTTTATTTTTGCTTTTATTTCCATTTCTCTAGGAGGTGGGTCAAAAAGGATCTTGCTGTGATTTATGTCATAGAGTGTTCTGCCTATGTTTTCCTCTAAGAGTTTGATAGAGTCTGGCCTTACATTTAGATCTTTCATCCATTTTTAGCTTACTTTTGTGCATGGTGTTAGGGAGTGTTATAATTTCAGTCTTTTACATGTAGCTGTCCAGTTTTCCCAGCACCACTTATTGAAGAGGCTGTCTTTCTCCCCTGTATATTCTTGCCTCCTTTATCAAAGATAAGGTGACCATATGTGTGTGGGTTTATCTCTGGTCTTTCTATCCTGTTTCATTGATCTATATTTCTGCTTTTGTGCCAGTACCATACTGTCTTGATTACTGTAGCTTTGTACTTGGGTCTGAAGTCAGGGAGCCTGATTCCTCCAGCTCCATTTTTTGTTCTCAAGATTGCTTTGGCTATTCGGGGTCTTTTGTGTTTCCATACTAATTGTGAAATTTTTTGTTCTAGTTCTATGAAAAATGCCAGTGGTAGTTTGATAGGGATTGCTTTGAATCTGTAGATTGCTTTGGGTAGTAGAGTCATTTGCACAATGTTGATTCTTCCCATCCAAGAACATGGTATATCTCTCCATCTGTTTGTATCATCTTTAATTTCTTTCATCAGTGTCTTATAATTTTCTGCATACAGGTCTTTTGTTTCCTTATGTAGGTTTATTCCTAGATATTTTATTCTTTTTGTTGCAATGGTAAATGGGAGTGTTTTCCTAATTTCACTTTCAGATTTTTCATCATTAGTGTATAGGAATGCAAGAGATTTCTGTGCATGAATTTTGAATCCTGCTACTTTACCAAATTCACTGATTAGCTCTAGTAGTTTTCTGGTAGCATCTTTAGGTTTCTCTATATGTAGCATCATGTCATCTGCAAACAGTGACAGCTTTACTTCTTCTTTTCCAATTTGGATTCTTTTTATTTCTTTTTCTTCTCTGATTGCTGTGGCTAAAACTTCCAAAACTATGTTGAATTATAGTGGTGAGATTGGGCAACCTTGTCTTGTTCCTGATCTTAGTGGAAATGGTTTCAGTTTTTCACCATTGAGGACGATGTTGGCTGTGGGTTTGTCATATACAGCCTTTATTATGTTGAGGAAAGTTCCCTCTATGCCTACTTTCTGCAGGGCTTTTGTCATAAATGGGTGTTCAATTTTGTCAAAAGTGTTTTCTGGCTCTATTGAGATGATCATATGGTTTTTCTCCTTCAATTTGTTAATATGGTGTATCACGTTGATTGATTTGCATATATTGAAGAATTCTTGCATTCCTGGAATAAACCCCACTTGATCATGGTGTATGATCCTTTTAATGTGCTGTTGGATTCTGTTTCCCAGTATTTTGTTGAGGATTTTTGCATCTATGTTCATCAGTGATATTGGCCTGTAGTTTTCTTTCTTTGTGACATCTTTGTCTGGTTTTGGTATCAGGATGATGGTGGCCTCATAGAATGATTTTGGGATTGTTCCTCCCTCTGCTATATTTTGAAAGAGTTTGAGAAGGACAGGTGTTACCTCTTCTCTAAATGTTTGATAGAATTTGCCTGTGAAGCCATCTGGTCCTGGGCTTTTGTTTGTTGGAAGATTTTTAATCACAGTTTCAATTTCAGTGGTTGTGATTGGTCTGTTCATATTTTCTATTTCTTCCTGGTTCAGCCTCGGCAGGTTGTGCATTTCTAAGAATTTGTCCATTTCTCCCATATTTCATTCTTTTTTATGGCTGAGTAATATTCCATTTATATATGTACCACATCTTCTTTATCCATTCTGTTGATGGACATTTAGGTTGCTTCCATGTCTTGGCTATTGTAAATAGTGCTACAATGAACTTTGGGGTTCATGTATGCTTTCGAATTATGGTTTTCTCTGGATATATGCCTGCCCAGAAGTGGGATGGCTGGATAATATGATAGCACTATTTTTAGTTTTTTAAGGAACCTCCATACCGTTCTCCATAGTGGCTCTACCAAGTTACATTTCCACCAACAGTGTAAGAGGGTTCCCTTTTCTTGGCACCCTCTCCAGCATTCATTGTTTGTAGACTTTTTGATGAAGGTCATTATAACTGGTGTGAGGTGATACCTCATTGTACTTTTGATTTGCATTTCTCTAATAATTAATGATGTTGAGCATGTTTTCATGTGGTTTTTGGCCATCTGAATGTCTTCTTTGGAGAAATGTCTACTTAGATAATATGGGGATTATAGCCAATATTTTATAATAACTATAAATTGAGTATAACCTTTAAAAATTGTGAATCACTACATTGTACACCTATAATTTTTATAATATTAAACCTCAACCATACTTCAGTTAAAAAAAAAAGGTACTAGAGTGTGGAACTCACATCTAAGCAAACAATGAACTGGGAAACTCTCCCAGGGAGCAGAATCAGAACTTATTCAAGGAGCATCCCATACCCAAAGAGTGAGTGGAATTGGCAAAAAAAATGCCCAGTGGAATATCAAAGTTGATATGTACCAATGACTACATTTATCTATGGGCAACACAGTTTCCACTCAGACATTAAAAATCATTTCAAAGGGAAATCATCAGATATGTAAAAACTGTCAGGTGACATGTTACAACAGCAGTATCCTGACAGCAATTAATTATGGAGGTAAAAAAGGAAGGAAAGATGAGGTGAGACAACAATGAAAAGGAAAAAATCTACCATGTAGTATTCAGGCACAGAAATGGCTATTCAGGACCTCATCCTCTAGGCTGAACCAGAATTGTTGTCAACAGTTGACCAAGAAAAAGTATTGATAGTTAAGGAAAGAGAGCAAGTTAGAAATGAGGCAAGTAACAAGAGGCACAAAACAAAGGACACAGTTATTAAATGCTTAATATATGAAACCTACATGCTCAGTACTTATATAGAATTATACATAGGTGTGGAATAGCCCTACTTATATAGTATATAACACTTATATATGCCAGACACTGTTCTGTGTGCATTGCAAGAATTAAATCAATTAATCCTTATAACAGTTACTTGAGGAAGGAACTATGTAAGCCCCATTTTACAGAGGAGAACCTGATGCCAGAGAGGCTTATTAACTTTTTGATGTTCAGTCAGCTAGTAAATGACAAAACTGCTACTTGAGCACATCATCTTATATTATCTTTTCAATTATCCTGTGCCACAACATATTACCACTGTTTTACAGTTAAGAAAATTGATGCCGGGGAATTTAAATAATTTATTTGAGGAGATAACTAGAATAAATTGTCTCATATTTTAAGCCAAGTATATCTAACTCAGATACCAATCCTCTTACCATTACACCACTTTCCCTTTGCTTATATAAATAAAAGAACCAGTGTGTGAGGGAGTGATAAATGAATCAAATATAAGGACTACAATTTATTAAGCAAGAAGTGGCAAATCATAGAGAACAAACTAGCAGTTACCAGTGGGGAGAGTTAAGGGGGAGAGGCAATGTGAGGTAGGAGGAGGAAAAGGTACAAGCTATTAGGTATAAAGTAAGCTACAAGGACATATTTTACATGGGGAATATAGCCAATATATTTATAATAACTATAAATGGAATATAACCTGTAAAAATTGTGAATCACTACATTGCACGCCTGTAACTTATATAACAAACATTTTAAATTTTAAAAAGAAATAAATGGGGAGTACTTAGACAAGTCTTGGGCATGCAATTTTTGTTGAAGAAATCAAGTCATAGTTAAAAAAGAAAGAAGTAAAGAACCTTTATAATGTAGTTGTCCAGGTAATATAATGATTTTTTTAAAATTTAACTTCCTTATTAGCACAGAATGGTGCTAACTACATGCCCATGGGAGAGGTGAGATGAGAAATATATATAACATCAGATAATTGAGATAATGAAAAAGCAACTGCAAATGCCAAAAATCTTTTAAGGGCCAGGACATACCTTGCATAGCTTCAATTTTTAATGAGAACTACTCAATTGTTTAAGAGGTTAGGAAGAAGTGTGTCTAGTAGCCATGAAACAGAGACTAGAAAGAGTGAATGAGACAGAGAGATAAACAGATAGAGAGAAAAAGAAATACAGAGAGAGATACAGAAAGAGATACACAAGAAAGAAAAAGAGGGAGAATTCAGATGACATAGAAGTCATAAATTAGAATCTTCAACAGCCAGAGATTTGTGTTAAGAATATTAGCAGAAATAATAGCTTTAAAATTCCTTATTTTATTCTTCTGACCTATCCTTGATATTTTCTCCTTATAATAAAAGTCACTGTTTTAACATATCTTTACGTATAAAATAGTTTGAATGAGATAAAGTCCTTGAGAACATGTTATTAATCTGAATATATTTTAAATCAATTTACAATGTTAACAGAAGTCTGAAGGATGTTCAAGATTTTAAAATAACTAACACCTTAAAATCCTACTTGGAACTCATTTCCAGAATGAATTGAAGTGTTCTAGATAATCAGCAGAACACTGGAACTGTCAATATGATACTAACACAGAGGTCAATGAAAAATGTTTCTTCTTAAATTTTGGTTCTTTCATGAACAAACAGCAAAAATACATAGATCATAGAAATTTTAAAACAGAAAAATGCTTTAGGACAGTGCTATGGTCTTATTGTTTGTGTCCCCCCCCCCCCAGATTCATATATTGAAATTCTAAACCCCAAAGATGATGGTATTTGGAGGCAGAGTCTTTGGGAAGTGCTTAAGCCATGAGGGCAGAGCCCTCATGAATGGAGTGAGTGTCTTATAAAAAGAGGCTCCAGAGAGCTCCCTATCCCCTTCCATCATGTGAGGACACAGTGAGAAGGTGCCATCTATGAATCAGGAAGACTGCCTTCACAGAAAATGACCTGGCTGGCACCATGATCTTGGATTTCTCAACCTCCAAAACTGTAAGAAATAAATTGTTGTTGTTTATAAGCTACCTAGTCTGTGGTACTTTGTTATAGCAGCTCAAACAGACTAAGGCAGAAATTTATGTAAGCCAAATGAAATTTTTTACTTTCAAGGTTAGCTTCTAAGTGTTTGTTCATTTACTTTATATGCAAATATAAATGCCAAGGATATTAAGGTCCAGAATATGGACATCAATAAAACTTATAAAATGTCTTCTAGACTATGGGAGCATAGTATTAGTAAAGTGATGGAAGGAGGGAGGGTGGTTCCATTGGCCCACTTCTATTGACTTCTCTGATATGATCTAAACTCATTGTTTTTCAATCTTTTAGAAATGTAGATTAATATATTATTCATTTATTCTTTTAGAAATATGATAGTTGTAATAAAATAAAAATCAATTTGTCAAGCAAATCTTGACTGCATTATCCTCAAAGGAAAATGCAAGTCAGCAATAAAATATTATGACAAGAAAATAGCAATAAGCTTAAAGCCTCATTTCATATTGTTATCCTGACAGCAATATCTCTGGAATATTTTCCTGACAGGAAAATTCCATTTTATTACCTTCAAAAAGAATTATCCAGAAATGTTTCCTCCCAAGGAAATAGTTATTAGGCTAAAAGAAACATTTCAGTTTAAGTGCCCTGAAAGAAGTATCACTCTTAACCTGGAATAGAAAGAATTTGAATGAAGGGCAGCTTGTTCCTTTGACTGCTGGAAATACTTTATATATTTACGTAAAAAGAAAAAAAAAACAAAAATGTTAAATCAAACCACAAATTCAGCTTGTGATTTTATAATATTAGTGGTATACTAAAATTTGAAATAGACACAAAAACAGAGAAATATATCTATCTATCACTTTCAAGCACTAAACTTGTTTTTGTGTGGCAACATCATGTATGTATAGCCATATTACACAAACAGCATGGTTGGACAAGGAAGGCAATTCAGTATGCAAAAGGGGTTGGGTAGAGGCTGACCTATTGTTTCCTTCCACCCCTGGGCATCTGATTTGCACTGTCAAAAGATCTTCTTTATACTCTTTATACGTGCTTAAGTTATTTAATATTGTGACACAGCCCATAATCAGGAGTCAATTATCATGATTCTAATTCCAGCTAAGCCTCATACTGTGTGTGTGCTTTTGGAGCAAGCAGTTCATTAAACAATATGAGCCTAATTTGTAAAGTGAAGATAACCAAACCCTTAAATATATCATTATTTTCCCTTAGGATTGAATTATAAAAAGTATGGAGACCAATAACATGGAAACATCCAAAAGAGCATGATATGGCATCTCTGAGCCTCCCATCAAAATCCAACAGGAGATAAGAAAGTAGTAAAACTTCAAATGGTAATGAAAAAAATGATATATTCTTTAACTTTTGCAAAGTATTTGGGCAGAGTAACAAAAACATACAATACTCTTATTCTATCTTATGCATCTAAACAGTATCTAAGATATGAGAATGTTTCTGACTCATTGCTGCTTTCTATTTTATCTTTCAGTTGATGGTTAGGGATAGTACCTCCTCTTAAATTCAAGTTACACCAAATTAATCATGGAAATATTTTCACAATGAGACTTGTGGGCTTTCACTGGACTATTATTTTATCTGCATCTATTACTGTACTCATAACATATGTATATATTACTTATATTCTTTGGTTGATGTAATATATTACAGATAAATGCATTTTAAACACAAACCTAAAATGACAAACTTAAACATGACATTGATTGCTAGAAATATAAACTACTGTCCAATCCCACTTATAAATACAAATGTAAAATCCTTAAGTAAAATAATAGCAAGTTAGTTTTTAGAAAGTTCTCCACCATAATCATATTTGGTTTTGTTTTTATTCCATTATTGTGAGGATGGATGAGTGTATTGGAACCTATTTATATTGCATACATATAAAACCGCTCCCCAATGAAGTCAACAAAACTCCATGTCTTATTTAAAAAAAAAATAAAATTATATTCCCTTAAAAACTACTGCAAAGAACCTATACTATCATGGAGAAAAATTTGCTCTAGACTAATAACAATTATAAACTTAATGATAAATCTCTGAAGATTTGTCCTACAAAGTTAGGAAAATCACTGAGAGGAGCTAATCTCTACAATAACTATTTTAGGATACAATTGTTTATTCAAAGTATTTGAGACAAAACTATTTGAAATAGGGGAAATAATATTATTGGCATATATATGTATTAATATATACATATATGTAATATATACATATATATGCTATATATGTGTGTGTGTTTGTATACTGTAACCATTTTGTCACCATAAAGAAATCCAGACTCTAGATGAAGCTGATAAGAATGATAAAGTTTAGCAAGGGGAACAAACTGGGTCTGTAATGACATTCTAGTGTTTCTGAATTAAAATCAATCTTTAAGCATACTTTTCTCTTAACTTTCAGATGCTATTGTTTTAGACTTTGAGTTGATTTTTTGTGTTACCTAAAACTACAGGCTTCTCATTAATATAACAAATCTCATTATATCTAAGCATTTTTTTCAATTGGTTTTCTAGGGATAGATGGATAGATGATAGATAGATGTAGATATTGCTACTTGTATCTATATACATATATATCATGTTATAAACATGAGGTCAAAAGATAGAAAAATGATGCTCAGCTAGGTTCCAGTCATTATACTAGTAGTCATAAATGCAATCATTTATTAGGACATGGGGACAATAATAATGAGGAAAGAAAAGGGATGGATAAAGAAAGACTTCAATTATATAAAATTATATGCATATGAATAGAAATAAGTAACAATTTTTTGTCTACCATGTGGGTAGTGGCATAATTTGTAGTTCATAAAGTTGTTAAATATTGTAGATTAAAAAAAAAACCTGTGTTGATGTAGATGAGGAAGAAAAATATGGTTATTTAAATAGTTTAAAAATATATGATATATATGTTTATATCTACTATATAAACATATACATATATATATAACAATGTGATATATATGCTTTTATGAGTACATATATTCTCTTTACTAAAGAATAAAAGTGAGAAATACATATATTTATTTTTAGAAAAAAATATGTATATATGGATAGACATAATATATTTATTTTTAGAAAAACTATGTGTATATATGAATAAATAAATAGATAGATATAATTTATTAGCAGACATTGTTGCTTCAACAATTCATCCAACCATACTACTGGTAAACATTATGCTTTGAGATACTGAAAAAGATATAAAGAAAATCAAATAAAATTATCAATTGTCCATGTAATAATACAATAATAATGACATTTTGAATTGATATATTACTCAAAAATGTCAATCAAAATGCTTAATTTTTGTTAAGAAAGATATATTTGTTACTTCCTTTCAAATGAATTCATTTTTTTAAAAAAATATAAGAAAAAATAAGACAGCTAACAAACAGTTAATTTTTTTTCTGTATTGAACTGGTTTGAAAAGTAATGTTTCATAATGCTATGTAATAGCTTCAACAACACTGGGAATATGTGAATGAACCACCCCTCCCAAAAATAATAGCCTGTGTCTGTACATATATGAAGCACAATAGAATATGGATTCAAAGGTTAAAATGTATATACAGAGCAATATTACTAAAAATTTTAGTTTTCAGCATATTTAAGAAATGGAATTTTCCAGTACTATTATCTTCTCTTAAACTGAAACTGGCTAAGCATTGATAATTTCAGTACAAGTACCATGTTTCTGGCATTAGTAGGCCTCCATTTGGAAAACAATGTTATAAGGTTCGTGTAGACAGATGGATAAATGAACAAAAGCAAAATAACACCCTAAATTTTCTTTTTATTTGGTCTTCTGCCAAATGGAACTGTTTTTCTGTATAAAACTGAAAAAATATATCCTGGCATAAATTTAACTCTTCCTATGTCAATTTTCTCTCTGAATTTATCCCCTCTGGCATATCTCCATTTTGCAGAATGGTTATATTAAAAACTTGCTCAGTGTGAACATTTAACCAAATTCAGTGTATACATTATTCCTTGGTATAAAGTTAAATCTATATTAAATACTACATTGTTTGTTGGTATGGGCTGAATTGGGACCCCCAAGGCTCATATGTTGAAGTCTTAACTCCCAGTATATCAGAATGTGCCTATATTTGGAGAGATAGTCTTTAAAGATGTAATTAAGTGAAAATGAGATCATTAGAGAAAGCCCTAATCCCATCTGAATGGTGTCTTTATTGGAAGAGATCGGGACACAGACATGTACAGAGGGAAGACCATGTGAAGACACAGAGAGGAGAAGGCCATCTCTAAGCCAAGAAGAGAGGCCTCAGAGAAGGTCAACTTTAAAGACACTTTGATCTCAGACTTCTACCCTCCAAAATTGTGAGAAAATATATTTCTGTTGTGTAAACCATCCAGTCTGAGGTACTTTGTAATGGCCCCTTAGGAAACTAGTACATCTATGATAAAGTAAGTTTGCTATTTTGAGCCTTACTGGTAGCTCTTTTCAATGCAATTGCTCCAATTATCTGTGAAGTTAATTCTACTGAAACTATGAAGTTTCAGTAATTAGGCCAACAGTATATCAGTGTTTAGTTAGTTGTATAGACAGGTTAAGGACTCTCCCAGGGTAAAAAAAGACACATTACTCATTTGAAAGCTACAAGACTATCTATTCCATGAATTAAAAATGCAATACTTAACAATCATGTCAAAAAACTGTCTGATTCCAATATCTGACACAAAATAAATTTATACTCTTTTGTTAACCAATAATAATGACACCTACTTCATGAAATTATTGTAAGAATGAAACAAGGTATTTGTGGAAACACCTAGAAGATAACTGACCATATAATCAATATTATACTGAGTTGATTTGAAAATGATACCTTCCTACTTGCCAAGACTATTTAACCAATAAATGAAAGATATCGAGGGGACAGATGTTGTTAGGAACAGATTTTCTTATACAGGAAATTCACTGTATAAGACAGTGTAAAAGATAGGCTGGAGGAAGTTGATACTAGAATAAAATATATATAATAATATGTCCAGGGAACAATAAGAGACCTTACTTCTTAGACTGAAAGCCATGTGTTGGATACTATTAGGATCTATAGATTAGGTAGTTAGAAGTTAAATTGTGAAGGCAGAAATAGGATTTAGAAATAGTGTGGGAGAAAATATGAAGGCTCCTGAGAAGGGGATACATGCTGATATTAGTGCTAAAAAAAGATTTGTCTGACAATGCAGGCTCTGCATTTCCTTGATATTTTAGTTACGCTTGTAAATCAAGGATAATGAAATATGACTTATGGGGAAATTGGCAGGATTAATTACAGATGCTAATGTTTATAAAGAGCTTTAAGAAATGTTGAATTCAAAGTTTTATTGCATCTCAGTTCACAGCATTTGCATTCTTTCTCTTGTGAATTTCTGTTCACATTTTCTGAAGCTACTTTATACTGAGCTCTAATAAAATTAGTTTCTGAAAGCATTTAATGAAAAAGAGGCACCTGAGAAGAGCAAGTGGCAGGGTCAGACCACCTCAGTATAAGAAAGGCCATATTCCCATGATGAAAGGAAGAGTTTCTAGGAGAAGTAGACAGCTTTCCACTGTTTCTCTCACTAGTCATCCACCTCCTCACTTTTTCATTCTCAGACTCCAGAGACTCTCAGGTCACCCGATATGATAATTAATAGTTAACCATAGGAGTAATCCATAACTGATTAAGGAATCAAAATTGTTCATCAAATCTTTCCTATACATATGATTATAATTAAAGTTACACATTCTTTTGGAATGACCAAACCATTTTTTACATTTTTACAAATCATTTTTACAAGGCAATTTAGAAATGTGATATATAATCTGCCCACATGAAAAATTCATCATACACAAAATACATGAGGCCCTAGAAAAGCACAAGTCTTTATTCCATGGATTTCTGATTCACTGACATAGATCATATTTATTAAGAAAGTATCCTCTGGGAATACAGAAACTTAAATCCCAGCTCTGCCACTTAATCACTGTTATAATACTATCAATAAAGAAATTCCTTTATGCAACTAATATTATGAAGATATAGTATTTGTCAGGCACTATTCTTGGCACATCTGATTGTCAGTGGGTAAGTGAAACTAAAATGGAAGTTTAAATTTTTTTCATCTTCATACACATCTCTTATTTTTTGTATAATAAGTTTCTATTGCATTTATGACAAAATGTGTTAAAACTGAATTCAATATCATCATTCTTGCCCTCATTAATCCATTTTTCTTGGAAATATCACCTTCTTTCACATCATGGACTCATCCAACCAAACTATCTCCATGTATTTATGCTCTTAATTCTTGCCTTTTCATCATTAGCTTGCTTGTCTCAAAAAGTCATCCTTCACATTCTATCCCTATTCCCACTAATATAATCAAGGCTTAAATCAGGCATAACTATGTCAAGTGGCTGAGAGAGCTGTCCAGTTTGCTTTCTTTCCTTCATCTCTCATTTGATCAGTCTGCATCACTGTGCTCTTTGCTAAATCTAAAGAAAAATCATATGGTAATATTCAGTTCCAAGTTTCAACTCTACCACTTACTATTTTTGTTTTGGCCTTGTTAATGTCACTTAAAAATATTGTTTTAATGTCATCAACTTGAAAAGGAGCTATTACTAAGATATCACTATCTTCTCTCTTACCATTAATATTTTTGTAGTTGATCTTTTTTAAATAACTAGACTGGATTCATGATATTTATTATTGCCTCAGCTACATTTTCCCCACTATTGCATCATTGTGTGTTTTGATCTAAGAGGCAGGTTAACTTATAATAAGTTAGTAAGCTTTAACTTATTTATGGGAGCTCCTTCCCCATAAATCTTTCCTCTAGTTACCTAATTAAGTATATATATACTGTATTTATTTACATAAATAATGTATTTATATATTTACATGAATATTTATTTACATAAATAAATTATATACATATATAAAATTTTTACCTCTAGTTCAAATATAATTTCTACTTTTTCCTTACAGTATTCTACAATAATGCAAACCATTCTCCTCTTTATAAGTGCAATAATCTTTTCCCCCAAATCTTTTATCAGAATTCAACACATGGTCAAAATTGTAGTACATTCCCATTTCAAAACTACTGAGATAGAGAATGGAATAATCTCGCTGGCTTTACTCATCTTGATTCATTGCATTAGGCTAAGGAGGGACACAGCTTCCAGTAAAGCACAAGACTGCTTAGTACCTAAAAGCAAGTACGGTGCTCTACCAAGGAAGAAGGTGAGGGGATTTAGAATTGAGGTAATGTATTGTGTTTCTGAGAACCACAGGCTATGTGCCACTAGCACGTTCCCAAACGCTTTATCAAAACTTTTGAGAGCTAGAAGAGGAGAAATAGAATTTATATTTGCATAGTTGCTTAGTGGAAGGAGATTTGGGCTACATATAAAAGTAATGGATTTTGTTTCTGACTCTGTATCTAATGCCTGTCTGCAATATCATTGCATCTCTTTTGATGCAATGATATTTGGTCAGTTTCCTCATGTATTAATTAAGGTCTTGAGGAAAGGGAATTCAGTACATCACAGCTTTCTGATTTCAGTGTTTGTATGAAGAGTGAAACTATTCAGTGAGATAGAAAATATCATGGAAGGGTAAATTTTAGGAGATAACTGAATATGTGAAGAACTATTGGATATGAAGAACCTGTACAAATGTTTCAGTGGAATATTGATTGGCAGATGCCAATATTGCCCAGCACAGATATGTTAGTAAAGAAAATATATGTCATTTACAAAGTATATAATATGTGAAGCTACTGGCAGGGATGAAGTATTATTCTAGAGAGATTGAATACAGAGGTCTAACACCAACATAGAGCCATGGGCATAGTTAATGAAGACTACAGACTTTATTTGATATATATATATATATATATTTAATTCAAAGTAATATTTCAGGAACTATTTTGGTATTTTTAACTGTGTTTAATCTTTTTGTTTTATTCATCTCTTGACAAGTGTATACAACTGATATTTTGAGAAATGTTTTATCCTTAATGAATGGCAGAAATATATTTTGGAAAAAAAATTTACATGTAAACAATTTTGCCAATTACATTTCTTAATGTAAATGATCTTTTCATTGTACCTCATATTTTGCTTGCTTTTGGTTTCTGATTCCAGCACGCTTTGTTTGATGTCTCAGTTGCAAAATGTGATAAAGACATTATGCGATCAGATAGTTTTATTGTCACTGAAATAAGTTGCATATAAAGTGTGTAGAATTAGGGGAAAATGAGGATAAAGACAAATCAACTGCTTGTTACAAATCAAATAACAAAATTATGAATAAAATTCTGAATTCCATGACTGCAAGAAAATTCCCAAAACTCTACCATTAAATTTTGTGGGAAATAAAGAATTAGTTATGGGTTAATGATTTCATGTTTTAAGTTTGATCTTTCCTGTCATTAATCTTTCATTATTAGGCATAAAGTATGTTGTTAAACAAAAATACACTTTTCTTCTCTTTAGTGACTATTAAAAAAACTCCATATCCATGCAGAAAGATACCAGGTAGTAGAAATTTGTTAATTTATTCATCCATGTCTCCATGCATTTTTTTCAAAAACATTATTACAACTTTACGAGTATTAGGGAGGTAAACTTGTTTGTTTTTTTCCTTTATTCAAGAGCTTTCCAGCAGACTACTTAATGTATAGTTCATACAGTAAATGCCTATATAGTGGAAGAATAAATAAAAGTAATAATTAATAATAAACTTTTACACTATTAACTATAGTGTAATGTGATAGATTCTATAATAAATATCAGAATAAATTACTATGAAAATACTATAGTTATAAGGAGGCTTCAGAAGAGGATATGACTACTGAAAGATCAAAAAGTCAGTCATATAAGGTGTATATACACTATTTAAAGATGTGAATAAGAGTAAATATGATGAATTAATAACTGGATATAGGTAATACTTGATCCAAAATGGCTTGTACAAGAGGCTTTGTTTATTGTATTCACTTCTTACTTTTAAAACATGTGTGTTCTTCAATTTCATTAAGTCTTGCATTTCTTGACAAGACCATGATTTAGTCAACAAATCCACTTGGAGAGAAAAATGCAAAAAATAAAGTAGATTTCCTGTACACATGAAGGATCCAATAAACATTTCTAACAATATAAAGCACTTTATAAAGCATAGATGTGTTGTGTAAACAGGAAATAGCAGTCATTAGTCAAACAAAATAAGTACTTAGAAAATTTTACTACAAGAGGAAGGAAAGACTCTTACTCATCCCATGAATATACAAATCATTCATGCTTACAGCAGATACTTGAGTAATTATGTGAAGGCTTTCCCTTTCTTTTCCTTGCTTTTAAAAAACTGTGTTGATATTCCTTTGTGTTGTGACTATACATAAGGTATCAGCACACTAACTATGCTTGGATATCATTAAGCAGATTAAATTGAATGATAAAAGCTCTTTCTAATAAAATGAACATGATTTTCTTTCTTGTTAACTATATTAAACAAAATCCTCTCTTGGGATTAAGTCATTAAATTTATCCTCTCAACCTATGAAATAGAGACATTAGACATTCAACTTGATCAATATAAATGTCCAATTAAGGCAATTCTGAGCTAAATACTTTTCCTGTTCAAATGCTATTTGGTTCACTTGATCTACCAAGACTGCAAAAAGAATGGGAGCATCATTATTTTACCTTGTATGTATTGCAAAGCAAAGCAAAAATAAGACTCATAACTATCTCTTAATCCTATTTTTACCTATTTTTATTAAAATATAATTGACATATAATATTATATTAGTTTCAGTTGTACAATGTAATGAGACAATACGTGTAAATATTGTGAAATGATCACCAAAATAAGTCTAGTCAACATCCATCACCATATATAGTTACAATTTTGTTTTCTTGTAATGAGAACTTTCAAGATTTAGCCTCTTAACAACTCTGAAATATACAATACAGTATCATTAACTATAGCCACCATGGTGTACATTACAGCCTCATAACATTTATTATATAACTGGAGGTTTTTATCTTTTGACCACCTTCATGCATTTTGCCCACCCCTATATCCCCACCTCTGGCAACCACCAATCTGTTTTCTTTATCTATGTGTTCATTTTGCTTGTTGGTTGATTTGGTTTTTAGATTTCATATATAAGAGAGATCATATGTTATTGGTCTTTCTATGTCTGAATTATGCCCTCAAGATCTATCCATCTATCCACAAATGGCAAGATTTCCTTCTATCTTATGAATGAATAATATTCCATTGCATATATATGCATATATATTTATGTATATATATATATATATATATATATATATATATATATATACAAAATATACATATCCTTTATCCATTCATCCATCAATGGACACGTAGGTTGTTTCCATATATTTTGACTGGCCTTACTAGTTTCCCAAAGAGGGCACAATTGAATGCCTAAATGCCTAATCCCCAAGGAACTTAAATATTACTGCATGATGAGAAGAGAAAACACAAATATCTACAATCAAGGTAGATAAAATATAAGGTCATAAAGGCCACTGGTGGATCGAAGAAGTGGACTTTTTTTTTCTTTTGTGTTTTTAATTTTCTTTTGGTGAGAGCAGGGACAATATGGAAATTGATGGAGATCACTGTTCACACTCATTATATGAAATACAACCAAATAAATCTTGACAAAGCATAGCTATTTAAATATGTCCTTATCCAGGCAAAAAGTCTCTATTGGTTTCTGAGTGAAAAGCATTTCTTAAAATTAATTAATTAGTTTATTTATTTTTGGCTGTGTTTGGTTTTCGTTGCTGCCCACGGGCTTTCTCTAGTTGCAGCAAGTGGGCGCTACTCTTCATTGCAGTGCACTGGCTTCTCCTTGAGGTAGCTTCTCTTGTTGCCGAACACAGGCTCTAGGCATGCAGGCTCAGTAGTTGTGGTACACGGGCTTAGTTGCTCCACGGCCTGTGGGATCTTCCCAGACCAGGGCTCGAACCCGTGCCCCCTGCGTTGGCAGGCAGATTCTTAACCACTGTGCCACCAGGGAAGTCTGTGAAAAGCATTTTGAAAACATAAATTTTGTGAAAGTTTTCTCAGGCAGGAAAATCTTCCAAGAAAGAGAATGTAGTAAGTATTGAAAGAGTGATGAATTTTATGCCATTTCAAGGGTAAAACAAAGTACTTGAAATGTAGTTTAAACAAAAATTTTGAATGAGGAAAAATTTAAATGAATCCACATATATACCAGTTCTAGTGTCCTTCATTCATTTTCATAGATTAAAATTTACATCTGAAATAATTTTCCCTCAGCCTGAAAAATAATTTTAAATAGCCTTTGTAGTGTAGTATTGAAAAAACATATCACTTTGGTTGTATTCTATTTTCTATTATTTTTTAAGGATATTTTGAGCATATACAGAATTATCATTGACATTTTTTTTCCCCCACACTTTAAATATGTCATTCCATTGTCTTCTGGAATGCATTTTTTGGAGGCAAGGAATCCACAATGTTTTTTGTTTGTTTCCTTGTATATAATGTATCATTCTCCCCCTTGGCTGTGATTCCTTTCCTTGTTGTTTTTTTAGTGATTTGATTATTATGTGCTTTGTGTAGTTTTCGTGAAATTTGGAAAAATTTTTGATCATTATTTCTTCAAAAATTTTTCTTCCCAATTCTCTTGTAATTCTGAAACTCATATTGTTCACATATCAAACAATTTGAGATTTTTCCCATATGTCTTTTAATCTATGTTCATTTTTTTTCAGCCATTTTTCCTCTATTCTTGAGTTTGGACAGTTTCTATTGCTATGCTTTCAAATTCACTGAACTTTTCTGTAAAGTGTCTAATCTCTTCTTCAGTCCAACTAAGTAAATTTTTTTTTTATTGCAGATATTTTATTTTTCTCTTTAGAAGCTACATTTGTTTTTATGCAGCTCCCATTTCTCTCTTCATTGTATTCATATTTACTTAATGACCTAAAAAACCTTATAGTTGATTTTTCTTTAAAACCTTGTCTGATTATTACTTCATCTTTCTCAGTTCTAGGATTTTAAATTAACTAATTTTTCTCTTGGTTATAGGCCATAACTTTTGCTGGTCATGTTTAATGATATTTGATTGGATGCTATACATTGTAAATATTTTTCTTCAAATGTCTAGATTTTTGTTTAAAGAGTGTTGGGTTTGTTTGTTTTTAAACCAAATCTCCTAACTGATCAGACTAATCTTTTAAAATTATGTTTCTGTGGATCTAAAGTAGATTTTAATATAGGCACTCAGACTACTTAAAACTTTCTTTTAAAGTGTGGTTTAATTGAGTAGCTACTGAATGCATTAGGTGAATCCTTAAGACTTTCCACTCTCGCTGATCAGAAATGAAATGTCTCTTAAACTTGTATAAGCTCCCCAGTAGTTTTTTCCTGGTAGCTGTCTTTTGCCAGGGTTTGTGAATTCTCACCCTACACATTCACATCTTCATATTCACCCAAGAATACAAAAGGACACTTACACAGATTTATAAAACTTTTTCTTTTCCTGAATAGAGCACTTATCTCCACAAATCCCAGCCACTGGAACCTCTCAATCTTGGATTTATCTTTACATAAAGCCAAAATTGACATTTATGTAAATAAATCTCAATAGATCAAGAAGGTCATGTTATGTACTAATTCCCCTCCCTGTGCTAGGCTCTGGCAAATTAATTTAGGTAAAAGCTGGGACAATTTGAGCAATCATGTAATTTGTTTCCCATCTTTCAGGAGGAATATGTTTTTTGCAGCCAATTGTCCAAATTATAGAAATAGTTGTTCCATATTTTTTCCAGTTTACTAGGTATTTACAATTGAAAGACTAGCTGGTACCAGTTATTTAGTCATTTCCAGAAGCAGAAATTTAGTTTTATGAGTAGCATTAAATCAAATCTGTTGTACAAATATAAAGCCTTATACAACTGCATTGGCTGAACAATTTGGAGGGAAATTTTTGTTGTTATTATCTTGAATGATAATAACAAGAATGATAATGTGAGCCCCATATATTATGTTATTATTAGCAATTTGTCAATACAAAGGATGTTAACATAACTAATCCTTCAGATGTCATCAAGGTAGCAAAGTATTCACACAAACCAGGAAGTACAGTTGCATGAAAGGATAAATGAGACAGCTATGTTTGTAAAAAATGGTGAAGAAATTGGTGGGAAAAGATACGTCTGAGTTCTACTGAATAACAAGAGCAGCAAGAACAAAAACAAAGAATAATATTATTATCAACAGAACCCATGTCATCCAAATGATGGTAATAATGGTAAATTTGTAAGGCCAAAGTCTTTATATGATCTATGTATATGTAGCTTCTATAGTGCCAGTTAAGAGGATTTTTCACATGGAGGTATTGAATGATTATGACTTGATATATTTTTTATAATCTTTGAAAATACATAGATCTTTAAAGATAGGGTTTTAATTATTTTATTGAACATATAGACTACAGAAATAATCTATTTTTGTTGAAAAATAGATAAAAATAGAAAGTAGTTGTTCACTAACTAATTTTTGACAAATGAACTGTGATGGCTTACAAAATTCAAATCCAAGATTTATTGCACATTTCTTATGCTTTAAGATAAGTTTAGTGAACTTAATATATGCAGCTCAGTTTAAGGTTTATAGGTTAGTGTGTGATAGACAAAGTTAAGATGAAAGTGAGTTACAGTGGAAATTAGCTGAATTATCTATTCAAAAATTCCTAAAATGTTTACGGTGATTTTCTACTTCCTGTTTTTTTAAAAGATGCTAATGGATTTAACTGATCATTTTCTTAATGCACATATTCAAAATAATACTCTCAAATTATCTTAACCCAAGTTAATATAGAGAATAAAATAAGAATTATTCTTAATTTTTTGTTATATTTATTTCTGCATAATTTTATTTTATTTTTTAAAATTTAAACTAAAAAAAAAATACAGTTCACCCATTTCTCCCAGGCTCCACCCCCTGCCTCTTGCAACTACCAATCTGTTCCCTATATCTATGAGCTTGGAGTTTTTTGCTTTGTTTTGTTTTGTTTTTTACATTCCACACGTAAGAGAGATCATACGTTTCTTGTCTTTATCTGTCTGGCTTATTTTACTTAGCATAATGTCCTCAAGGTCCATCCATGTTGTTGCAAGGGAAAGATTTCCTCCTTTTTTATGACTGAATAATATTTCATTGTATATACAGTTGACCCTTGAGCAACATGGGTTAGAACTGCAAGAGTCCACTTAAATGTGTTTTTTTTCCAATAAATGCGTACTACTGTTTTACATGATACACAATGGATTGAATCCGCAGATATAGAACCTCAGATAAGGAGGGATGACTGTAAAATTAAGAGCAGATTTTCTACTTCACAAGGGGTTGGCATCCCTAAGCTTATCTTGTTCAAAGCTCAACTGGATATATCACAAATTCTCTATCCATTCATCCATTCATGGACACTTAGGTTGTTTCCATATATTTACTATTGTATATAATGCTCCAATGAACATGGGGGTGCACATATCTATTTAAATTAGTGTTTTTCTTTTCTTTGAATAAATACCCAAGAGTGTAATTTCTGGGTCAAATGATAATTCTATTTTTAATATTTTGAAGAAGACTAAACTGCTTTTCATAGTGGTTGCACCAGTCTACATCACACCAACAGTACACAAGGTTTCCTTTTCTCTACCTCTTTGGCAAAACTGTTATTTGTTGTCTTTATGAGAGCAGTTGTTCTAACAATGAGGTGAATCTCAGTGTCGTTTTGATCTGTATTTCTCTGGTGATTAATGGTATTGAGCATCTTTCCATGAATCTGTTGGCCATCTGTATCTCATCTTTGGAAAAATGTCTAATTAGACCTTCTGCTCATTTTTTAAGTGAATTATTTGGGGTTTTTTGTTGCTAGTATGACTTCTTTATATATTTGGGATATTAGACCCTTATCAGATATATGATTTGCAATTATTTTCTCCCATTCAGTAGGTTTCCTTTTCATTTTGTTGATGGTTTTCTTTGCTGTGCAGAGCTTTTTGTTAGTGTGATGTAGTCCCACTTGTCTATTTTTGCTTTTGTTCCTTTTGCTTTTGAAATCAAATTAAAAACTCAGTGGCAAGACCTGTGTTAAGAGCTTAATGCCTATGTTTTATTCTAGGAGTCATGGTTTCAGACTTTAATTTATTTTTAGTTAATTTTTGTGGATGGTGTAAGGTAGTGGTTCAATTTCATTGATCCAAATATTGTACCATCTTTGAATCCATGGAATAAATCCCACTTGATCATGATTCATGATTCTTTAGTGTATTGTTGAATTTGGTTTGCTAATATTTTGCTCAGGTTTTTCGTTTCTATGTTCATGAGAGATATTGTCCTGTAGTTTTTTTGTGGCATTGCTGTCCAGTTTTGATATCAGGGTAATGCTAGCCTGGTACAATGTGTTAGGAAGAGTTGCCTCCTCTTCTATTTTTTGGAAGAGTTTGAGAAGGACTGGCATTAATTCATCTTTAAATATTTGATAGAATTCACTGGTAAAGCCATCTGGTTCTGGATGTCTGTATGTTGGGAGATTTTTGATTAGTGATTCAATCTCCTTGCTAATAATCAGTCTGTTCAGATTTTCTATTTCATCATAATTCAGTCTTGGTAGGTTGTATATTTCTGGAAATGTATCCATTTTTTCTAGGTTGTGCAATTTGTTGGCATATAATTGTTCATAGCTGTCTCTTATGATCCTTTGTATTTGTGATCATATCAGTTTTAATATTTCTTTTTCATTTCTGAATTTATTTATTTGAGTCCTTTGCCTTTTTCTTCCTGGTGAGTCTAGCTAAAAGTTTGTCAACTCTTTCTATCTTTTCAAAAACACAATTATAATTTCAATGATCTTTTCTATTGTCTTTTTAGTGTCAATTTCATTATTTTCATTTATTTTGCTCTAATTATTGTTATGTTTTTCTTCTACTAACTTTAGGCTTTGTTGCTTCTTTTTTATTGTTCTTTGAGGTATAAATTTTGGTTACTTATATGAAACTTTTCTTATTTATCACTTATTTATCACTGTGAATTTCCCTTGTGGAACTGCTTTTGCTGCATCCCGTAAATTTTGGTACGTTGCATTTCCATTTCTGTTTGTTTCAAGGCTTTTTTTGATTTCTCTTTTTATTTCTTCTCTGACCTATTGGTTGTTCATATTGTTTAATCTCTACATATTTGTGGATTTTCCAGTTTTTTCCATGTAAATAATTTCCAGTTTCATACCATTGTGACCAGAGAGATGTTTGATATGATTTCAGTCCTCTTAAATTTATTGAACTGTTTTGTTGCCTAATATTTGATCTAACTTGGAAAATGTTCTCTATAAACTTGAGAAGAGTATGTATCCTGTTGTTTTTGGATAAAATGTTCTGTAAATATGTCAAGTCCATCTGGTGTAATGTCATTTAAGGCCAATGTCTTCTTATTGATTTTCTGTCTGAATAATCTCTCTATTGATGTAATTAGGATATTAAAGTCCCCTACTATTATTGCATTGCTATTTCTCCCTGTATGTGTTAATATTTGCTTTACATATTTAGGTGTTCCTATGTTGGGTGCATAAACAGTTACAAATATTACATTCTCTTATTGGATTGACCCCCTTATCATTGTTTAACACCCTTCTTTGTCTCTTATTACAGTCTTTATTTTAAAATCTATTTTGTCTGATATCAGTATATATACTCCAGGTTCTTTTGGTTTCCATTTGCATGGAATAACTTTTTCCATCCCTTAACTTTCAGTCTTTGAGTATTCTTACACCTAAAGTGTGTCTCTTGCAGGTAGCATATAGATGGGTCTTGTTTTTTATCCATTCATACACTCTATACATTTTTGTTTGGAGAATTTAGTGAATTTACATTTAAAGTAATTATTGACAAGTATGTGCTTATTGACATTTTGTTCATTGTTTTCTAGCTGCTTTTGCAATTTCTCTGTTTTCCTCTCTATTTCTCTTGCTCTCTTCCTTTGTGGCTTGATGACTTTCTTTAGTGGTATGCTTATATTCCTTTCTCTTTATCTTTTATGTATTTAATATAGGTTTTTATTTAGTGGTTACATTGATGCTATACATATAATATACATATATATACTTATGTATTATATATATAGCCATCTATTTTAAGTTGATAACAACTTCAGTTTGATTCCATTCTAAAGCCAATAGTTTCAATTTCCTCCCACGTTCGATGTTTTTGATGTCACACTTTACATCTTTTTATCCTGTGTATCCCTTAAATAATTATTGTAAGCATAGTTATTTTTACTATTTTTATCTTTTAACCTTCATGCTAGATTTATAAGTAATTAATCCACTAAGTTTACTATATATTTACTTTTCCAGTGAGATTTATTCTTTCATATGTGTTATTTTACAAAATAGTACCCTTTCTTTTCAACTTAAATAAGTGCCTTTAGCATTTCTTGTAAGGCCAGTTTAGTGGTGATGAACGCCTTTAGTTTTTCTTGTCTGGAAAATTATCTTTCTTTTAATTCTAAATAACTTTGTTGGTAGAATATTCTTAGTTGGAAGTTTTTTGTTTTGTTTATTTCTTTCATCACTTTGAATATATCATGCAACTCCCTTATGGCTTATAAAGCTTGTGTGAATAATCTGCTGAGAGTCTTATAGGTGTTCTCTTCCATATAACAAGTTGTTTCAGTCTTGCTGCTTCTAATATTATATGCTTGCCTTTAACTTTTGCTATTTTAATTATAATATGTCTTGGTGTGGGTCTCTTTGGGTTCACTTTTTTTTTTCCCCCCTCTGGGCTTCCCTGGTCTAGATGTTTGTTTTCTTTCCCAAGTTAAGGAAGTTTTTCAGTCATTTTTTCAAAAAAGATTTCTGCCCTTTTCTCTCTCTCTCTCTTCTACTTCTGGAAGTCCTATAATTCTGAATCATTTAAAGTAATGGTTAGCTTCCTTGAAAGACTGCTATGATTCTGATTAAGACACCTTGAAGCACATATATTGAAAATTAATACAAAATTTTAAATTCTGTATAATGTACTAAAATTATGTGTTTGCCTCTTCTTAAAATATATGCTAAAGTGAAGGTTGTAATTCAGTTTTATTTTTGACATTTTACAGATAAGAATACAGACTCAGAACGTCCAAGCTGCTATTTTTAAGATCTTGTTCACAATGTGAAGAAATTTGACATTCTAAATCAAAACTAGTATTCTCTCTTCCATTTGTTTCCAGAAAAGCATTTAGTTAAAAAAGATGGAATCTTTTTTTTAAGCTTATTATTCTTAATAGGAAGAGTATTTCCAGTTTAACTTTGCCTAGCCTAGCCTACTATTCAAAGCTGTACCAGATATATCATCCCATTTTTGACATACACAAGTACATACTTTACTTGTATGTATTTTTTATTTATTTAACAAATACATACTAGGTATGCCAATTGATGATCTAGACTTTATTATTTTCCACAATTTCAATATGAGGAAACTAAGGCATGAAAGGTGATATGCTTGTCCAAGGTCACACAAGCAGTAGATGGTAGAGTTAACATTTGTATCCAGGCAATCTTGTTTTAAAATAAATCCCTTCAACTACTACACAACATAGGTATAAACTGTCAATCAATCTTTCAAAGCAATCTTTAGGTAAACAGACACACCCTGACAGTGCTCTCATATGGAAGAGGAAGATAAATTACAAACTGGATGAGCAATGTTCTCAAAACTTTTTCTAGATTAGTTATGTGTGTGTGTTGACCATTCAAGGACAGTTTCACAGACGTTCTGTGGTTTCTTTCCAAAGATTAGTTCAAACCTCCTTTGATTTCTTAAAAAAAAAAACAAAAACATTGAATTATATCTCTAAATATATGTTCTCTTCTATTATGTTTTTTCTTCTCTGAGGATTACAAATATTTGTACTTGCTATTCACTTTGTCTATTTTCTATATATATCACTTTCTCTTTAGATGTTTATTTTACATATTTACTTTTCTCTCTCTAGACCTTGTTTGCATATTCATTGTTTTTTGGCAAGGAAGGTTAGGCTTTTAAAATGGGATTTTAATATTTATTTCCCCTACCAGCTATCATATATCTTATTTATTAACAGGGAAGTAAAGTACTTCAAGAATATAAATCTCACAAGTCTCATTTCTGGGCAATTAAAATTTAATAAAACAAGTATTGAAGTACATTCAAACTTAGTTAAAGACATATTTCAAAATCTTATTTATATTTTGGAAAGTTAATGCATGCTGTTCTATGTAATATTGTTTATAAATTTGGATTCTTTTTATATGATTAAGAATCATTCATTCTTATTCTTATATAAACAGAGTTAAATTGAGGAGAGTGTTTAAGGAGTGTGCAACTCAGATTGGGACTTGAACCCATGGGCCAGGACTCGAACCCAGCCAAAACCCAGATTGAGACTTGAACCCATGGTCTTTTAACTGAGATCACACATCTAGTCTCAAGACTTAATGAAGCTCAGGTTCTTGATGTCTTCTCACAGAAAGAATACAGTGAGAGACAAAGTGATAAGTAAGACATGGATTTATTTAGAGAGAAACACACTCCACAGGCAGAGTGTGGGCCATCTCAGAAGGCAAGAGGAGCACCAGGGTATGGGGTTGCTGGTTTTTATAGGGGTAGGTAATTTTATAGGCTAATGAATGGGAGGTGTATTCCAGCTATTTCAGGGATGGGATAGGAATTTCCAGGAATTGGGCCACCACCCACTTTTTGACATTTATGGTTGGCCTTGGAACTCTCATGGCACCTGTGGGTGTGTCATTTAGCTTACTGATGTATTACAATGAGGATATACTGAGGCTCAAGGTCTAGTAGAAGTCGGTTTGTCCACCATCTTGGACCTATTTGGTTCTAATCATTTTATGCTGTGTCCTCGGGCTATGTCATTCTTTTTTTTTTTTTTTTTTTGCAGTATGCGGGCCTCTCACTGTTGTGGCCTCTCACGTTGTGTAGCACAGGCTCCGGATGCAGACTCAGCAGCCATGGTTCATGGGTCCAGTCGCTCCATGGCATGTGGGATCTTCCTGAACCAGGGCATGAACCCGTGTCCCCTGCATCGGCAGGCAGACTTTCAACCACTGTGCCACCAGGAAAGCCCCACAGGCTATGCCATTCTTTTAAAGGTTGTGCCCTGCCTCCTTCCCTCCTGTTTCAGTATTCAAGATAAATACTCCTTACTTCATTTTATCAATTTTATGAAATATTTACAATTATAAATTCTTGGTGCTTTTTCTGAGCTTATAATACTCAAAGCTTTTATTTTACTTTTATTCAAAATTAATTACACTTATTTATTAAAAATCAATCTTCTATGATTTCCACCTTTTTTTTACATATCTATTTTATATATGCATTTAACTTTAGTCTTTCCTCATTAATCTGTCGTTCTAGATTTATAATCATTTATGCTGCCTATTACTTTACCCAATTTGTCATCAACCTTCTGGCATTTCTAATGGGTATGTGTGTCTCATTTAAAGTGGTGAGTTTTTAAAGAAAAAGTGGTGTAAAAATGAGTTTAAGTTTCTGCCATAAAATTTTTTGATTTTTTTCCCCTTGTAATTTTACAATCATGTAGTTTTTTCACTAAGTTAACACAGTATAAGTTTCAACTTCTATTTCAATTTGATATTAAGAACCATTGATATTCTTTGAAATATTAATACTGATAATGTTGGAATTTCAAAAATATTCAAAAAATATTACCAATACGGGAAAAGTTGATGTCATGTATGGAAGTACCAGGTTTACAGTTTCATCAGAAATTATATATATATAAGAATCTCAGATTAGAAGTCTCCATGACCTTTAGTTAAAACACTAATTTAGGTCTCTGCTTGAATACTACTTTTACTGAGAAGCTTATTGCCTCTTATACCAACTTTTCCTTGACCAACTTTCAAGCAAATGATCATGTAGCAATACTGTCAAAATGGCAATGAATAAGATTCAGAGGTACAAAGATTATCAAGAACCAAAGCTTGGAAAGCTGAGTTTTACTTCTGGATCAGTTATTCACTAGCAAATGTATCAGAAAACATCCCTCCACTGGACTCTTCAGTGAAATTGTCTGCCAGGAAATCCTCACTGTCTTTTTATTGTAGGTGTTCATTCTCATCAGTCTTGGTTTATTGCTCTTGAAACAATGATTTAAAACTTATGTAGAAGTAGACTTCAGTTGAAAATGCCTTCATTTCACTTAGGACCAAAGGACCCCAGACCATGTCAAGCTAGATTAACGTAGTCACATTATTAAACATCTCAGAATGACCATTTTAAAACATGATTTGACTTGATTATGCATAAACATCAAAGTTGTGCACAAATATCAACTGCTATAGGAAAAGCCTCATTTATAACTCTTTTAACCTATCCTCTGACAAAAGAATCATACAAAACTCTTCAGTATACAAACATATTTATTATCAAACTCTCCAAATTAATCTATCAAAATTACTTTTTCCATTGCCCTATCTTACCTTTATTCAATTGTTGTCTTGAACTATTTATGACAAAATCTGAAGGTATTAGACCTACTCTTATTTTTTTATCATTTTATTTTTTAATTACATTTTATTTTTGAAGTCCACAGAATCACATGAACTCTAATATCAAGAACAAATAACTTCACTGCAAATTAATTAACTGAGTTCCAGAATCAATAGTTCAAGAGGTTACTGCTCTTCTTGTTTCATAGTGTACTGCTCTTCTTGTTTCACTGAACATGTAAATTGTCTGCAATTGTTCTCCTCTCTAAATTGTTAAATATATGTTTTGGGTGGAATTATGACCTTGGAATGTCCTTATCAAGTGTCTAGTTTACTGAATGTAAATGCAGAGGCATACTTTTTGAGGATTATGTTGAAACACATGAACTGAAATTGAAGTTTACATTTACAAAACACTGCTAAGAAAGTTTGGCAAGTAAGTATGTTAAAAGGATGTGTTGGGGGCTTCCCTGGTGGCGCAGTGGTTGAGAGTCTGCCTGCCGATGTAGGGGACATGGGTTCATGCCCCAGTCCAGGAAGATCCCACATGCCATGGAGCAGCTGGGCCCATGAGCCATGGCCGCTGAGCCTGCACATCCGGAGCCTGTGCTCCACAATGAGAGAGGCCACAACAGTGAGAGGCCCGTGTACCACAAAAAAAGTGATGTGCTGTGGGCCTGGTGAAGGGACAAGAGAAGCAAGGTCAGAGCCCAGATAGATTCAATCACAAGGAGTAAGTAATACACCCTTAGTTGTCATATGACAACTCAACTTCTTACTACTATGAACAAGAGATAACCTGGATATATTTTCACATTCCATTACCAGTCTAAATTACCAACTGTATGTTAGTTGCTCAACCACAATGCCTAAACAAAGACAGTAAAAAGGCCTCTGCAACCTATGTTTGAATAGAACACTTTGTAATCAAGACTGTTAGCATTAAGTTACAATATCAGAGCAAAAAATCTTACATCAACTCTTTTATGGATATTTCTACAACTAATTTTCATCTGAGGAAATTTGGACAAAGATATCCATATTTCCTACATGATTAAATCTTAATCCTTGGCTCCAAAAAAAAATTGTATATATATATATATATATATATATATATATATACACACACATATATGTACACACACATATATATGCATATATATATAAAACAGAGAAAAAATAGCATCTGAATAAAGCAATGAAAAACTTATTGTGGGCAAATGAATCCAATTAAATATTTGATTAAGAATATCATCAGTAATTTAATAAGAAATTTTTGATTTATACCAGTAATTACAAAGGGTAGCTTGCACCTAACAGTCTTCTAAACAGACCAGTAATCATTTTTAATTAGGTTTTGATGGGACTGGAAGCTGTAATGATAAAGATAAAAATATGGGATGTCCACTTATTTTTATCTGAGTTATTAAAAATGCTCTATTACTTAAATACAAATCAAAATTTTTCAAGTGGGTGAAGATTTTTTTGAAAGATTGTGATAGTAAAAATAATCAGACAGTTTTGTGGAAGTTTAAGTAATATTAGAATTGCAGCTTATACTGAAACATCTATCCAAGGCAATCTCCCCGGGAGAATACACAGTGCACCTCAGGCTGTTTCAACGTCAGGCCAGCCTCTGCCGCCACAAACTCGCCCCACATCCATACCCCTCCTTCCACCCGGCCTGAGTGAGTCACAGCACCTGAAGCAGCTGCTCCATTAACCCCATCCTGTCTGAGCAAAGAACAGATGCCCTCATGCAACCTACACACAGAGGCAGGCCCAAATCCAAAGCTGAACCCCAGGAGACGTGCAAACAAAGAAGAGAAAGGGAAATTTCTCTCAGCAGCCTTGGGAGCAGCAGATTAAATATCCACAATCAACCTGATGTACCCTGCAACTGTGGAATACCTGAATAGGCAACGAATCATCCAAAATTGATGAGGTGGACTCTGAGAGCAAAGATATATATATATATACATACATATTTTCCCCTTTTTTTCTCTTTGTGAGTGTGTATGCGTATGCTTCAGTGTGCGATTTTGTCTGTATAGCTTTGCTTTTAGCATTAGTCATCGGTTTCTGTCTGTCCATTTTTTTTTCCCTTTTTTACATTTCAAAAAATTTTCTTAATAATTATTCTTTATTTTTTATTATAATAACGTTTTCATTTTATTTTACATTATTTTACTTTATTTTACCTTCTTCTTTCTTTCTTTCTTTCTTTTTCTCCCTTTTATTCTGAGCCGTGTGGAGTACAGGCTCTTGGTGCTCCAGTCAGGCATCAGGGCTCTGCCTCTGAGGTGGGAGGGCCAAGTTCCGGAAACTGGTCCACAAGAGACCTCCCAGCTCCATGTAATATAAAACGGCAAAAATCTCCCAGAGATATCCATCTCAACACCAAGACCCAGCTCCACTCAAAGACCAGCAAGCTACAGCACTGAACACACTATGCCAAACAACTAGCAAGACAGGAACACAACCCAATCCATCAGCAGAGAGGCCGCCTAAAATAATAATAAGGCCACAGACATCCCAAAACAAACCACCAGACGTGGACCTGCCCACCAGAAATAAAAGATCCAGCCTCATCCACCAGAACACAGGCACTAGTCCCCTCCACCAGGAAGCCTACACAACCCACTGAAACAAACTTAGCCACTGGGGAGAGACACCAAAAACAATGGGAACTATGAACATGAAGTGTGAAAAAGGAGACCACAAACAGTAAGTTAAGCAAAATGAGAAGACAAAGAAACACACAGCAGATGAAGGAGCAAGATAAAAATACACCAGACCTAACAAATGAAGAGGAAATAGGCAGTTTACCTGAAAAAGCATTCAGAATAATGATAGAAAAGATGAACCAAAATCTTGGAAATAGAATGTAGATAATACAAGAAACGTTTAACAAGGGCCTAGAGAATGAAAGAACAAACAAACAGTGATGAACAACAAAATAAATAAAATTAAAAATTCTCTAGAAGGGACCAATAGCAGAATAATTGAGGCAGAAGAACGGATAAGTGACCTGGAAGATAAAACAGTGAAAATAATTACTGTAGAGCAGAATAAAGAAAAATGAATGAAAAGATTTGAGGACAGTCTCAGAGACCTCTGGAACAATATTAAATGCACCAACATTCAAATTATAGGGGCCCCAGAAGAAGATGAGAAAAAGAAAGGGACTGAGAAAATCTTTCAAGAGATTATAGTTGAAAACTTCCCTAATATAGGAAAGGAAATAGTTAATCAAGTCCAGGGAGCACAGAGAGTCCCATACAGGATAAATCCAAGGAGAAACACGCCAAGACACATATTAATCAAACTATCAAAAATTAAATACAAAAAAAAAATATTAAAAACAGCAAGGGAAAAACAACAAATAACACACAAGGGAATCCCCATAAGATTAACAGCAGATCTTTCTGAAGACACTGGAAGCCAGAAGGGAGTGGCAGGACATATTTAAACTGATGAAGGAGAAGAACCTACAACCAAGATTACTCTACTCAGCAAGGATCTCATTCACGTTTGACAGAGAAATTAAAACTTTTACAGACAAGCAAAAGCTAAGAGAATTCAGCACCACCAAAACAGCTTAACAACAAGTGCTAAAGGAACTTCTCTAGGCAGGATACACAAGAGAAGGAAAAGAGCTACAAAGACAAACACAAAACAATTAAGAAAATGTTAATAGAAACATACATATTGATAATTACCTTAAATGGAAATGGATTAAATGCTCCAAAAAAAAAGAAATAGATTGGCTTAATGGCTACAAAAACAAGACCCATATATACGCTGTCTACAAGAGACCCACTTTAGACCTAGGGACACATACAGACTGAAAGTGAGGGGATGGAAAAAGATATTCCATGTAAATGGAAATAAAAACAAAGCTGGAGTAGCAATTCTCATATCACACAAAATAAGCTTTAAGACAAAGACTATTACAAGACACAAAGAAGGACACTACATAATGGTGAACGGATCAATCCAAGAAGAAGATATAAAAATTGTAAATATTTATGCACCCAACATTGGAGCACCTCAATACATAAGGCCAATACTAACAGCCATAAAAGGGAAAATCAACAAGAACACAATCATAGTAGAGGACTTTAACATCCCACTTTCACCAATGGACAGATCATGCAAAATGAAAATAAATAAGGAAACACAGGCGTTAAATAATAAATTAAAAAAGATGGACTTAATTGATATTTATAGGACATTCCATCCAAAACCAACAGAATACACATTCTTCTCAAGTGCTCATGGAACATTCTCCAGGATAGATCATAACTTGGGTCACAAATCAAGCCTTGGTAAATTTAAGAAAATTGAAATCATATCAAGTATATTTTCCAAACACAAACTATGAGACTAGATATCAATTCCAGGACAATATCTGTAAAAAACACAAACACATGGAGGCTAAACAACAAAGTAGTTAATAACCAAGAGATCGCTGAAGAAATCAAAGAGGAAATCAAAAAATACCTAGAAATAGATGATAATAAAAACACAACGACCCAAAACCTATGGGATGCAGCAAAAGCAGTTCTAAGAGGGAAGTTTATAGCAGTACAATCCTACCTTAAGAAACAAGAAACATCTCAAACAAAGAACCTAACCTTACACCTAAAGCAGAGAAAGAAGAATAAAAAAACACCAAAGTTAGCAGAAGGAAAGAAATCACAAAGATCAGATCAGAAATAAATGAAAAAGAAATGAAGGAAACAATAGCAAAGATCAATAAAACTAAAAGCTGGTTCTTTGAGAAGATAAACAAAATTGATAAACCATTAGCCAGACCCATCAAGAAAAAAAAGGAGAAGACTCAAATCAATAGAATTAGAATGAAAAAGGAGAAGTAACAACTGACACTGCAGAAATACAAAGGATCATGAGAGATTACCACAAGCAACTATATGCCAATAAATTGGGCAACCTGAAAGAAATGGACAAATTTTTAGAACTGCACAACCTTCCAAGACTGAACCAGGAAGAAATAGAAAATATGAACAGAACAATCACAAGCACTGAAATTGAACCTGTGATTAAAACTCTTCGAACAAAAAAAAGCCCAGGACCAGATGGCTTCACAGGTGAATTCCATGAAACATTTACATAAGAGCTAACACCCACCCTTAAACTCCTCCAAAATACAGCAGAGGGAGGAACACTGCCAAACTCATTCTACAAGGCCATGATCACCCTAATACCAAAACCAGACAAAGGGCTTCCCTGGTGGCGCAGTGGTTGAGAGTCCACCTGCCAATGCAGGGGACACGGGTTCGTGCCCTGGTCTGGGAAGATCCCACATGCCACAGAGCAGCTGGGCCCGTGAGCCATGGCTGCTGAGGCTGTGCATCCAGAGCCTGTGCTCCGCAACGGGAGAGGCCACAGCAGTGAGAGGCCCTGTGTACCGCAAAAAAAAACAGACAAATTTGTCACAAAGAAAGAAAACTACAGGCCAATGTCATTGATGAACATAGATGCAAAAATCCTCAACCAAATACTAGCACACAGAATCCAACAGCACATTAAAAGGATCATACACCATGATCAAGTGGGGTTTATCCCAGGAATGAAAGGATTCTTCAATATATGCAAATCAATCAATGTGATACACCATATTAACAAACTGAAAGATAAAAAACATGATCATCTCTATAGATGCAGAGAAAGCTTTAGACAAAATTCAATACCAATTTATGATAAAAAACCCTGCAGAAAGTAGGCATAGAGGGAAATTTCCTCAACATAATAAAGGCCATATATGACAAACCCACAGCCAAAATCATTTTCAATGGTGAAAATCTTAAACCATTTCCACTAAAATCAGGAACAAGACAAAGTTTTCCACTCTCACCACTCTTATTCAACATAGTTTTGGAAGCTTCAGCCACAGCAATCAGAGAAGAAAAAGAAATAAAAGGACTCCAAATCAGAAAAGAAGAAGTAAAGCTCTCATTGTTTGCAGATGACATGATACTATACATAGAGAAACCTAAACATGCTACCAGAAAACTACTAGAGCTAATCAATGAATTTGGTAAAATAGCAGGATACAAAATTCATGTACAGAAATCTCTGGCATTCCTATACACTAATGATGAAAAATCTGAAAGTGAAACTAAGAAAACACTCCCATTTACCATTGCAACAAAAATAATAAAATATATAGGAATAAACCTACCTAAGGAGACAAAACACCTGTATGCAGAAAATTATAAGACACTGCTGAAATAAATTAAACATGATACAAATAGATGGAGAGATATACCATGTTCTTGGATTGGAAGAATCAACATTGTGCAAATGACTCTACTACCCAAAGCAATCTACAGATTCAGTGCAATCCCTATCAAACTACCACTGGCAATTTTCACAGAACTGGAACAAAAAATTTCACAATTTGTATGGAAAAACAAAAGACCCCGAATAGCCAAAGAAACCTTTAGAAAGAAAAACGGAGCTGGAGAAATCAGAATCCCTGACTTCAGATTATACTACAAAGCTACAGTAATGAAGACAGTATGGTACTGGCACAGAAAGAGAAATATAGATGGATGGAACAGGATAGAAAGCCCAGAGATAAACTCATACACATATGGTCACCTTATCTTTGATAAAGCAGACAAGAATATACAGTGGAGAAAAGACAGCCTCTTCAAGAAGTGGTACGGGGAAAACTGGACAGCTACATGTAAAAGAGTGAAATTAGAACACTCCCTAACACCATACACAAAAATAAACTCTAAATGGATTAAAGGACTAAATGTAAGGGCAGACACTATCAAATCTTAGAGGAAAACATAGGCAGAACACTCTATGATATAAATCACAGCAAGATCGTTTTTGACCCATCTCCTAGAGAAATGGAAATAAAAACAAAAATAAACAAATGGGACCTAATGAAACTTAAGAGCTTTTGCACAGCAAAGGAAACCATAAACAAGACAGAAAGACAACCGTCAAAATGGGAGAAATTATTGGCAAATGAAGCAACTGACAAAGGATTAATCTCCAATATTTACAAGCAGCTCATGTAACTCAATATCAAAAAACAAACAACCCAACCCAAAAATGGGCAGAAGACCTAAATAGACATTTCTGCAAAGAAGATATACCAATTGCCAACAAACACATGAAAGAATGGTCAACGTCATTAATCCTTAGAGAAATGCAAATCAAAACTACAATGAGATATCATCTCTCACTGGTCAGAATGGCCATCATCAAAAAATCTAGAAACAATAAATGCTGGAGAGGGTGTGGAGAAAAGGGAACCCTCTTGCACTATTGGTGGGAATGTAAATTGATACAGCCACTATGGAGAACAGTATGGAGGTTCCTTAAAAAACTCAAAATAGAACTACCATATGACCCAGCAATCCCACTACTGGGCATATACCCTGAGAAAACCATAATTCATAAAGAGACATGTACCAAAATGTTCACTGCAGTTCTATTTACAATAGCCAGGACATGGAAGAAACCTAAGTGTCCATCAACAGATGAATAGTTAAAGAAGATGTGGTATATATATACAATGGAATATTACTCAGCCATAAAAAGAAATGAAATTGAGTTATTTGTAGTGAGGTGGATGGACCTAGAGTCTGTCATACAGAGTGAAATAAGTCAGAAAGAGAAAAACAAATACCGTATGCTAACACATATATATGAATCTAAAAAAAAAAAAAAGGTCATGAAGAACCTAGGGGAAAGACAAGAATAAAGATGCAGACCTACTAGAGAATGGATTTGAGGATCCTGGGAGGGGGAAGCGGAAGCTGGGACAAAGTGAGAGAGTGGCATGTACATATGTACACTACCAAACGTAAAATAGATAGCTATTGGGAAGCAACCACATAGCACTGGGAGATCAGCTTGGTGCTTTGTGCCCACCTAGTGGGGTTGGATAGGGAGGGTAGGAGGGAGAGAGATGCAAGAATGAAGAGATATGGGGACATATGTTTATGTATAACTGATTCACTTCATTATAAAGCAGAAACTAACAGACCATTGTAAAGCATTTATGTTCCAATAAAGATGTTAAAAAAAACAGAAGAAAATAAAAATTAATGAAACAGGATAAGAAATTTACCTGATAAACAGTTCAAAACAAGTGTCATAAAATTGCTCATCAAATGCATGAAAAGAATAGAGGAACACAATGAGAATTTCAAGTAAGAATTAAAAAATATAAAAAAGAACCAATCAGAGCTGAAGAATGAAATAACTGATATGAAAAATACACTAGAATAAATCAACAGCAGATTATGTGTTATAAACAAAAAATTCACAGAAGACCTGGAAGAAAGAATAGTGGGACTCACCCAATCAGAACAGCAAAAAGGAAAAAATAAATAAATAAAAATAGTTTAAGGGACCTGTAGAACAATATCAAGCACACTAACATTTGCATTATAGGGGTCCGAGAAGGAGAAGAGAGAAAGAGAAAAGGGCAGCAAATGTGTTTGATAAAATAATGGCTGAAAATGTCCCTAACCTGTGGAAGGAAAGAGATACCGAAGTCCAGGAAGCACAGAGACCTAAACAAGATGAACCCAAAGAGAACCATACCTCATAATTAAAATGGCAAAAGTTCAAGATAAAGCAAAAATTTTAAAGGCAGCAATAACAACAAAAAAAAAAACACAGAGTCACATGTAAGGAAACCCCCATAAGGCTATCAGCTGATTTTTCAGCTGAAACTTTGCAGTCCAGAAGGGAGTGGCATGATAAAGTGCTAAAAGGCAAAAAACCTACAGCCAAACATACTCTACCTGGCAACGTTATCATTCAGAACTGAAGAAGAGTTTCCCAGACAAGGAAATACTAAAATAGTTAAAAACGAGCCTTAAAAGAGATGTTAAAGTGATAAAGAAAAGATAATTAAAAGACATAAAAAATATATAAAGGGAAAAATATCACTAGTAAAGTGATACAAATACACACAGCACATACACACACCTACCCAATGGTGACCACAAACCAAAAACTTACAACTGATACCCAAAACAAAAGAAAAAGGAAGGAGCTCAAACATAACGCTAAAAAATATCATCAAGCTACAAGAGATTAGACTAACAGAGGAGAAAACTACAGAAAAGAACTATAAAAAACAACCAGAAAACAAATAACAAAGAAGAAATAAGTACATACCTGTCAATAATCACTTTAAATATAAATGGACTAAATGCTTCAATCAAAAAATATATGGTAGCTGAATGAAGAACAAAACAAGACCCATCTATACGTAGCCACAAGAGAATCACTTTAGAGATAAAGACACACGGAGAATAAAAGTGAAGAATGAAAAAAGATATTCCATGCAAATGGAAAGAAAGAAAGCTGGGATATCAATACTCATTTTAGATAAAACAGACTTAAAATAGTCTATAACACATGACAAATAAGGACATTACATAATGGTAAAGGGGTCAGTCAAAAAAGATTATATCATTTGTAACCAGAAATGTACCTAACATAGAAGCACATAAACATATAAAGCAAATATGAAGAGACATAAAGGAAGAAATTGACAATAACACAATGGCAGTAAGGGACTTTCATACCCCACTGCGTTAATGAGTAGTTCATACTGACAGAAAGTCAGTAAAGAAACAGGGGCCTTAAATGACATATTAGACTAGACAGGCTTAATAGATATCTATAAAACACTGCATTCAAAAACATCAGAATACACATTCTTCTTAAGTGCATGTGGACATTTCTCCAAAATAGAGTATATGCTAGGCCACAAAACAGGTCTCAATTAATTTAGGAAAATTAAAGTAATATGAAACATATTTTCCAACCACAAAAATATGAAAGTAGAAATCAATTACAGGAAGAAAACTGGAAAAACCACAAACACATGGAGATTAAACAACATGTTACTAAAAAATTTTTTAAAAAGAACAAAAAAACCAATGGATCAACAAAAATATCAGGGGAAATTCAAAAAAATACCTTGATACAAATGCAAATATAAATAAAATTTTCAAAAATCTATGGGATTCAGCAAAAGAATTTCTAATAGGAAAGTTTATAGCAATACAGGCTTACTTCAAAAAAAAAAGGAAAAAGAAAAATCTTAAATAAAAAACCTAACTTTACATATAAAGACAATAGAGGGCTTCCCTGGTGGTGCAGTGGTTGAGAGTCCACCTGCCGATGCAGGGGACATGGGTTCGTGCGCAGGTCCGTGAAGATCCCACGTGCTGCAGAGTGGCTGGGACCGTGAGCCATGGCTGCTGGGCCTGCACGTCCGGAGCCTGTACTCCGCAATGGGAGAGGCCACAACAGTGAGAGGCCCATGTACCGCAAAAAAAAAAAAAAAGAGACAATAGAAAAAGAAAAATAAAGCCCAGAATTAGTAAAAGGAAGGAAATAATAAACATCAGAGCAGAAATATATAAAATAGAGACACCCCCTCCAAAAAACTAGAAAAGATTAATAAAACTAAAACCAGTTTCAAAAGATAAACAAACTTGATAAACCCTTGTCAGACTCCTCAAGAAAGAGTGTCCAAATAAATAAAATTAGAAATAAAATAGGAATTATGACCAATATCACAGAAATACAATATAAAGAGTCATAAGAGAATACTACAAACAATCACATGCTAACAAATTGGACAACCTAGAAGAAATGGATGAATTCCTAGGAATATACAATCTTCCAAGACAGAATTAGGAAGAAAGAGAAAATCTGAACAGATTAATTACTGGTAATGAAATTGAATCAGTAATCAAAAAACTCCCAACAAACAAAAGTTCATGACCAGATGGCTTTACAGGGGAATTCTACCAAACATACAAAGGGTTGATACCTATCCTTCTCAAATTATTCCAAAAAAATTGAAGAGGAAGGAACACTCCCAGATTCATTCTATGAAGGCACCATCATCCTCATACCAAAACCAGAGAAAGATAATACAAAAAAAGAAAATTAGAGATCAACATCTCTGATGAATATAGATGAAAGACCTCAACAAAATATTAGCAAAGTGAATTCAACAATATATATAAAGGATCATACACCATGATCAAATGGGAATTACTCCAGGGATACAAGGATAGTTTAATATCCATAAATCAATCAATGTTATACATATCATTAACAAAAGGAAGGATAAAATCACACGATCGTCTCAATACATGAAAGAAAAACATTTGACAGAATTCAACATTTATTCTTGAAATACTCTCAATAAAGTTCATATAAAGGGAACATATCTCAATATAATAAAGCCCATTTATGACAAATTCACAGCTAACATCATACTTAACAGTGAAGAGCTGAAACCTTTTCCTCTAAGATCAGGAAGAAGACAAGGATCCCCACTCTTGACACTTCTATTTAACACTGTATTGGAAGTCCTAGCTACAGCAATAAGATAAGATAAAGAAATAAAAGGTATCCAAATTGAAAAGGAAGAAGTAAAACTATCACTATTTGAAGATGATCTGATACTATTTATAGAAAAGCTTAAAGATTCCACCAAAAACCTAGTAGAACAATAAATTAATTCAGTAAATTTGCAGGATATAAAATTTATATGCAGAATTTTATTGCATTTATCTACTCTAATAATAAACTATCAGAAAGAGAAAGCAAGAAAAATATACAAAGAACTCAAATCAGAAAAGAAAGCAAAGACATTATTACTGACTTTACAGAAACTAGAAGAATTATGAGAGACTACTGTGAACAGGCTGTATGCCAGCATATTTAGATAACTGAAATGAAATGGACACATTCCTAGAAACATACAAGTTACCAAATTACCCACCCTGACTCAGGAGGAAATAGAACTTCTCAACATACTTGCAACAAGTAAAGATATTGGGTAAGTAATTAAACTTCTCAACAAAGAAAAGTCCAGGACAAAATGCCTTCAATAGTGAATTCTCCCAAACATTTAAAGAAGAATTAACACCAATCCTAGTCAAACTCTTACCAAAAAAACTTAAGAGGAGAGAACATGTCCTAACACATCTTATGAGGCAGAATTACCCTGATACCAAAGCCAGACATAAACATCACAAGAAAAGAAAACAACATGTCAATATCCCTTATGAATTTTTTCAGCAAACATAAGAGCAAACTGAATTAAACAGCACATTTAAAGGATTACACCCAAGCCCAAAAGTGGAATTTATCAAAAGAATAAAATAGTGGTCCAAAATAGAAATTCAATTAATGAAATACTATATATTAATGTAACTAAGGAAAAAATAAAACACATGATTACCCCAGGTGTTCCAGAAAAAGCATTTGACAAAATTCAACACACTTTCCTGAATAAAACACTCAGCAAACTAGGAATAGATGGGAACTTCTGTAGTATAATAAAGAACATTTATGGAAACCCAGTTTTTTATACTCAACAGTGAAAATTTGAAACTTTTCCCCCTAAGCTTAGGAACAAAACAATAATACTCATTTTACCCACTGTTATTCAACATTGCAATAAAAAAGATATCCAGAGCAATTAGGCAAGAAAAGTAAATAAAAGTCATCCAACTTGGAAATGAAGAAGAAAAAACTTTTTCTAATTAAGCAGAATGTAGATGACATGATTCTATATACAGAAAACCAATAGAATACACAAAAGCTACTAGAGCTAATAAGCAAATTCAGCAAAGTTGCTGGGTTCAAAATAAATCCACAAAAAAAGTCAGTTGTGCTTCTATACAACAGCAATAAACAATCCAAAAGGAAAGTTAGGAAAGCAATGTCGTTTACAGTAACATTCAAAAGAATAAAATACCTATGAGAGAATTTAAGCAAGGAAGGGAAAGACTTGTACATTGAAAGCTACAAACATTGCTGAAAGAAATTAAAGAAAACCTAAATAAATGGAAAGATAATCTACATTCGTGGAATGGAAGATGTAATGCTATTAAGATGTCAATATTCCTCAAAGCAATCTAGAGCTTCAATGCAATCCCTATCAAAATTCCCATGTTTTATTTTATTTATTTATTTTTTGTAGAAATGGAAAAGTGGATTCATACAGAAATGTAAAGGGCCCCAAATATCCAAAACAATCTTGAAAGAGAAAGTCAAAATAGGAGGACTCACACTCCTTTATTTCAAAATTTACTACAAAACTGCAGAAATCAGAACAATGTGGTATTGGCATATGAACAGACATATACAGCAATGGAATAAATTTGAGAGCCCAGAAATCAACCTAAACATCTTTAGTCAATTGATTCTCAACAAGAGTGCCTAGCTTATGCATGGGGAAAAATAGTCTTTTCCAAAAATGGTGCTGAAAACCTGGTGTTTCACAAGCAAAAAGAATGATTTTGGACCCATACTTCACTCGATATACAAAAATGGATCAACAACCTGGATATAAAAACTAAAACTATTAGAACAAAACATAGGGGTAAATTTTCATGACCTTAGATTTGGCAATGGATTCTTATACTTAACACCACAAGCAAAAGTGCAAAAGAAAAAAGAGTTTGAACTTCAAAATATCTAAGAAATTTCATGCATCAAAGGGCATCATCAAGAATGTGGAAAGAAAACGTACAAAAATGGAGAAACTATTTCCAAATCATATATCTTATAAAAGTTTACTATCCAGAATCTATTAAGATCTCTTCTTTCTTAACAAAAAGACAAACGGCCCAATTAAAATTGGATAAATGAATTGAATAGACATTTCTCCAAAGATATACAAATGCAACAAGCACATGAAAATATGTTCAAAATCCTTGATCAATAAGGAAGTAGAAATCAAAATCACAATGAGATACCTCTTCATACAACTAGTATAACTTTAATCCAGAAAGTAAAAGTTAACAAGTATTCCTGGTGATTTGGAGAAATAGGAACTCCTATACATTACAGGTAAGAATGTAAAATAGTGGAAAAAGTTTGGTAGTCCCATAAAAAGTTAAACAGAATACTCAGCAATTATACTCCTAGGTATACACCTAAAAGAAATAAAAATGTGTGTCTACACAGAAACTTGTTTTTGATTTCTATAACAGCATTATTCATAGTATCTAAAAGGTAGAAATAACCCAAACATCCATTATGAGCAAATGGATAGACGAAGTGTGGCATATACATATAATGGAATATAATTCAGCCATAAAAATCATTTCAACATTATTCCAGATTGTGAAGAAAGTAGAGGGAAAGATTGAAAGATGGCAAGATGATAGAATGTGACATTTAAGACTGTTACAATTAAGTAAGTTAGAGATCAGGTTGTCAGCAATGAAGGATTCCTAACTTTACATATGACAGAACCCATATTATACAGTATTTGAATATGCCTTCTCAATATGCTATGGTATTTATAACATGAATCACAAATCTATGTTTGGAGAGTATGCATAAAAGTACATTTGTGAGGTTTTATTATTATTAATTCATAAAAAATATAATGATTGAGGAGAAAAACTCAAGTTAAAGGAATTTTTTAATTAACATGATAATGGTGGGAAGAAAGCTGAAGGTGGTTTTGATTGTTAAACTGACAAAAAGCTAAAATGAGATTTTTGAAAGAGGAAAATGAAAAGAGGGAGGAAGGAAATAAGGGAGGGAAGAAGGGAAGAACATGAAGCACCAACTTCAGTTTGGAATAGAAAGGTATACTTGTGTATGCCTGTGGTTAAAATATGGTACTGGTAGTGAAAATATATAGATTTTACTTCTGGCTTTGCTGTTTACTCTGCCCTTGGCTTTCTCTACCTTGAACAGAGCTTGTGATGTCTTTCTTTAACGGACTTTGATCTCATGTGAGAAAAGATGATGGGGGAGGCATAATTTTCCTCAGTTCTACTAGATACTTGACAGCAAGAGCTATCAATTTCTCATATGAAATATTGGAGTATCCTTTTCTGGAAATCTTAACAATTGGTCAAAAGAAGATATTGTAAGAAAAATTGAAAGAAACAGTTCTGTGCCTTTGGGAAATAGATCGACAGCAGTGGCAGACTTTTGAAGTTTATTTTATTCTTTGTTTTAGTAATGCTACAAGTTTCAACACACTTTTTTCTTTTAAAAACTGTGTATCCCATTTTAAAATGATTTGAAACAGCATCTGTTACTTTCCTCAGAAACCTATCTTTCCAAATTTATAGCTCATGCTGTGACTTTTTTTCTTCATGAGCAGCCACTTTCCTTAGATTCTTGTAAACTTTTATGAGCACCACCAATTTAGTTTCCTTGGGGTTCTGATCTAAATTTTCTCTCTTCTGTGCTGTACTGGAAACTACAATTTCAATTTCAAGTTCTACAGTGTGTTTGTGTGTGTGTGTGTGTTATCAAATGTATTACATCACAATTCCTATACATTTTATGGTGTGAAATATATAATCAAATCAAATGGCTTGTGTATTTTAACATTAATTCAAAAATAATACTTTAAAATGAAGATTATATAATGTTACAGGACACACTCAGTATTATGTTGATAAGTATGACATTTATTCTAGCTCAAACAAATTGGTATGCCTGTTTTGAGAAAATGAAAACCTTACTTCAGATTACTTGTGAATATATAAACAGAGGAAAATTCTCAAAATGCCCTTCATGTTTATTATACTGCAATAATGTTAGTGTTTCCATGAATAGCTTCTCCTAATTGAAATTTCAACATAATCAAATATTAAACCTGTGAGGTTTTAAAAAAAAGATATTTATTTGGAAATGTTTTATAGCTAATGTTATAAAAATCCTTGTTTGAAAAGTATTAAATATGACTAATGTCTCCTAATCTTTTGAATTTATATGATTTTTAAATATTTTGCTTAACAGTTGTTTTTAAATGAAAAAGTATTTTGGTTTAAAAATAATCATTTAAAAGTTTATAAAATTAATTATATCTTTCTTTATGAAGGAATCATAAAGTCTTCTGGGTTTTATATTTAAACAATCAGTATTTGAATGCTGTGCCACTGATGTTACCTATGAAAGAAAAAAATCTGTTTTTATAACAATAAATATTTTATTCCTAAATTATTATTTATTCAATTTTTAAATATCATTTTCAACTGCAAATAAATTTACATGTGTGAATTTAAAAGTGACTAGTAGAAATAATTTAAAATCATTAGAATAAAATAATGTGGACTTTTCAATATTTCCATGAGTTAGAGTATGATCATATCAAATATGCAGCATTTTTATATTTACAGTACATCAATCCAGGAATATATCTTAAGCATTGTGATGATTAATTTTATGAGTCAACTTGGAGGGTGTTTTTGGATGAGATTAACACTTAAATAAGTACATTTTGGGTAAAGCAGATTATCCTCCATAATATGGGTGGGCCTCATCCAATCAACTGAAGGCCTGAGTGGAACAAAAAGGTCTGCCTTCCAGAGCAGATAAGAGTTCTTCAGTAGACTGACTCACACTTCTTCATCTTCACGATTAGCTCTCCAGGGTTTCCATCCTGCCAGCTCACATTGAAAATTTGGGACTTACCAGCCTCCATAATTATGTAATTGAATTTCTTATAATTAATCTCTTTCCCTGTATGTATACATCCTACTGGCTGGAGAACCCTGATGAATTCAAGTGTTGACTGTATCACTATTTTAAGTGTTATTTGGGCCTCTTAGAAGATTAGTCAGGAAGAGATCTGGTGAACACCATCATGCCTATGCTTTGAACTATGGCATACACTATTGCAATTTTTTTAAAAAATAAACATTCCTGTTGTTAGATGCATATTTAAAGAAAGAATCTAAGTTACTGTCAGAAATATATAGCAACAGAGTCAGATCCATTTCCCTTGTATTTACATCTCTCCTTAGCATTGAGTAGAATACCTGAGCCCAGCTATCTGCCCACCACTTTGCTCCTTTAGATGTGATACTTGTAGGTCCCCTGTGCCAGCAGAACTCTCTGCTAATCAAACAGGCCTCTCTTGTGAAGATCAGGAGAAGCCCTCCTCCCCTCTACTCTTGAATGTGCCACCTCCTGATTCCCAGTGTGCACAGTTCATATTTAGAGTGCCTTTGAGTATACTTCAGCTCATCAGGAGTCTTCATCTGTGATGTTAGGTCAGATGAATTGGTAAAACTGAAAGTGCACAAAATTATAATACTTTACTTCTTGTAGCAACATTCCTTTCTATTTTCCAATTCTGAAACAGCTCCCTTTGGTGCAAAAAGGGGACTTTTGAGATATAAATGTCCAAGTACACACACAGTCAACTTTTATATGTTAAGAGAGATGTTCCTTGATTCCTAGTAACTAAAATTCATACTCCTCTTTCACATTTGACCCATTCTGTTTTATTTTTCTTCCTAGGACTCACTAGTCTTTGACATTATATATTTTATGTTTATTGAAACAACTGCTATCTCTTTCTCCAAAATCTAAGTTTTGTGGAAAATGGGGCTTTTTTAAACTCAATTTTCAACTGCTACAACAACTAGTAGACAATCATTAAATATCTCTTAAATATTCTTGAATAGAACAATTAATTGGTAAATGAAATAATCATATGTTTTGGAGTAAATTCCTTCCTTATGTGGACAACCTCAGTTTCCCACTGTATCTCTTTGGCCATAAATAAAAATATTTTCACATTTTTATTCAGATTAAAATAAGATATCTTTTTAAAAATTAATGGATATTTAGACTTCTTTGTGGAAAAGTCCCAGAGCAATAAATAGTAAAATGTGCCAAAATTTCAATAATAAAATTTGTTTTCATGCAGTTTGTTCAATAACATTTCCTTAGCCCTGTATCTTCATTATGCAATACTCTCTTAGTATATTGCACCTGGAATCATTATCCCCAGACCCCTTTCTTTGGAAAACCCCATGTATTTGGTAGTTGGATATGCATAATCAATAATAATAGAATAGCTACAGCTCAATCACCTAAAGCTAAACAAATCAATATCTAAAAGAGGTGATATCCCTGACCATCCTCTCAGCACATGAAGTCTTTTCTATTTCATAAATAACCCTGACCTCTTGTAATTCATCATCCTTCATAGTCTTAACAATGAGCATTGAATATTTTGCTCAGCACAGTGGATCATACAAAGATGTATAAGATACGGTTCCTGGCCTTCGAAGATTAAATTCACATCTTATTTTAAAAACATTAAAATATTCATACTGTATACAACAGCAAAAGATGCACATAACTTTATCTTAAAACTCAGACATACTTAGAAATAACTGAACACATAGTTTGTCAAGCCATTTCTCATTCTCCCTAATACTGTCTCAAAGAGTTGAAATTCATTTGGGGATTCCTTTAATATTAGTGTTGAAAATCTTTGTCTAGATAGCATCATGTGTGACCACCACTTAATAAATTAGTAATCCCAGGCACTTCTTCCCTCTCATGAAAGAGAAAACTGTTTGCCTTGCTCAGTTTCTTCTCATTTCTCCAATTTACAAGGGAAACACTGCCAGCACAAACTAATTGTTTTTGAGTTTTATTAGTGACATTGTTTGTTTGCATTTGTTGTTTTTATTTGTGTTTTGCTTTTTGGAATGTAAAATTTGGACAAATAGGAATGAAGAGAGAAAGGAATGGGATGGATCAAGCTGGGATTTGAGTTGGAAAAAGTTGAAAGTACCTGTGTCAAAAGGAACATGGAAGAGAATAAAACATTTTTAGAAGAGTATTGCTTAGGTCAACAGGTATACTTCACATTCTTTGAGAAATGCATGCAATAAACTTGGAGTATATTTAAATTTGGTTGTGGACAGAGTTTCTTTTGTCCTGACACTGCTATGAGTTTAGATCATGTCCATGGAACCACATAACCATTAACATGTTTAATGTTGCTTTCCATAAATATATATTAGATATTTATTCTATGCTGGGCTCTGTCCTAGTGCATATTTATGTAAACCTAGTAGAGGGCTCAGCCATCATGAAATTTATATTCTAAGAATAAAAGTGAGACCAGAAGCACATTAAAACAAAACCAAGCAAAAATATATCCTTATAGTGAAAACTGATATGAAGAAAACAAATGGGTAGAAAAGAATACTTCAAAAAAAGGAGTTACCCCTGGGATGTGGGGAAAAAAATGGTCAAGAATGTTTGATGCAGAAAGAATCCTAAGAGCCATGGACTTTAGGCCAGATCAAGCTTGTCGTGGTAAAGCCCCAGCAAGAAGGCCAGTGCAGGCAGCAGGCGCATAGGATCTAAATAGCATGTGCTTAAGCTAAGATAAAGAAGTAAAGAGAGATACATTACATAGACTTTTATAGATCACAAAAGAGGAAACACGGTTAGTTTGTACGTTTGTTAGTTTGTTTTCTGGAAATCATGTAAAACCTTACAGCTTAGTCAGGGATGGCCTCTACCAGATAGTAAAATTGGAGGCCAGAATGATAAAATTGCACACTTGTAAACATCTGGGAAAGAAAATTACAGGAACTATTCTGATGTAGGAACAATCTACATTTGTTGAGGGTCAAAAAAAGAAGATCTATATGGGCTGGACTTCTTTGGGATTGAAGGAGAGAAAGATTTATAGAAGGAATAAAAACCGACGCAAATCTATTGGGAAGCCTTAGCATGGTAACTAGCTTTTAATATAAATTGTTAACTGAAGTGTAGCATACAGACAGAAAAGTGTGCAGAGCATGTATGAAGGTGTAATGAGCTATAAAAGGAAGACATGTGGAGCCCCACTCAGATTAAAAAGAGAAAAAAATGAAATTGACACTTAAATCATTCCAGAAGTCTGCACATGCCACATCTCAGCCTCCCCCCTTCTCCCCAGAGGGTAGCACTATCCTTACTTCTAATACTAGAGAGTGTTTTTGCACATGTTTAAGCATATATATATGTGTAATTTCACTGCATGCATTATTTTATACTTGGCTTCCTTTTCTCAATATTTCTGGCTTATTTTCATTCATTATTTTATGTAGTTCACCATATTTTATTTTATACTACATTTCAATTTTTATTGTTGTTTCTATTTTAATTGTGGTAGCACACACATACACACAAATGTTCAGAAAAATATCTTGGTTAAAAAAAGGAAATCCTGCTATTTTAACAACATGGGTAAAGCATGAGAACATTATGCTAAGCAAAATAAGTCAGACAGATACAGACAAACACTGTATAATCTCACTTATATGTGGACTCTAAATAAACTAAACAAAGAGGAACAGAGAAGAGATTGGTGGTGGTCAGGGGTGAGGGATTGGGGGTATGGAAGTGAGTGAAGGTGGTCAAAGGGTACAGACTACCACTTATAAAATGAGTAAGTTCTGGGATGTAATGTATAGCATGGTAGCTATAGTTAACAATATTGTATTGTTATTTGGAAGTTGCTAAGAAAGTAGATTTTAAAAGTTCTCACCACACACACAAAAATTGTAACTATGTGACTTGATGGATGTGTTAACTAACCTTATTTTGGTAATGATTTTGCAATATATACATATATATCAAATCATTATGTTGTACACCTTAACTTACCTCATGTTATATGTTAATTATATCACAGTAAAGCTAAATGAAGAACAATATCTTGAGAAAATCATAGAAACTGAATATTATTCTGTTTTATTTTGCTCATAAACTACTTTTCAGCCATGCTAATTGACCTTTACTCACAGAATTGCTGACATGGTAAGCTGAGTCAGTAATAATAAGAACAGTTTTTTAAGGAAGGTAGGCCTTTAAGTACCCTGTTTAGACACAGTAAAGGTGTGATTAATATAAATGTTGAGAAATAATGTTTTCTTTTCAAATTATGGAAACTCCCCAACCCCAAGTAATTTGGACACTAATCTAAGATGCTTTTGTGGTTGTTTACTTCCTTTCTTTTTTGATATTTATTTACTCTTTCTTCTCTGACTCAGTTAAGTACATTTATTTATTTATTCATTCATTCATTTATTATTTTTTAATGAATCAGAATACTGAAACTTCGCAGACTCAACACTTTCTCTTTGTAGAGTTTTAAATATGTGAAACACATAGATCAAGGATTAATAGAATAATTGATGTATCAAAATTGTTAACCACTTCCCTGTAGTGCATTTGGGAATAGCAATATACATTACAGTGAACACTGCATTTCAGTCCAAGTTAGTTGTTGAAAGCATGAAAATACTCCTATCATGGGTGGGCATATCAACATGTTTCAACTTTCCATGGACACATAATCATCTTATAAAACAAATCTAAATTTTAAAATATGGACACAATTCATGATTACTATCAATGGATGTTCATCACCATCTCTACAAATACTGATTCAACTCTGTAACTGAATTTAGCATCTTAACTGTTCCACAGCAAGCATGGTTTCAAGACAGGGTGGCCTATTTAGGTCTTCCACTCATTTGTTAATTGAATTGTTTGGCTTTTTGATATTGAGCTCCATGAGCTGTTTGTACATTTTGGAGATTAATCCTTTGTCTGTTGTTTCATTTGCAAATATTTTCTCCCATTCTGAGGGTTGTCTTTTCATCTTATTTACGGTTTCCTTTGATGTGCAAAAGCTTTTAAGTTTAATTAGGTACCATTTGTTTATTTTTGTTTTATTTCCATTACTCTAGGAGGTGGGTCACCAAAGAAGACATACAGATGACAAAGAGGCACATGAAAAGATGCTCAACATCACTAACTATTAGAGAAATGCAAATCAAAACTATAGTGAGGTATCACCTCACACCAGTAAGAATGGCCATTATCAAAAAATCTAGAAACAATAAATGCTGGAAAGGGTATGGTTAAAAAGGAACCCTCCTGCACTGTTGGTGGGAATGTAAATTGATACAACCACTATGGAGAACAGTATGGAGGTTCCTTAAAAAACTAAAAATAGAACTACCAGCAATCCCACTACTGGGCATATACCCTGAGGAAACCACAATTCAAAAAGAGTCATGTACCACAATATTTATTGCAGCTCTATTTACAATAGCAGGACATGGAAGCAACCTAAGTGTCCATCGACAGATGAATGGATAAAGAAGACGTGGCACATACATACAATGGAATATTACTCAGCCATAAAAAAATTGAAATTGAGTTAACTGTAGTGAGGTGGATGGACTTAGAGTCTGTCATACAGAGTAAAGTAAGTTAGGAAGAGAAAAACAAATACCGTATGATAACACATATATATGGAATCTAAAAATAAATAAATTTGGTACTGATGAACCTAGTGGCAGGGCAGGAATAAAGACGTAGACACAGAGATGGACTTGAGGACACATGAGGCAGGGAGGGGGAAGCTGGGGCGAAGTGAGAGTAGCATCGACATACATACACTACAGGAGGTAAAATAGTTAGCTAGTGGGAAGCAGCCGCATAGCACAGGGAGATCAGCTCCGTGCTTTGCGATGACCTAGAGAGGTGGGATAGGGAGGGTGGGAGGGAGGCTCAAGAGGGAGGGGACATGGGGATATATGTATGCATATGGCTGATTCACTTTGTTGTGCAACAGAAACTAACATGGTACTGTGAAGCAACTATACTCCAATAAAGATCTATTAAAAAAAAAAAAAAGTAAGGGTAACCAGGAAAAAAAAAAAAAGACAGGGTGGCCAATCTGGTAACCATGTGATATCACTATTCCCATCTCCAAGTTATCCTGGTACACTTTCCTATGAATTCTAACTTGGAATTCCTGGTGCTGCTGTATGTTCTTTTCTAGTTGTCCTCTCTACAACTAGAGAGGAAGAAAAAAGCTTACCCTGTCATAACATAAAACACCTAACTATATTGTCCTATTTCTAAGGGAAAAAACTCTTGCTCTCACTTAAAATAAAAACTTTTTTAAAATCTCAACAACACAAAGCAACAACAAAAATATCTGTGAAGGTTTAGTTCAGTAATGTTCAGACTTTTCTGAAAGATGATTAGCACGTGATCTACATTGCCCAGAAACTTTCACTGGTACAAACACACTTATGGAATTGACCCTCTCAACCTTCCCTCACCTATTAATGTGTATTTTGTTCAGAGTTTTTGGTTCCAGGTAAAAACCTAAATGAGAATATCTTGCAAAAACAGCATATTCAGTTCAATATTGCAAGTATTTTCAGCAAAGATTTAGAGAAATTATCAGATATATTTTGTATTTTCACAAGAATATATTCCTCAACTTGATTTTGTCATATGCTAAAATGGAAATATATATTCCAGAGATAATGTTTGTTCATGAATTTTAGGTATTGCATAAAACTAGATGTCTGAACCATATTTTGGAAGCAGTGGTCTGGTCAATTAAATGGCTCTATAATTAAACTTCAAGTCACTTTTAATTTATCAGTGTTCAAAGCAAACCTATAAAATACATATCTTTTCAATATGGCCTTATCTTAATCAAAAATACTAAGAAAATATTTTTAAAACTGTGAATCACTCAAAGTGCAAGTGATAATGACTTTAAAATCATCTAAGTTTCTGCACTGTAGATGCCTCCATACTTTGTTTTTACCTCAATTTACTATTAAAATCAGTTTGCATTTCCTAAATACAGAATAATTGGTGCAGGCAGGCAGAGGGCCCAGAAATTCATAGAAGAAATTTTCCTAGAATTAAAAACAGACTAAAATAGATCATTGCAGCAAAATCCTCACATGGATAATTAAGAATGAACAGGAAATAAAGCACACAGTAAAGAAAGTCTATATAGGAAGTCATTTCCATTTAAATTAGTTGTTTTCTCTCCTAATGGGAGGTAATAATAATGATGATGGCAGTAATAAGAAGGGTAATAATCATAACTATTAATAATCATACTATTAATAATCATATTTTTCATGGAAACCACTGAATTAAATGATTACCATGTGCCAGGTACTGAATTACCAACTTTACAAGTAGTACCTCATTTAATTCTCATAATATTCCTACATGTATGTATTAAAACCCCCATTTAAGAGGAGAAAAGTCCATCCTTAAGGATATTAAGATAGTTTAGTGTATGGCAGAGCTAGGATTCATACCCAGGCCTCTGTGAGTCCAGAACCCATACTTTCACAGACTGTACAATAAAAAGTGGTGGTAAAATCCAAATTTATTCTATAGCTTGTTTGGTGTTTTTTCTTACCATTTGCTTGTTTATTCATATGATATCAAAGCAGTAGTGATGCATCTCTAGCAAGTAAGGACTAGAGGTTTTAAAGTATTTTTCCAACTATCTCAATGAGATGACATTTATAAAGATTACATATCATTTTATTTTAGCATCTCAGGAAGGCACCAATTGAAAGATATTTCCTATGCCTATATCCATGTTTAACTCCTTCCCCCATATTCTTATACGAGGGGAGAAGATGGAAATATAAAAAGTTGCCATAGGTCTGGAATGACAAATATTATTATTCCAGTCAAGCATAACCCACTCAGGAGTAACATAAATCTTGAATACACATTTACTGAATCTGTTGAAATTCTGAGAATTTGGCCAATAGCTAGTATATCTGACGATGTTCCAATCTTGCTTACATTTACTTTGAAAACTGTGTTTTCTTAAACATAGAATGCTATATTATTTGTGTAATTTCTACAGGATAAATCGGTGCTCTGGATACTTGGTGAAGTGGGAGTGAGCTTTCTAAAACCTAAACATGGTTATACTAATCCTCAATTTAAAATACTTCAACACCTTCCTATTGGTTACAAAATGTAATCCAAGACTTTTGTCATCGAATATATGGCCTCCTATTAGTCAACAGACATCTATTGATATGTAGTGTATTAACTGTTATGGTTTAAGGACCAATTATTTATTGATTTCACAGAAGAGGAAATCCAGAATGAGGCTGTTGGGGGCTGGTGCAATGGTTCAATGACATCATCAGACATGATTCCAGGTTCTTTTCCTCTTTCAGCTCTGCTGTTCATAGTGTTTAGTCCTATGTCCCCACCCTTATCATTTCATGGTCACAATATGACCGCTTTTCTCCAGGCTTGTGCCTTCATAACAGTGTAACCAGGGTGGGTGGGTGGGGAAGAGGAAGAAGCTATGCTCATACAAGGGAAACAATACAGGCAGAGTACATAGCAGAATAGGACTGTTTCACAAATCACCTCTAGTTTTGGCGAGGGCTGAAAAATAGACTTTTAGCTAGACACACTGGGAACCCCCAATAATTAAAGTTTTAACTTTAAGGGAGAAGAGCAAACAGACATTGGGTTGGCTTCTAGCAGTACCTTACTAATGTGTGGAAAAAATTGTGTTGGTCATTGGGGTTAGAAATTATTATAATTGCTCCTGCTTAGGGTACTTTATATAATCTAACCAATTTCAGTGGTCCTATCTCTTGTCCTGACATTTCTCTTTGTTTACTCTGTACTCCATTTTAGCTGAACAACTAATTCCCTGAATTGTCTGTGCACTTTTTCTGTTGTTTTACATTTGCAGTTGCTATAACTTTAGCTTGCAAAGTTCTGTCTTCTTGACATGCCTGCTAAGTTTCTACTTTCCCTAGATGTTAATTCAAGTATCTTTTACTGTATTGAGCATTCTCATATTCCCTTAAATGCCCATTAAAATACTATTCCTCTGTGTCACATCATACTGTGACCATTTGTATATGCTTACCAACAAGTGATTAATAGAGCTGAGAATTTAGAAATTATTCAATCTGTGGCCACAGGAAAGAATTGACAAAATTTGCTTTCAAATGTTTAAGTGATAATGCAACATATATCATTAAACATTTGAAAGCAAGTTTTGTCAATTCTATCCTTGTGGCCACAAGGACATACATATACCAATATATGTGTACATACATATATTTCTGTGTTGGAAGTTTATTCGTAATGAAAAGAAAATGTTGTGTTTGGATAAATTAATAAATTTCAGCCACTGTAGATGAGATAATAGTGGACATGTGAATAAGTAATCTACATGTTGTCATATGCTATGATGACATAAATTACCTACTAAGTAATGTTGGATAATTGTCATAATTTTGAATATATCTGTCTATAAATAACTAGTATAGCACTTCAGTGTTTTCAGACCCTATTTTACTTGATTTTTTAAACACTCTTGTAAGGTAGATATATATATATATCATTATCCCTCCTTTACAGAACAGTTATGTGTATGGTTCAGAGAAGTTTATGGATATGCCAAAGGTCAAATCGTGAATGGTAAAATTAAACGCAGATCTTTTGATTCTAAATTCAATGTTTAGTTAACTACATAATTCTGACTTGTGAATATGATTATATAAAAATTATGTACTTTTGTTCTCCTGAGTGTTTTGTATTCATATATTTATTAATGGTGAATTATTGAGTTATTTTTACAATGTTATATAAATCTTAAACATTTTGAACTTATTTTCTATGCATTGCTCATTATTGAAGGTCTAAATTGCTCAGTCCTTTGTAGAGTAACTTGTCCATGTTTGCCAAGGACTTTTCTGCTTTTAAAACTAAAATTCCCAAGTCCAAGTAACCTCAGTCCTGGGAAAATTAGAACACTTGATCACCCTCCTGATTGGGAAACTGTTGACACGGTTTAATAGAGTTCAACTAGTCATTATATCTCGTTAGTCACACAAAGTTTAACCAATATTTATATTCTATGAACTGTTGAATTTTAGTTAATTTTACATATCTTCTTATCAAAGTATTACAGCATTTGGTTTACATTTATATAGGCTTGCACAAAGGCAAAGAATTTTCCTATAACTTTGAGAGAATTTTTATAACTGGTCCAAGCTTGATGACATTTAAGTTTGAGGGTAAAAATATTTGGATTCAAATGTTTTTGAAAGAAATGATGTATCTTCATTTAAAAGGGTAAATTGTGTCAATTTTACCCATAACTATGAAATGATAAAGCATCATCCCCTCATTTACAGAGTAAATATTTTGATAATAAAAATAAAGGACAAGACAATATTGCAAATATAAAGCTCAGAGATAAAAATAAAAATGTTTTTCATTAAAATAAATTGGACTATAAAAGTATTTATTAACACATACTGAAGAGAGGACTTCTGCTTCTGGTAAAATGTAGTACAGTAGGCTAATTGTCCCTCTGCAACATCTAGGAAAATTCTATTTTTAAAGGCATAGAATACTAATGGAAACAAGAAGAATATGGTAAACTGTCTTTAAATAGTTTGAAATAAAAGAAAATCCACCTATTATGAGTAAAAATATTCAGCCACTACTTTCTTATATCCAGATGCTTATAGGAAGACTGGGTATCTGGCCTGACCCAGCAAGACTCTAAGAGGGAATAGAAACCAGCCAAGTCTTATTGGTTGAGAAGTGGTAAACTCTTGAGTGACAGGATGAAAACTAGAGAAGCCCCAAAAGGCTGTTTCCTTATGTAATATTCAGAATTCTGGAGCTACGATGGACGCCAGGGTTCTGAGTTAAAACTTCTAAATGGAAAATTAAAATAAAACACAGTCTCCTAATAACTTGTGAGACCAAGTTCTGATGAGTGTAGAAGCCTGTTTCAAAAACGTGGCCGGTTTCCCCTCAAAACATTTGCCAAGGTTTGAAAAATATGGGATGCAGAGAAGACACAGACTTAAAAACATCTCAAGGGGAGAACTGAATTTCACACATGCCTCTGGGACTAAGAAGGTAGAGAACCACCAGATTCTCCGTCAAAACCATAGGTTGAACCTGAGGATGTGAAACCCATGATGAAACCTGTGGATAGGAAGAGACGACTGTATTCGTTGTATAAGCTATTTTATGTTAAGAGACTTGAGCAGCCTCAGATTTCCGTATTCGTGGGGACTCTAGAAACCCAACCCCCATTGATACTGAGGGATGACTGTATATAATTACCTCTGACCTTTACAAACATCATTCTAGTCTTTTGATCAGAAAATGTCTGAGCACTATGTAAATCTCTTCATACTGAGGATAATTTGATTCTCTCATTGTAAAATTCTTATGAATTCCTCTTTTTCCTGTAAGTTCTGATATACTCTTACTATATATATATATATATTTCTTTCTTTCTTTCTTAATATACCAACCACCCTCACCTCCTCCAGGCTTTCTATCTGGAAATACTTGTCTTTCTGTAGCTTTCAGAAATTTTCTTCTATTTTTCATTTTCCTATTTTCCCTTTGTCGATTCAATCAACAATTTATTTTAGGGCACCTGGACTTATTAAATTCTCTCATATTTTCACTTGCTTTCACCACTTGCACTGAGTTCTTTGTCTCAGTCTTCTGCTCACTCACTTGATCATTACAGTGCCTACACTCGAATCATCTCAACTATTAAAATTATGTTTTAATAATTTAACCAAACATTTTTAATATTTAAGGACTATGATTGTGTCTATTTCATTTTATCTTGTTTAAAATATATAGTTGCAAAATTCAATTAAATCTATATAAGCTCTTAATCATAGTAAAAATAATTTATCCAAAAGTCCAATGAAAGCAGAATGTAGAAATACTCTAAGAAAAAAATCTTTTAATCTACCATTTCTAAAGCAGTGTCAGTATACTAACTGAAGGAGGATTTGCTTTACTGTGTAGACTGTGACTGTGTGTTACTTGCCAGGCTGCAGATGACCAGTCATTGTTGGTTTGAGCCACACAACATGGAGAGCAGTGTTGTTTGTAAGAGAATGATTGAAAAATGACTCTATCAAAAAATATTTCTGTTGTAAAAATATTATAAATGTCATTGAACCAAGACAATTTATGACTAGCAGGAGGTGTAGATGTACATGCTGAAAGAAGTTTGTAAAACAAAGGTATAACAGATAATATTGCTGGAACTTCACAACAGATGTTGTGCCATTTCCTCTTAGATGCAGAGAATGTTATTACTTCATTGACTACAAATTCTTCAGGAAAATGTTTTTGAGCATGGTATTGGAACTTAGGAAATATTTCTGTTAAATAAACATTTAAAAAATTATCACATGATTTAGTATGTTTGGCATATCAGTCTTGTTATTTTTATGTTATATGTTTTTCTTTCATTACTCAGGTTAACCCATGTGATCTGAATCTATGCAAAATTATATTATGTATTTAATGAATGTTTTCATTGTGTTCAACTATGTGGGTAGATAGAGATAGATATACCTTTGATAATACCTCTTTTCGTTTTTAAAATATAAAATTTAAAAAAATCTATATATTATCTGTGGTAAAAAATTGTTACACTTTATTTCTGAAACTCTTCTATGATTACATAAGAGGGAACATGTGGTAGACACATAGCTTAGATCACTCAGCCTCTCTTATCCTTACCTACTCTAAATGACATTAGAAAGTCTATATGAGTCACTTGCCCAGGCTCCCCTGAAGCCAGGAGTGGTCAGTGAAATGTAAGTACAAGTCTGATGACATTCTCTACCGCTTGTCTGCTTCCGTCTTCTTTCTTGGAATACACAGACATGTTGTTACCATGAGGATAAGGAGAAAATAATTGCACAAACTTTGGCAAAAACATTATTGAGTCATTGGTCCAGCAGCTGCCTATCTCCCAATTTTTTATTATATGAGAGAAATAAACCTTATTTATATGTTTATAACAGAAGTCAGGTTTTCTGTTATTTTCAGATGAAATCTTGTTTAACTGACATTAAAAGATAGCCAGATAAAACTGGATTTATACTATCAATGTCATTTGAATCTATTATGTATTAAATTTAATTTCTTTAAAGAGTTAATAAAACAAATAGAAGTGATAGGGAAGAAATAACTGAAAATCAGATCATATTTTTACAAACTAAGTTTATAAAACATGATGCTGAACTTAAGAAATATGTTAAGAATAATTTAAATTTTAGAGATATCATTTTAATAATTTAAGCTCCTTAATACTCTACTGACTCTCCTTTGTGAAAAATGAGGAAGCTACCATGCTGGGAGTTCCTGCCAAGTCCCATTGTTTTGTTAATTGAGTTATTCTTTTTACAATGATAAGGTTATAATATTCATGTTTTACAAACAGTGTGAAATAGTTTAGTAGGTTTCTTTGTTCACTTTTTTAAAAGAGATGTAATGCTCACACCTTGCTTCTGCCTTCCAGGTTTTGGCAATAATTTGGCTGTACTTTGCTAAGGACCTCAAATATGTTTTATTCCTGAGGTTCTGGCATATATAAAAATTTTTGTGTGTTGCCTTTGTACTTGAAGATAATTTAGCCTTGTGTACAATTACTTAGTGCTTTATGTTTTTTGAGAACTATGTAGATATTACTGAATTGTAACTTTTAAAAAATATTTATTTCAGGTAAATTTTTTCCGTTATGCCTAAATCCTCATGCCCTATTTAGTTCTTTGTCAGAAGCCACGATTTTGCTTATGTTATTCTTCTTTATAGTATTGCATATTCCAAATCACTTATCTTCTCAAAAATGAGCCATTAATCATTTTACATTTCAATTTTTTATTATCTATTATGAGATAATCACTCATAATCACTCTGAGATTTTGAGTTGCATTTGTTTTTATGTCCCTTGCTTCTAATATGGTGTTTATTTCTGTTATCCTTTTCTGCTCTATTGTTTTCTGCTAGATTCCTTCATCTTTTTCACATTTTTATAATCTATTCTTCAATCATATTCACCTAATCTTTGAGCTTCTTTTATTATTAAGATCTCTTGAAGCTATGTTTATTACAAATGTTATTTAATTTTTTAGGTAAGTGCTCTCAGAATGTAGTGTCTTCATATGCTTTTGCTTTCTGTGTTTTCTCTTTCGCAATGTAGGATCATGTCTTGTGTCTTTCCTGTTTATCACTCATCTTTTAGTGGAGCCAACTATTTGTTGGTAAAGATTATGGAAATTAGAAAGTGGAGTAAGATGGGGCAGCTCTCAGCTTCAACTAGGGTATGTCATATCAACATAATTATTTTGTTTAAAGAAAAAGCATTTCCAAAAGAATTTGAAAAAGAATAGATACATGTATATGTATAACTGAATCACTTTGTTGTACACCTGAAACTAACACAACATTGTTAATCAACTATACTCTAATATAAAATAAAACGTTAAAGAAAAAACATTTCTGTGCTTTTGTTGTTTAAAATCTTTGCATCACAGGTTAGTTCTTTACATCTCATCTCTGTGTTGATAGTTTTCTCAGCCTCTTTTCCTCCATCTTCCTGCCTTAAATCTGTTCATCTCCCTCAGTAGAGGGTGGATTGTAGTATTTGTCAGTATGGATTTTAATTTTATTTGTCAATATGGAGTTTTATTTTTTATTTTATTTGAGTCAATATTGATTTCTATTTTATTTGTCAATTTGGAATTTTATTTGAGGTTGGATTGTAGTATTTGTCAATATGGATTTTTATTTGAGTCTTCCAGGCCATCCTGCAGAGCCTAAAGAAGTCATTCCCAGGACGTGGTCCTAGAGTTCATCACTCTCACCTCTGGTCAATTCTATATCCCTTTCAGAACTATGGTATTTTGTGCTTGCTTCGGCAGCACATATACTAAAATTGGAATGATACAGAGAAGATTAGCATGGCCCCTGTGCAAGGATGACACGCAAATTCATGAAGAACTATGGTATTTAAGTTGGGGGGAAATTAAAGTTTTGCTTAGGGCTTCCCTGGTGGCGCAGTGGTTGAGAGTCCTCCTGCTGATGCAGGGGACACAGGTTCGTGTCCTGGTCCAGAAAGATCCCACATGCCGCGGAGCGGCTGGGCCCGTGAGCCATGGCCACTGAGTCTGCACGTCCAGAGCCTGTGTTCCACAACGGGAGAGGCCACAACAGTGAGAGGACCGCATGCCAAAAAAAAAAAAAAAAAAAGTTTTGTTTAGTTTTTGAAGAGTAATATGCTATAGGAGACCCCCAGAAATAATGGCCTTAAATTTTGGGTGAGACTTGACTTTACCATGTAAATAATGACAATTGTCTACAATGTTTTAGTGAATGCTATGTGTCCAATCTCTGAAATATAGACTGCATATCTACAAAAAGAAAGATCATACAAGCTGTAAATCCCCTATTAAAAGTCCCTCTTGGTTGAGAATTTAATTATTGACTTCTGATGGCTCTATTAAAATTTGATGAGGGTTTGGCAAGAAAAGCAGCCCCTCATTGTCTTCAACAAGCTAAGCGCTTATGTTTGAATATCACACAGGGTCCATAGCTTGTGCCCCTAGGAAAGCAATTCAAGTCAGAGCATCTATTCTCTGCATGTTCTCCTGCATACGCTTGCTGAGGATTGGCTCTACGTCATAGGAAATACCTCTGCCATCTTCCTCCATCATTGAAGCTCTCATGCTCACTGCCTTTTAAAAACAGGTGAATAATTAAATTGAATTGTCAGAAGGAGGGCAGAAGCAGGGCAGGTAATATCTGGACATTCCTAGGGACTTTGATGGAAAGTGTTTGAAATTTATACATAATGGGGCTCCTTATTAACTCTAGCTACATGCTACTTTTAAAAACTACCCTGGTGATTGAACTCTTTATCTAGGGAGTCTGTTATGCTATTAACAAAATTCCAACTTGTGTCATAGCTATTTGTATTCTTTATTATTTTTTGCTACTAAATGGACAACAACTTCATGGCAAATATTGTTATAATTCAGCTTGTGTCATTCCTGTAAAACCTTCACCCTAATTACTCAATAAAACCTTAATGAATATATGAAATTGTTTTAAAAAATACAACATAGTTATAACAGAAGGAAAGTATAATCCAAGCTGTGATTATTTGATAAAAAATTAAAAGATAAAAGAATATACCATAAAATATAGCCAAAAGGAAAAGAACAAATATATTTATACAAATTCTATTTTTATGGCAGATCATGTGTTCTATTTTGTCTGAATATAGAGACTTGAGGAGTATTAGTCAAGAAGCCTATGTTAAACCACAATCACAAATCAATCACAGTATTTTTGTCATTTAATACAAAAACAACAATTTTTATTTCTATCTCTTGGCAGATAGCTAAGGTTGGTCAAGGTAGGATACAGTCTCTCCACACATTCATTCACAGACCCAGGCTGATTGAGCCTCTACCATCTGTTAATTACATATGGACCATGTGACCTTCTTTTTCATTATAATAGGTGAAAAGTGGCAGTAGCACACTTGCTAGCTTATACTTTATTCTGACTTCAGAAATGAAGACCTTCTGCTTAGAACTCATTGACCAAAAGTAGCCACATCACCTCTACTGAATGCATAGGGGCTATAAAATATGGGGGGGGGAATATAGTTATTTGGATAACTTTATTTTTTCTATGGATGAAGAGCAATAAAAGCCAATTAAATGCATTTTTTATGGTGTATGTGTGTGAGGTGTGTGTGCATCAACTAACAAATATGTTCTGACAAATACTGTGTCATCTGTTTAGGAATACATTATATACCTGAAATGTGTAAGGTGTGTTACCTGCTTCACAAATTTTTAATTCTAGTTGTGGAAAAATGTATAGTTATTAAATATCCTATATATGCAAATTATCTTGTCATTTAAGTAGTTTGGGATATTTGGGGTGGAGGGTGGTCAAAAAGTAAATATATCTAATTTAAAACATTGACTCATTAAATAAGCTGTCCCTACTCCTGTCAAAAATCACTATGGAAAAAAGACCCTTAGAGATCTTCAAGATGGCAGGGGTAAGACGTGGAGATCACCTTTCTCCCCACAAATACATCAAAAATACAGCTACATGTGGAACAGATCCTACAGAACACCTACTGAATGCTGGCAAAAGACCTCAGCCTTCCCAAAAGGCAAGAAAATCCCCATGTACCTGGGTAGGACAAAAGAAAAAAGAAAAAACAGAGACAAAAGAATAGGGATGGGACCTGCATCTCTGGGAGGGAGCTGTGAAGCAGGAAAAGTTTCTACACACTAGGAAGGCCCTACACTGGTGGAGACAGGGGTTGGGCAGGGGGAAGCTTTGGAGCCATGGAGGAGAGCGCAGCAACAGGGGTGCAGAGAGCAAAGCAGAGAGATTCCCTCACAGAGGAACAGTGTCATAGCCGACCAACATTCACCAGCCTGAGACAGTTGTCTGCACACCCACTGGGGCAGGTGGTGGCTGACAGCTGTGGCTTGTGCTTTGGAGGTCAGATCCCAGGGAGAGGACTGGGTTGGCTGTGTGAACACAGCCTGAAGGAGGCTAGTGTTCCACAGCTAGCTGAGAGGGAGTCCGGGAAAAAGTCTGGACTTGCCTAAGAGGCAAGAGACCATTGTTTCAGGGTGTGCGAGGAAAGGGGATTCTTTCCCCTTCTGCCCACAGAAGGCAGAGCACCGCCTAAACAAGATCCAGAGACAAGCATAAGCTGTGGCTATCAGCTCGGACACTAGAGATGGGCGTGAAATTCTAATGCTGCTGTTGCAGCCACCAAGAATCCTGTGTGCAGGCACAGGTCACTATCCACACCATGCCCCAGGAGACTGTGCAGCTCGCCACTGCCAGGGTCCCATAATCCAGGGACAACTTCCCTGGGAGAACACATGGCACGCCTCAGGCAGTTGAAATGTAACATCAGCCTCTGCCGCTGCAGGCTAGCCCCACATTCCGATTATAACTACAGTTACCCCTCCCTCCCCTCAGCATGAATGACCCAGAGCTCCCTAATCAGCTGCTGTTTAACTCGTCCTGTCTGAGCTGGAGCAGAGGTCTGAGGGCAACCTACAGGCAGAGGTGGGGCTAAGACCAAAGCTGAACTCCAGGAGCTGTGCAAACAAAAAAGAGAAAGGGAAATTTCTCCATGCAGCCTCAGGAGCAGCGGATTAAATCCCAACAATCAACATGATGTACCCAGCGTCTGTGGAATACCTGAATAGACAAAGAATGATCCCAAAATTGAGGTGGTGGATTCTGGGAGCAACTGTAGACTTGGGGTTTGCTGTCTGTGACTGATTTGTTACTGATTTTTATGTTTATAATAGTACACTTTTTAGTGCTTGTTATCATTGGTGGACTTGTTTATTGGTTTGGTAGCTCTCTTCTTTTTTTATTATGATATTTTTATTTTAATAATTTAAAACATTTTTATATTAATAATGTTTTTTAATTATTTTAAATTTATTATTAGTTTTTTCCTTCTTTTTTTTCTCCCTTTTCTTCTGAGCCATGTGGCTGACAGGGCCTTGGTGCTCTGGCCTGTTATCAGGCCAGAGACTCTGAGGTGGGAGAGCTGAGTTCAGGACTTTGGACAACCAGAGACTTCCTGGCCCCAAGTAATATTAAGAAGTGAGAGCTCTCCCAGAGATGACCACCTCAAAGTTAAGACCCAGCTCCACGCAATGGCCAGCAAGCTCCGGTGCTGGAAGCCCCATGCCAAACAATTAGCAAAACAGGAACACACCGCCACCCATTAGCAGAGAGGCAACCTAAAATCATACTAGGTTCACAGACACCCCAAAACACACCACCAGATGCCCTGACCACCAGAATTACAAGATCTAGCCCTACCCACCAGAACAGAGGAACCAGTCCCCTCCACCAGGAAGCCTACAGAAGCCACTAGACCAACTTCACCCACTGGGGGCAGACACCAAAAACAAAGGGAATTACAAACCTGCAGCTTGCAAAAAGGAGAGCCCAAATACAGTAAATAAACAAAATGAGAAGACAGAGAAATATGCAGCAGATGAAGGAGCAAGGTAAAAACCCACCAGACCAAACAAATGAAGAGGAAATAGGCAGTCTACCTGAAAAAAGAATTCAGAATAATGATATTAAAGATGATTGAAAATCTTGGAAATAGAATGCAGAAAATACAAGAAATGTTTAACAAGGGCCTAGAAGAACTAAGGAGCAAACAAACAATGATGAACAACACAATAAATGAAATTAAAAATTCTCTAGAAGGAATCAACATCACAATAACTGAGGCAAAAGAACAGATAAGTGACCTGGAAGATAAAATATTGGAAATAACTACTGCGGAGAAGACTAAAAAAAAAAAAAAAAAAGAATTGAGGACAATATTAAATTCACCAACATTCGAATTATAGGTGTCCTAAAAGAAGAAGAGAAAAAGAAAGGGTCTGAGAAGATATTTGAAGAGATTATACTGGAAAACTTCCCTAACATGGGAAAGGAAACAGTCAATCAAGTCCAGGAAGTACAGAGAGTCCCATACAGGATAAATCCAAGGAGAAGCACGTCAAGATACATATTAATCAAACTATCAAAAATTAAATACAAAGAAAACATATTAAAAGCAGAAAGGGGAAAAAAAAAAGCAGCAAGGGAAAAACAAATGTAACATACAAGGGAATCCCCATAAGGTTACCAGCTGATATTTCAGCAGAAAGTCTGCAAGCCAGAAGGGAGTGGCAGGACATATTTAAAATGATAAAGGGAAAAACCTACAACCAAGATTACTCTACCCAGAAAGGATCTCATTCAGATTCTACAGATAAATTAAAACCTTTACAGAAAAGCAAAAGTTAAGAGAATTCAGCACCAACAAACCAGCTTTACAACAAATACTAAAGGAACTTCTCTAGGCAGGAAACACAAGAGAAGAAAAAGACCTACAATAACAAACCCAAAACAATTAAGAAAATGGTAATAGGAACATACATATTGATAATTACCTTAAATGTAAATGGATTAAATGCTCCAACCAAAAGACACAGACTGGCTGAATGTATATAAAAATAAGACCCATACATATGCAGTCTACAAGAGACCCACTTCAGACCTAGGGACACATACAGACTGAAAGTGAGAGGATGGAAAAATATATTCCATACAAAAGGAAATCAAAAGAAAGCTGCAGTAACAATTCTTATATCAGACAAAATAGACTTTAAAATAAAGATTATTAAAAGAGAAAAAGAAGGACATGACATAATGATCAAGGGCTCAATCCAAGAAGAAGATATAACAATTGTAAATATTTACACACCCAACATAGGAACAACTCAAGGCATAAGGCAAATGCTAACAGCCATAAAAGGCAAAATAGACAGTAAGACAATCATAGTAGTAGACTTTAACACCCCACTTTCACCAATGGACAGATCAACCAAAATGAAAATAAACAAGGAAACACAAGCTTTAAATGACACACTAAAAAATAAGAATTTAATTGATATTGATAGAACATTCCATCCAAAAAAAAAAATAGAATACATGTTCCTCTCAAGTGCTCATGGAATATTCTCCAGGATAGATCATATCTTGGGTCACAAACCAAGCCTTGATAAATTTAAGAAAATTGAAATCATAGCAAGTAACTTTCCTAACAACAATGCTGCGAGACTAGATATCAATTACAGGAAAAAAAATACAAACACATGGAGAATAAACAATACACTACTAAATAACCAAGAGATCACTGAAGAAATCAAAGAGGAAATCAAAAAATACCTAGAAACAAATGACAGTGAAAACACGATGGCCCAAAACCTATGGGATGCAGCAAAAGCAGTTCTAAGAGGGAAGTTTATAGCCATACAAACCTACCTCAAGATACAAGAAAAATCTCTAAAAAAACAACCTAGCCATACACTTAAAGCAATTAGAGAAAGAAAAACAAAAAAAAAAACAAAGTTAGCAGAAGGAAAGAAATCATAAAGATCAGATCAGAAATAAATGAAAAAGAAATGAAAAAAACAATAGCAAAGATCAATAAAACTAAAAGCTGTTTCTTTGAGAAGATAAACAAAATTGATAAACCAATAGCCAGACTCATGAAGAAGAAAAGAGAGAAGACTCAACTCAATAGAATTGGAAATGAAAAAGAAGAAGTAACAACTGACACTGCAGAAATACAAAGGATTATGAGAGATTACTAAAAGCAACGATATGCCAATAAAATGGACAACCTGGAAGAAATGGACTAATTCTTAGAAAAGCACAACCTTCTGATACTGACCAGGAAGAAATAGAAAATATAAACAGACAAATCACAAGCACTGAAATTGAAACTGTGATTAACAATCTTCCAACAAACAAAAGTCCAGGACCAGATGGCTTTACAGGCGAATTCTATCAAACATTTAAAGAAGAGCTAACACCGTTCCTTCTCAAAATCTTCCAAAATATAGCACAGAGAGAAACACTGTCAAACTCATTCTATGAGGCCAACATCACCCTGATACCAAAACACAACAAAGATGTCACAAAAACAGAAAACTACTGGCCGATATCATTGATGAATATAGATGCAAAATTTCTCAACAAACTACTAGCAAACAGAATCCAACAGCACATTGAAAGGATCATATACCATGATCAAGTGGGGTTTATCCCAGGAATGCAGATTATTTAATATATGCAAATCAATCAATGTGATACACCATATTAACAAATTGAAGGATAAAAACAATATGATAATCTCAATAGATGCAGAAAACACTTTTGACAAAATTCAACATTTATGATAAAAACTCTCTGAAAGTAGGCATAGAGGGAACCTACCTCATCACAATAGAGGCCATATATGACAAACCCACAGCCAACATGATTCTCAATGGTGAAAAACTGAAAGCATTTCCACTAAGATCAGGTACAAGACAAGGTTGCCCACTCTCACCACTCTTATTCAACATAGTTTTGGAAGTTTTAGCCACAGCAATCAGAGAAGAAAAAGAAATAAAGGGAATTGAAATCAGAAAAGAAGTAGAGCTGTCACTGTTGGCAGATGAAATGATACTATGCATAAAGAATCCTAAAGATGCTCCCAGAAAACTACTAGAGCTAATCAATGAATTTGGTAAAGTACCAGGATACAAAATTAATGCACAGAAATCTCTTTCATTCCTATATATTAATGATGAAAAATCTGAAAGAGAAATTAAGGAAACACTCCCATTTACCACTGCAACAAAAATAATAAGATACCTAGGAATAAACCTACCTAAGGAGACAAAAGACCTGTGTGCACAAAACTATAAGACACTGATGAAATAAATTAAAGATGATACAAACAGATGGAGAGATATACCATGTTCTTGGATTGGAAGAATCGACATTGTGAAAATGATTATACAACCCAAAGCAATCTACAGATTCAGTGCAATCCCTATCACACTACTAATGGCATTTTTCACAGAACTAGAAAAACAAATTTCACAATTTGTATGGAAACACAAAAGACCCCGAATAGCCCAAGCAATCTTGAGAAAGAAACATGGAGCTGCAGGAATCAGGCTCCATGACTTCAGACTATACTACTAAGCTACAGCAATCAACAGTATGTTACTGGCACAGAAACAGAAATATAGATCAATGGAACAGGATTGAAAGCCCAGACATAAACCCAAGCACATACGGTCACCTTATTTTGCTAAAGGAGGAAAGAATATACAAGGGAGAAAAGACAGCCTCTTCAATAAGTGGTGCTGTGAAAACTGGACAGCTACATGTAAAAGAATGAAATTAGAACACTTCCTAACACCACACAGAAAAATAAACTCAGAATGGATTAAATACCTAAATGTTAAGGCCAGATGCTATAAAACTCTTAGAGGAAAACTTAGAAAGAAGACTCCTTGACATAAATCACAGCAAGATCCTTTTTGACCCAACTTCTAGAATAATGGAAATAAAAATAAAAATAAACAAATGAGACCTATTAAAACGTAAAAGCTATTGCACAGCAAAGGAAACCATAAACAAGACTAAAAGACAACCCTCAGAATGGGAGAAAATATTTGCAAACAAAGCAACTGACAAAAGATTAATCTCCAAAATATAAAAGCAGCTCATGCAGCTCAATATTAAAAAAAGAAACAACCCAATCCAAAAATGGGTGGAAGACCTAAATAGACATTTCTCCAGAGAAGACATACAGATGGCCAAGAGGCACATGAAAAGATGCTCAACATCACTAATCATTAGAAAAATGCAAATCAAAAGTACAATGAGGTATCACCTCACACCTGTCAGAATGGCCATCATTGAAAAATCTACAAACAATAAATGCTGGAAACGGTGTGGAGAAAAGGGAACCCTCTTGCATTGTTGGTGGGAATGTTAGTTGATACAGCTACTATGGAGAACAGTATGGAGCTTCCTTAAAAAACTAAAAATAGAACTATCATATGACCCAGCAATCCTACTGTTGGGCATATAACCTGAGAAAACCACAATTCAAAAAGAGTCATGTACCACAATATTCATTGCAGCTCTATTTACAATAGCCAGGACATGGAAGCAACCTAAGTGTCCATCAACAGATGAATGGATAAAGAAGATGTGACACATATACACAATGGAATATTAGTCAGCCATAAGAAGAAATGAAACTGAGTTATTTGTAGTGAGGTGGATGAACCTAGTGTCTGTCATACAGAGTGATGTAGGTCAGAAAGAGAAAAACAAATACTCTATGCTCACACATATATATGGAATTAAACAAAAAGTGGTTCTGATGAACCAGCGGCAGGACAGGATTAAAAACGCAGATGTAGAGAATGGACTTGAGGACACTGGAAGGGTAAGCTGGGACGAAGTGGGACAGTAGCATTGACATACATACACGACCAAATGTAAAACAGATAGCTAGTGTGAAGCAGTTGCATAGCACAGGGAGATCAGCTTGGTGCTTTGTGACCACCTAGACGGGTGGGATAGGGAGGGTGCGAGTGAGATCCAAGAGGGAGGGGATATGGGGATATATGTATAATTATAGCATATTCACTTTGTTGTACATCAGAAACTACCACAACATTGTAAAGCAATTATAGTGAAATAAGGATGTTAAAAATATTTTAAAAAAATATATAAAGACCCTTAATATGTATATTAAAAAAAAAACCTGGGCTTTCTTGGTGGCGCAGTGGTTGAGAATCTGCCTGCCAATGCAGGGGACACGGGTTCGACTCCTGGTCTGGGAAGATCCCACATGCCGTGGAGCAACTAGGCCCGTGAGCCACAATTACTGAGCCTGCGCGTCTGGAGCCTGGGCTCCACAACAAGAGAGGCCGCGATAGTGAGAAGCCCGTGCACGGCGATGAAGAGTGGCCCCTGCTCGCTGCAACTAGAGAAAGCCCTCGCACAGAATCGAAGACCCAACACAGCCATAAATAAATAAATAAATAAATAAATAAAATTAAAAAAAAAAAAAAAACTATGGCATTAATTGAACCATACACATGACTTACAAATTAAACAAATGGTCTTTTCAAAATACAAACATATGGCTCTTAGAAATCTACTGCAGGTGCTTTTACCACATTGTATTATTTTGGCTTCATTTTTTTATTATTGCTTTGAATATAAGAACTAAAATATTAGATTAAAATTTTATATGTTTTAATAAAATAGCTTAGAAAATCACATCTATGTTTCATCAGTTTATAATAGAGTTACTGTGGCAAGCAAGAATATTTTCTGCAATGTGGAAACAAGTAATTTTTCTTCCTTATTTTACTATTTTTCCAAAGAACAATACAAAATAATACATGGTGAACCAAATATCTTATGATGTATTGCTGTAAAACTCTCACCACAGTCACCAAAATGTTCAAGAAATGAGCAGAAGTTCAAGATATGAGAATGTCTGGGTAACTTTGTAAGTAACTCAGTAATAGCTAGAATATAAATAAAACTTGCTATTTTAGGTTGTTGTCCTGACGCTTTCAAATTACGTTCGTACCTTGTGAAGTACATCTAAAGTTTTTATATGTAGATTTAGAAAGCATTAGAGATTAGGTTAATTGTACTAAATGTATATATTTATTTGGATATAATTATATATTTTAACATAATTTCTTCCTATCCGAGAACATGGGATGACTTTTCTTTTGTGCAGATCTCATTTTGTCTTTCAATAAATGTACTCTCACTTTGTTCATATACATTCTCTGTCTTTCTTATTAAATTTATGGGTAAGCATTTCACAAAGTTTCCTGATTTTGTTTTGTTGGATTAGCTGTTGTTGTTTGTTCTGAATAGATTAATTTTCCCATTTCTTTTCATCAGTGTTTACTGCTAAATTCAAGACAACCTACTGATTTTGTAATCATTAATTTTATATCAAGTCACTTTATCAAGTAACCTAACTCATTTCAGTAGTTTGAGAACAAAGATGAGGGTTGTAGGTATAAATCATATTATCACAAGGAAACATAATTTTCTCTCTTTTACAAAGTTTGTATTGATTGATTTCTGCATTCCTATATTGCTAAAAACTCAAGAAAACGTTACATAATATGATGAGAGTTGGGTTCATATTAACTTACTTGTTTTAAATAATTTTAGAATTTTGTCCTGTAGGATAATGTTTGCTCTAGGGTTCTGGTAAATGGTTTAATAATTTTTTTCCTTCTATTTCTGTTATACCCATACTTTTCATTCAGAATGAATTTTGATATTACCAAATGCCTTATTGGAACCTATGAGTAGAATGTTTCACTTTTTTCTCCTTGAATGTGTGAAGGTAAAAATATATATAATTTTTTTGATATTGAGTCACACTTTGATTAATGGATAAACCCTGTTTAGTAATTTTATATTATATTTTCATGCATTGCTTGCTTCTATTTGTTCATATTTTATTTAGGATATGTATTTTTATATTCATAAACAATTTCTCTTTCTTTCTGTCTTTTCTCTCATTTTTTCTCTCTTTTCCTTTTTAAGATTTGAAATTTAAATCAAGCTGGTCTCATAAAATAAACTGAAGAATTCTTTGCCTCTTTTTATATCTTGAAATAATTTAAATAAACTGAGAATGAGGTTATCTAATGGTTGGCTAAAACTTAGTTGATCCAGATCCCTTATAGTGTAGCTTTTAAACACATATTCTGTCCCTTATATTGAAATGCATCCTTTCAATTTTTCTACTTCTTGAATCAATTTTAATAATTTGTTTTCGTTAGAACTCATCCATTTCCTCAAAATTTTTTAAATGTGTTCTATAAGGTTTAATGAGGAATGATGTTTAATGATTTGATTTCTCCTATATCTTTTTTATTTCTCCTTTTTCACTCCCATTCATGTATGTTTACTTTCTCCCCATTTTAATAAATTTCACTTGACTTAAGAGTATGAGCTTCTGCATTTATGTATACTGAAGACTATTTTTTTTCTTAAATTTTATTCTATCTTTATTAAATTCATCTACCTATTTTATTCGGTTTACCTTGTTAAATTATGGAGTTCATTGCCTAATTGTTTAAAAGAAGTAAGCCAATTAAATTTGGGCATTTCCCTTTCTTATAATGATGGTATTTAAAACTATAAATTTATTCTTGGTACATAAGCCTCATCCCAGAGGTTTTGATATGAAGTGTTCTCATATTTATTGCTTTCTATATATTTTTAAATTTCCCATTGGATTATTCAAAAGTATTCTAGAACTACATTTCTGAATTCAAAAGTAGTTAGGATTTTTCAGTCATCATATTATTTAGTTCTATTTTTTGGGATGACCAAAAACAAGGCCTAAAAATGTTCAGCTTTATAATTTGTAAAAATTCATTTTATGAATTTATTTGTGAGTTCTAGTATGTGAGTTGTTTTGTAAATTTTCCACAGACTTAGAAAAGTATTTGCATCCTGTATGAAATAGCCATGATTCTAGGTATTCCTATTAAATTGATTTTATTAATTACATTTTTGTTCTGTTAATATTTATTTCCTTTTGGATCACTCAGACTTTAAAGAGATTATTGAAATCTACAATTCTTATTTTATTAAAAAAATTTGGGGGGGGCATTTCCAAATTTTTCATTTATATATTTATCTGCTGTTTGCTCTATAAGGATTTTTAACTCTTTTATCATCTACATGTTTTCAAATCAAAAAATAATCCTGTCTGTTCTTCTTAATGCTTTAGCTAGGCTTGAATTTTAGCTTGTCTATATATATTTCCTACTCATTATTACTGTGTGCCTTTGGCCCATATCTCCTCGCTCATTTTATTTCATTTCAATCTCCTTTTATTTTTTCATATTAATTTTTTCTCTTGTTGCTTTTCTTAAGAGCATAGGACTCAACAGCATTTTTTTGACCTACTGTCTCTTTGTTTTAAATGGAAGAATTCAATGTATTCACATTCAAAGATGATATATAGACAATTATACTTTGTACATCTCACATAACCTTTTTTTTTTTACTTCATTAGCTGCTCATTTTGTTTTTCCATATTTTTGCTGGTTGGATAACACCTTTTTTCCAAGGGAAAACCCTTGTGTTTCACTCAACTATATTTTGAGGGGAGGGCAGTAGTAACAAACAACCTAATATTCCCATGTTTTAGCAACAGCCAAAAAATAACCATAGTTTATAATCTCACTGTACGTCATGTTCTTAGTTTCTGTTCGGTAAACAATTTTGTTCAAAGAAAAACATTTAATGAAGGCAATGTTAATCCATTTAGAGGGTGTGCCTGAAGGGTGACGGCCTTGCCAATCTAGGCCATTTTTATTTCCTTATCATGTTCACATAAGCAAGAGTCTACCAAATATTTAGGACTGTATAACATGACTGACTGTCTTCCAGTCTCTTATAATAGATCAACTGCCACCACCGATGTCTCATATTTTAGACCTGTTTTTCTTTTTTTAGGAGCAATTCCATTTTACTCAGCTTTGCTGCAGCACAATCACAGGTAATCAGTGTCCTCAAAGAAAAGAACATTTATTTCTCACACACAACTTATGTGGGCAGCTACAGATCAGTTTCAGCAGCCCTACCATATAAGTCTGCTTATATTATTACCCAGGTTGAAGAAATAGCTCTTATTTGGAATATGTTATCCTAGTGGCATAAGGAAAAAAGCAAAAGAGAGAGCTGAACCACACCCTGTACTTAAAGCTTTTGTTCTAAGAGGGTATGTTGGATATACTCTGATTCCATTGGTCAAAGTTAGTCAAATGGTGAAGTAAACCATCAGTGGGGCAAAGATGTAAAAATGTACCCACAGAAGGAGTTGCAAGTCACATGGCAATAGGAGGTGATATCTAATCCTCTTATAAGGAATAGAAGGACTTAAAACTCAAGGACAATACTGTGCTTTTTGCCATCACCTCATTAATTTTGAAGTCATCCTTTACCTTTCCTTCAGTGGCTACCTCTCTTTCCATCCACACTTAATTATACATACCTTTTTACTAATATTTTCTAACAAGAAAATTATGTCTCTCTTCTTACCATCACCCCTCCTTCAACTCACACTCATAAAATAAAACTACAATAAAATTTTTGAGACACTTTCTTTTGCTCTATCATAGAAATGGTATCATGAAAGGATTCTAATTACTTTTTCTTACTTGTCTATAGATATTAGTCCATTCATTTTTGGTTTTATGTGCTGCACTAATTCTAGTATGATTCTTTTTCATTTATAGGTAATGCATTTAGTTCCAGAGGCTTGTAAGAAATATTCTGTATCTTTAGAATGGAAAGATTTTATCAGGATATGCTTTGTGATACTTCTTTTCTCAACAATCATTCCTGAAATTCAATGAACCATTTAATCTGCAGGCTTAAATCTTTCTTTATATCAGAAGAATTTTTTCTAGTATCTTTGATCAGATGTTGCTCGTTTTCCATCTGTATCTTTTTTCTTCTCATGACTAGCATAACTATGTATCCCCATTTGCCACACACAGCCCCTGTTCATACCTGTGGTTTCAGCAAATTTATTGATATCCATCCTCTTTTACTCTGAAAAGTGTCCAACTTTGATAATAAATAATATGGTCACCTTTTCCCTCATAATATTCACATGTCAAATAAACTGTTGCCTCCAAAGTGTATCTACACCATTTTCCATGAGGCTGCAGTTATCCCACCAAAGGTGGAGTAAACTTCCCATCTCTTGACTTTGGGCTCAGCTATATACTTCTTTTGTCTAATGGGATGTCAGCAGATGTGATTAAAGCAAAACATTAATTGTACTTGTGTAATGGGACTTGCGCCTTGTTCCTCTTCAATCATCATGGGAAGAATATGTCCCAACTAGCACACTGGTCAAAGGAGAATGAACCACGTCAGGATCAAACCTGGAGCAATCTTTAATTTGGAGTGAAGTTCAGATAAGCTCTGCCCACAGCAGTCAATGACTCCCAGATAACTGATGGATGTAAGAGCAATAATAAATATCAGCAAAACTAACAGATTCACTCTATATTTTTACTGTGTACTCCAAAATATTTTGTATTTAATATTTTAGATCACTAAGTTTTCTCAACGGTAAACATCATAATTTATTTCATCCACTATGTTTTTTTCAAGAAGGGAAATCATGTTTCTTAATCACTAGGAAAAAAATGTTCTACCAAGTCTCTTTTACTAAGCATGTTTCCTCTTTGTTCTAGCTAATTTCTAAACTCTAGTTCTTGAACACTTTTAAATAGTAGGATATTTTTCTTTGTCATCTCATTTGGGTTTATGTCTTAGTTATGGAATATTATTGATTTTAGTCCCAGAAATGTCAGAAAATGAAATTATCTCTTTTCTTTGGTGTAGTGTTGTAGAAGCAAGAAAGATGAAAGGCAGTCTCTGATGTGGCACCTGGAGAGAGTCTGCTGGTAGAGTGGTCCCCCACTACACATCTAAGATAAAACTTAGGAAGCCTTGAGCCAACCTCAATCAGATCACTCAATCAACTTTATTTTTTTCCTTCTTCTCAAGAATCTAAGAGACTAAATACATTCCATAATGGCCAGTGCTAAAATTCAATAAGAAATACCGAGATTTCTAAGGGCCAAACACTTCCAGTATTGATTAACAATTCCCATTTATAGCTAGAACATTAGGGTTTACACAAAAAGGCGAAACTCCCAACTGGCTTACTCCAGGGGATTCCCACAGAACCCAAGGCTTTGTATGCCCTTAAGATATTTACACTCTAACACCCATTCAGAAGACACAGAATAATCAATATTATTTTTTAAATCGGGGGAAAGAAGGTATGTACAGATTGTGATTGTCCTCTTCACAGTCTCTCACATCCATATAACTCTTTTATATCATTCATCTCACCCTTTTGTATGACACTATTAATCTACTTTTCTCAAAATCAAAGTTCTTGAAATCATCTTGCTGCTTTTTTTGTTGCTGTTGTTAATTACCTTTAATATTTTCTACATTCACATTCACTTATCAAGCCTCTTCACTGGGATTTTCATCCTCACCACTCTATGGAATCTTCTCTCACCAATTGTCCAATAATCTCCATGTCCATAAATCCAATGGGTACTTTTCATTCCACTATTCAACTGATATGTAAGCAGCATTCTCCATGGTTGATTATGCTCTCTTTTTAAATCTTTACTTCCTTCAGCATCTAGGAGGCCAAAATTGTTGGTCTTCTCTTTTGTTTCCTTTTAAGTTCCTTCTTTCACTTCCAAATTTTGAACATTTTAATTTCATCATGGCTCTGTTCTGAGCCATTTTTTTTCATGATAGTCTGTATGTGGTTCTTAAATAATCTCCTTCATTTAAATCTAATTTGTGTTCTAAATAGAAATGCTATTTAACCTCAGCACTATATTTCCAGTTCAAACCTCTCTTCCACTCCAGACATTTGGATGTTTCATGGTTTCTCAAATTAAACTCACAAACTTTGTCCCCATAATTTTCCTTTTTGGGGTTTATCTCTGAGAATGCATTATCACATACTGAGATTCAGCTAATAAAACCTTAGGGGTCCTCCTTGACTACTCTTACCACTCTGTTAGTGGATTATTTGGTTTTATCAACTTTGCTATCCCAGTGACACCAGTATTTCTCACTTGAATTATTCCACTAGCCTCTTACTTGGCCTCTTTTCAGTCCCTCATGAAACATTGCTGCTATCAATGTATCTTTTTAAAATCAACAAATCAAGCCATCCCTCCCTATTTAAACCTTTGTAATAACTGTTAATTTCACTTTAAAAATGTAAACAAAGTCTGAACATGGCTAACATAGCCATGCTTAATGTGACACTTCCTCATTCTATCTCACTTTGCTTCACATTTCCTTTTGCTCTCTCTCATGCAGCCATGAAAGTCTCTCTTTAAGATCCTCAAAGGCCACTGCCTCAAGAAATAACATTAAACCTGAATCTGTTTCTTTTTTCTTTTTAATTTACAATTTGACCTTTATTATTTCTGAGGTATCAGCTAATATATCACTTCCTAAAAGAAAACTTTGTCATACTAGACCAGGATAAATTTTCAAATGGCTCACAATACTTCTTCCTTACATAGTTCTTTATTTAGTATGACTTAATAAATTATTTGCAAATATTTATTTAATGTGCATCTGTATAGATGGTCTTTAAATTCCCTGAGGCAACAAATCATGTATGTTCTATGCAGCTCTATGTTCCTAGTAACTAATACATTCAATAACTATTAATTACTAATTCATATGCCTTGGACAACATAGGACTCTACATTACAGCATAGATTTTTATTTGTGGGAGGGCAATGGTACTGGGAAATAAAACAGGGTATTTGTTTTTTGTCTTTTTTCTATTCTTCTCTGTCAATTCCTCAACCTTGACCCATTTTTTTTGCTTTGTCTCAGCTGTTCAATATAGGGAAGTAGAGTAAGTTTTTTACTTGTATATATTTTGTACACATAATTATCTCAAGCCTAACTTCTTAAGCAAATGGATGTTAACTTCTTGAAGTTAAAACAACTTTTCAACTCTGTGTGCTTGCACTAAAAGTATGGTAGTGGAAAATTTATTTGCATATTTTGGCATGTATTTTAATGTTTAAGTTTCCATGTAAGTCAGGATCATTTTAAAAGATTGGAAACTTTTTTTGACACATTCTTTATGAAATATTTTCTTTATTTTTTCAAATCTGGATAATGACTTGGTCACACCAGAATTGAGAAGATTAAATGAAGAAAATATGAAAATATTTTATAAAATACATAGTACTGTTCAATTTGTTATTATTATATTAATATTAGCCTTGCACAGATGGTATTAAAATCATACATTCTTTATATTATCATCATATTATTTCAACTCAACATAAAAATCTTTGTGCTTATTTTTCTAATTTTTTTGTCTCATAAATAATTATTACTCAAAGAGTGCAGTTTATATTCAAAGCCAATGTTGTTAGGCAATGCAACTTTATTCAGAATCATTTCCTCATAAGACAGAATCTAATTGGCTGACAGAATACTCAAACTAGGTATTCTAGCTGATCACAGTTAAAATTTACTACCGCTATAAATCTATGGGGGAAAAACAGTGCTATGCATTTGAAATAGAAAAATTACATCCCCATTGCTTTAGTGTTCATTTTAAAAACTGTTGTTTAGTTAACATTTTTATAAAAAGATTCTTCCACTCAGGATCCTAATTAGAAACTGTGATATTCCAGAGCCAGACCTGCCACATTTTTTAAAGTTACTCTTATTTTTTTCTGGCATTGGATTTTAATGGTCAGGTCCCCCAAGCTCTGTGATTATGCACGTAGGCTCTGTGACACACAGCACTTAAAGTTTAGGACCAAATGATACTCTAGATAGCACATATCATTTGTAGAATAATAAGAATAATAGGATGGATTCCCATTTGCTCAAGCAATAAACTGATGTCTCAGTAGTCATATGGTTATATCCTTTTGGAAACACAGTTTTAGTAAATTGAGGAACATGTTTTAATATTGCCAAATAATACATTTCTATGCATCTAACATTTTATAGTAGACATATAACATTTTTATTATTCCCATTTGAAAATAATAGAATAATGAATTATCAATTAGTTACCTCATTTAAAATACTCTCTGAAACAAAGTTTTCAAAAACCCTATGTAATAAAATACTAATTATTCAAATTATTCATTATGAGATAAACTAAAATATTCAAGGCGTTTTAGTGGTATAAATTCCAAATTCAACTTTAATATATTCATTTCCAAAATATGGATGGTTTGCATAGAAAGCTGGAAAGTAATCAAAAGAGTCTTTGAGCTCTTAAACTTCACCATCTACAATATCAAATTGAAACTTACTATTTCTGCAATTTTTTCTTAGTAAAGATGAATTATTTTCCTTTCATTTACAACCATACATAAATAATTTCAATCTGCTTATTGTTTTCACTTAGTATTTTGCACAAGAAAATTAAAGACATTACTGAACTCCAAGAAGCATTTAACACAATCAGCCATTTGCTCTTAGGACTGCACTGCTATGCTAAGTTGATTTTTACTACTATTGCATATTAGAATAGAAACATTATTGCATTTCTAGTCTAAAAGCAATGTTAGCTGAAATAAGAATTGCTTGGAATCTTGTCAAGACAACTTGATTGTTTTATTTTAAAAATGAAAAGTTATAAAAACATGAATAATACTAATATAATTGTTGAAAATGCTAAAAAAAACCAAACATTTTCATAAGAAGCTTGAATCACAAGATAGGTATCTCCAAGACCCCAAAATTTATTGAAAATTAGATGCTGCTAAATAATTCATTGGGTGATAAATAGAAGTGCTTTGTGTAAAATGAAGTCTTTAAATAATGTTTAAAATAAAAGTAGAATATAGAATAATATGCATATTTTCTAAGGCACTATAAAGGACTTTTGTGATTTTGTGTTATATATCCAGAGGCATTGTATCTGGAAGCTACAAGACAATAAACCCTTGCTATACAATTTAGTCGTATTGCCCTGTGAAAATTGCATTCAATTTTAGGCACCTCATTTCTAACAAAATATAAAAAGCCAGATAGATTTCTGAAAAAACAAACAATAATGTTCAGAAATCTGGAGAGGGTATTTTTAATAAGATAATGTTCATAGCAATCTTTTTCTTACATCTCTAGAATGAGATTAGATGTATCTCATCATGGATTCTGTGTAAGCACGCAGTATTTTGATAAAGAAAAAATAAAGTTGTTTAAAACAAGATAAGTTTCATAGAATTTTCTAACTAGAAAGAATCAATAAGGATCACTTTATCCAACACCCTTACTTAAAAATGAGGATTTGGGCCCAAAGTTGTCATCACAAACAAGTCCCTGGAGTCTGTTAGAGACAGAACCAACATTAAAACCCACATTCATGATAATAGACATTTTCGCCAATTTGCCACATGCTTTAAGTATCTCTAGTTAGTGTTATTTTACTGAATTAAAAGTACTCTATTATTAACTTTTTCCAAATGCATTTTAGGCATTCTTACTATTAAAATGGGCTTTGGTATAAGACAAAATAATTACAGTCCATAATCTATAACCTAGATATTTGACCTTGGCCTAATTTTTGTGTTTCCATTTTTCTCCTCTATAAAAAGGTACTTTTAATAGTAGCAACTTTATAGGTTTGAGTATCATATGAGAAAACTGAAGTGACACGTTTAACCCAGAATCTGCCACATGGTAAAGTTTTTATCTTTGTTGACTAGTTTTATGAATTGTGGAAGAGAGCATAAATAGGTATTCTTTACACCCTCCATAAATTCTCCTCAACTGAATGAATATGAAGTAAAGCACAACTGTGAAAATCACAACAAAAACCATGTATGAAATAAACGTTCTAAAAACACATTACCTTCACATGAATAACAAAGAGATTGGCAACTGATTTCTCAACAGAGATCATGGAAGGCATTTGACACTGGGGTGACATTTTTAATGTTTAAGAAAAATAACTCAATCTAGAAATCAACATCCAAAAGAAATACTCTTCAAAAATAAGGTTAAATTAATAAATTTCTAGACAAGCAAAAACTAATACAGCATCTATTGCTAAACAAACAAAAGTAGGGGTCAGTATTCTTCAGGGAGAAGAAAGGTGATTCCAGAAAAATGAAGGTGATATACTAATCAATGAAGTGCAAACAATAATACTCAATTATTGAGAATACTCAATTATTGAGAAAATGTAAATGAATATTGGATGTTTAAATTTATAATAATAACAACAATACAATGTTTTGTGTGACTTAAAAATATTTAAAATTTAGATACATTGCAATAATAACATAAATGGTGAAAGAGTAATTATAGGGATTATTAGCATTGTATAAACTGTGTGTGTCAGGAGAGAAGTAATTATTCAAGGAAGCATTTGTAATATTTATAGTAATCACTAAAAGAATAATAAAATAATGCATAACTAGAAAACTAATAGGGAAGTAAAGACAAAAGAAATAAAAAACAGAAGAAATAGATATAAAGCAACTAGTTAGAGAAGAGATTTACAATCAACTGGAGCAATAATTAAACATTAAATGTAAATAAACACAATAGATGGAGTAAAAAGCAAGAACTGTCAGACTGTATACAAAAGCAAAAGTCTAGCATATACTCCTTTCAATAGACACACCATAAATATGAGGACATAGCAAATTTTAAAGTAAAGGTATGCAAATATATATAACATGCAAATGGTAATCAAAGAAACCTGGCATAGTTATATTTATATCAGAAAACTAGAGTTAAAGGCAAGATTTATTTTTATCATTGTAAATAAATATTTCATAATGATACAAGAGTTCATTCAATAGGAGCCACATGTATCTTTAATTTGTATATACATAAAAACATAGATACAAAATATTTAAATACTGACATACTGTAAAGGATAAGTAGGCAAGCTACAGTCAAAATGGACATTTTAGCAAAATTTCCTCAGTAAATGATGGAACAAACAGAGAAAACCATCAAGAGCTATAAACTTCAAACAGTATGATTAACAAATTTGTCAAACTGAGATCCATAGAATACTTTATCCACATTCTTTATAAGTGGACATGGATCATTTTCTAAATTGCCATAAAACAACTACCAACAAATTTCAAATGACTGAAATTATTCAGTTTGTTTTCTGCCTACAGAAGAATTAAGCTAGAAACCAATAAAAGAAGATAGTTAGAAAATCCCAGATGCTTGAAAATAAAGCAATACACTACTAAATAGTCCACAAGTCATAGCCAAAATAACAGAGGAAATTTTCAATACTAAATGATAATAAAATATATCAAAATGTGTTATGAAGCTAAAGCTGTGTTTTAAAGGAAATTTATTATCATAAAAAATACACTGGAAGACAGAAAACCAGGCATTTAAGTATCCATCTTAATGAACTAGAAAAGGAAAGAAGGGATTGATAAGGTAAAAACAGAAGTGAATGACATAGGAAACAGAAAACAATAGAAAAATCAATAAAGCCAAAAGTTGGTTATATGAAAAGATGAATTAGAAAACTAACATGAGTGCTTAAGAAAAAATGACAAATTATTAATATGAATGAAAAACATAACTCTAGATACTATAGATATCATAAAGATATTAAAGTAATATTTTCCAAGATTTAAAAATATATTTGAAATTTTAGATGATGTAGACAAATTTTGAAAAGCACAACTACATGAAACTTATATAAGAATAAATAGGAAACCTGAATTCTTCTATGTATATTAAATAAATTAAATCTATAGCTAAAAATAAAACAGAAAGTTCCTGGTCCAAATAAATTTTCATGTGAATTACTTTAAACATTACATAATAATCTGCAACAATCTTAAATATTTCCAATTATTAGAAAGGATGGGGGAAATCTACAATTCATTTTATGAGAGCAGCTTAAATTTAATAACAAATCTGTGAAAAAATACAAGAAAATTGAGAGATATATAAATGAAAATAATAATAATACTTGAACCATCCACATGATATACAGAAAAACAAATTCCTTATCGCTTGTAGACATAAAATAAAAGATAAAACAATGAAACAGGAGAGTATCTTTCTGACTTTGGTATGAGCAAATGTCTTAAGCCAGATTTCTGTATGTTAAAAGACAATATTAAAAGAGTAAAAAAGCAGTCATATTTAATACCAATTAGCAATGACAGACTTGAAGCCCAAACGTAAAAGGAATTCCATATTCCCTTAGGAAAAGACAGACAACTCAGGAAAAAAGTGGAGAAACCTCTTGCAACAGGTAAAAGAGACTGTTCAGTCAACGGGCATGTGAAATTGTATACAACCTTATTTATAAAACAAATGTGATACAAATACAGTCACCAAAATGGCTAAAATTAAAATGACTGGCATCACCTACAAATGGTGTGGATGCAAGCATATACTCCTGGGGAGTGTCAGTTGTTTTAACCATTTTGGAAAAAATCCTTAGCAGTATTTACTAAAACCGAAGGCATACATTACCTGTTAACCAGTAATTCTCATATTTGCATCACAGGACACATACAATAGTTTTATAGCAGTATGATTTCTATTAGCGTGAAAATTAATACAGAGACACCTCATTTAAAATGGAGTCAAGAAGCCCTGAAGGGGCTGTCTTACACTCTTTGCTGTCTGCACACGCTAAACAAAAGACGTGCCCTGCATCTCCAACAAGAATGTTACTACTTTCCCACTCCAGCAAAGAGGAAAGAAGATTCTCTCCTTGCCCAGCAACAGCCCAGCCACTGAGATACTACCACCACTCAGCCAGTAAGAAACTGTCCCCACCCTGAACTCTTGCTCTCCTCCTGGATGGACTTTCCTTCACAGCAGCACACTCAACTTTCTACTTTTTCTCCATAAAGCAACAATCCTCCGCTTTGCCGGAATTGCTTATGGTTTTGCCATAGCTTTCAAGTCCAGAATTGCAATTCCTCTGCTATTCCCGAATAAACCCATTTTGCCAGTAAAATAACTGCCTGTTTTATTTTAAAGGATGACATTAGCTACAAATGAAAAACAACCAAAATGTCCAGAACCGGCAGAATGGATTGATCTTAATATAGTCATAAAATAGAATGCTACACATCAAGGAAAAGATTCTATTGCAACCACAAAAGCATGTTTAAATTATGCTACATGTTGAGAGAAAAAACACCAGCACACACACACACTCAAATGCAAATAGTATAGTCCCGTTGTTGATATATGTGTGTGTGTGTGTGTGTGTGTGTGTGTGTATGTTTGAGTTGTAAAACAGGCACAACCCCTGAACAGAATTCAGGATAGTAATTACTTTGAGGGAGGAGTATCAGAGGGGCTTCTGGGAGCTGGCATTTTTCTAATTTTTGATGTGAGTAGTGGTTGCACAATTGTGATCACACTGATATTACAGAGCTTTACATTTTTAAATGTATTCTTGTTTTATATGTGGGTACATTTTCAGAGAAAAGTGTAAAATATGTGAATACAAGCTCGTGTTATTCTCTTGAATGTTTTTCTTTGGATTCTTGCTTCCTAAAATGTTTGTCATTTTTCAGGGTTTTTTTTTTGGCCTTTTGATACCCCACTTCTCATAGGTTAGTTTATAGTTTTGAGCCTCTCTATGACAACTTTTCATCAGACACTTAAAATATCTATTTAAAGGCTACTGCCAAAAGAATTTCTGCTCATGATATTCTACTGAAAATATGACTCTTTTCATTTGCTCTGAAGAACACGTCTCCCATTTCATCGATCAAAGCTTTTAAAAATGCTTTTCCAAGAGACTCATGACTAACATCATTATTTTGATGTGAAAACAGCTAACAACTTTGGCTTAGGAAAAAAATAATAAAACATGCTGCTGAAAGAACTTGTTTCATGTACAAGTTCTGTATTATCAATGCTTGTACTTCGAATCTGTTCTAATTATTTTTTTCCAGCTATGCCAAAAAGAAGAAAGTATTAACCCTGCTTGTTCATAGTGTACTTTTGTTTTTTATGACAAATGACCTTCAAAAATTTATATTGGTTTATTTGGGATTACTTATCATGTATTTTTTTTTAACTAAAGTCAGCCTCCTGACAGTCAGGAAGCTGTGTAGAGCCTTAAATCAGGTGAAGTGTTAAGATCCCTATGTCTGCATGCTTAATAAATTGTATTTTAGTATTTTATTGTGTTTACTCGATGGCATTTTCTGAGAATTTTTAATACATATATGTTTTTACTTTTTTTAATTTTAAAGCATTCTTAAGAACTGATTATCACATCCAAAGTCCATTTGATGCCACTCATATTTTAATTATGTGTTGGGATTTGAGGATAGTATTTTATAATTAGAGATATTTTTTATCATAGAATTTTATGAATGAATCGCTTTCATTTCATTGCACTCTACGGAAAGTATAAACATTATACCTTAGTGTAATTAATCAATCCATAATAGCATAATCTGTATAAGCATTTTTCATGAATAATATAGCAACTAGACACATTTGAAATTCGAATGGCCATTTCTGTTTACCAAGAACTATATTTACTATGGTTACAAGATAATAAATTAAATATTACTCAAGTTATTTACAGCTGTTAATAACTCCTCTATCAAACGTACTAAAAGAAATTTATTCATGATCTTAAATATTATCAGGTAAACCTCGTTTTGCTTTCTGGGAGGTAAGTAAGAAGGAAGGCAGAATTAAGTGAGATCAACATCATTTCTCCTTAAAAAGCTTTTCAAAATCATGAAGAGAAAATTATTAAGAAATTTTTTCTGGTCTGTTAAATAGAGCTGCTTCATCACTTTTATGGGCCTAGAATGTTATGTTTTTTGACTGAACAGAGATAATTTTAACAAGCTAAATAGGATTACAGAGAATAGTGAGAAGTCTTTCTTTGAGATTGTGCTAGAGAAAGCTGAGAAGAAATGACTTGCCAGAGGATATGTTCCTGAGGCTAATTTCAATGGCACATCCATTAAAGAAATAGAACTAGAAATGAATAATATGTAAATGTTTTATTTTTTAGCAGACTTCTGCCAGTCCAATTATTTCATGAGTGAATAATTCAGCTCTTTCTGATAAAAGGAATTCATCAATAGATAAATAACTATGATGTTATTAAAACCAATTCAAAGAATATATAGTTTTATTTATATGAGTGAACTTGAATACAGTTAGTGCTTCCACATCAAGGCATCCATATTTATTTATTAATAAATGAATGTTGAGTACTTACAATTAAACATTTGGTATCCTAGACACTAGGGATACAAAGAAATATAAATAACAGTCTCTGCAGTCAGAACCTGTACAGTAGGTTGGCAGAAAGTGACAAAAAAATCTGAATGATACACAGTAGGATAAGTGAAATGATAAGGGTGTGCAAAGAGTATAATGGGGAATACCAGTGAGGAAAAACTGTCTTGTTATTTGAATCAAATAGAGTTTATTTTCAGGTGAAGAAAAAAATAATGCTAACTAGAACAAAAAGCAGATACAAGAGTGGCAAGATGAGAAGACACGGCTTTAGGGAATTATACACAGTTCAGTATGGATTGAGCTTATGTTACAAGGGGAAAATGTGAAGAGTTGAATTTTGAGAAAGAATTAAAGAATACATAAGATATCTTTGTAACTACAGTAAAGGAGATGGATTTAATCCTATTTGCAAAAGAGAGAGAGCCTTTGAAGTGATTCAAGAGTGATTTCTGCCAACTTTTACATTAGGAACATCACTTGGGCCACAATGCCGGGCATGAACTGGATGACAATGGGAACAAAAGGGTAAGCCAGCTTTTGGAAAATCAAGTGAGAAATAATTAGATCCTGGGCTAAAATAGTGGCACTTGAAATAGAAATAGGATGGTTGTTTAAGAGTTAGAGTAAGCAGCACTTAGTAATCATTCGGATGAGTGTGGTGGAGACAGACAAAAGTCATGAACATCTACAAGTTGAGAGGTTTGACAACTAGGTGGAGGAGATTTACTGGTAATGTTCACCAAAACGGAGAGTTACACTGAAAAACATGTTTGAAGGAGAGTATAAGTTTACTTTGGACACGTGAGAGTCACATACAGGTGGTAATCATGTTCAGGTAACAGCACACATAGTTTTCAGAACTCAAAAAAATGATCTGGACAAGAGATAATAATTTAGGAGTTCCCCGAACATTTCCCATTGCTGACCTCATTGAAGTTGGGTGGTTTTCCCAGCGGAAGCAGAACTATGAAAGAGTTTTAGAACCCTGGTGAACACTAAAGTTTAAGGAATGTGAAATGGAAGAGAAAATTATAAAGGATCTAACAGAAAGCATGAACTGAAAACATAATGGTATCACAAAATCCAGGGAAGGAAAGAGTTTCCAGTCAAAAAATTCAATAAAATCATGCAGCAGTTTTGTTAATAAGATATGGACTAAAATGTCTCTAATGAATTAGCTATAATCAGTTTTTGGTGAACTTAATGGGCCAATTTTACAGCTGTGGAAGTAATAGAAGCCAGATTCCTGTGGGACAAAAACATTGTGAAAAAAATTTGGAAGTAACACATATAAATTACATATTTCAAAACCTGACAGAGGAAAAACAGACACAAGTTAAGTAATGTAACAGTCAGAATTTCTTGGTTATGTTGCAATAAACAACCTTAATATCTCACTGCTTAGAACACCAGAAGTTTATTTCTTGCTTAGCCTTCATGCCCATCTCATGTCAGCAGAAGATTCTGATCCACATTATCCTCACTCAGAATCCAAGCTAATGGAACCTTTAAAATTTGGAGTTATTGTGGCAGGGAGAGAAAAGAAACAGAAAATTGTGCACTGAATCTTGAAGACACATATCTTAACCACATATCTTAACCAAAGCAAGTCATGTGTTCATGCCTGTGTTCAAGGGGTGGAAGTGCAATTTACTCTCTTCCCAGAATAAGAAAGAGAGAAATATTTATGAAAACTGTAAATACTATTGCAATCTATTCTCTTCACCAAATATTCTGTTCACTCTACCTCCTGAAACCAGGGTTTACTCACCTCAGCCATAAATCCCGTTCAATCATGGCACCAAAATAAAGTGCCAGTTTTCTCTGTGAAAATGTCTTTTACCTAGAACGATGGACAAGAGATTTTAGATAAACCCTGGCTAAGGTTATTCTTGTTTTCGAGACCTCTGAATTTAGAAGGACATGTTATTTGCCTCCACAAACACACCTCAATAAATATTGGAAGAACAAGGTCTGGATAATCACAATAAATGCTCCATTTTGGAAAACAGAAGAACGCAACACAAATCAGAAACCAACTATTTTTTCCACTATCTTCCTTTGCCACAGTTGAAATGGACATCAGGGAACATGCTCTGCTTGGATGCTACTGCAAATAGTTCTCAGATTACTTTCTGTCCAGAGATAATTGGGACTTAGAGTCATTTCAAGTCTCAAATGGCAACGGTCTCCTCTGATCCAAGCTCGTTTTGTTTTTGTTTTTGGTTTTTTTGTGTGTTTTTTTGGACAGTACATTCTTCTTAAAAGCCTGGTTGGTTCTTATCAATTTAATTCCAGTCAGCTTTATCTTTATATGTCAGTATTCACAAGCACATTTCCTTTCAAGACGTACATCTCATATGAACTGTTTCTCTCTCTCTCTCAATTTCTTACTCTCTCTCAATACCTTGACTTAACATATACCTGGAAGTTATCAAGTGGGTATGTTTGGCAAGCACACATGCTTAGTCTCTGTTTCTTGAGGCATTTTGCCCATTTAAAAATATTTATTGGATGTCATCATCTTAATTTGGATTTTTTTCTGGTGTACCTTAATCCAGGTGGTTTTAAATATGACTGTCATGGTCATTTCCTTAATTTGATATTTGCTCTGAGGCAATTTAATTGGTTGAAAATTGTTCACATCTTTTTTTTTACATGTAAGACTCAGTTTAAATCAACATTTCATTTATTCCTCGATAGTTTTCTCACTTTTTTTTCCCCCCACTCTTTTGGGTCTAAAAACAGGCGTCATTTTAATATTACAAGGCTTCAAATTTCTGGATATGCTTTATTCCCTCTTATTCATTACTGAAAACTGGCTGATTTATTTCGAGCTCTTACTTTTCTTGTAATGCCTTGTTAAATATATTGAATACATGCCATTGCCTTCTGTTTTTCAGAAGGGTTTTCCATTAACCCTTCAGATCCACTACCTGCATGGTCTGCTTTCTAAATTATAACCAAAAATATATTTACCCAAAGTTTCACGACTGTCTAATGTGTGGCACTATTTTTTTAAGCTGTAAATAACAGGTTTCTCTTTGCTTACCACATGGGTAGTGAGACATTATCTTATATTTTAGGTTTTTGTTATGTTAGCACCCAAAGTCTAGGAATAGATTTCTGTATTAAGCAGGATAGAGAGGTTATGCTTTGGTAAAGAGTGAACCCAAAATCTCAGAGCTTAAAAGTAAAGAGGTATTTCCTACTCACACCACATTATTTTTATCTCAAGTCAGCAAGGCTGTCCACTCAACACTGTGATCACTCAGGGACCTAGACAACAAACATCTGCCTCCTGGATAATCACTTGTTGCATGAAAGGGGTATGGAAAAATGGAGAATCTTGAGCTAGCTCATAAGGCTTTCGCTCAAAAGTAAGGTAAATCAAAGTTCATTCACAAGCTTACCACATGCCTGGAAGGAGAATAATCTTAATGTAAGTAATCTGCCCTATTGGCTAGCATAGGCAATATCTAGAGAGGTAAGAGGAATTAAAATATCATTTTTACCTTTATTTTTAAGGGCTAAATGATTATATATGCTATTTGCTGAGGAGAAATTTCCAAAAAGAGAGCAGTTACGAATATTGGAAAGAATGGTGATCAATCTTGGAGCATAATTGCTGAGGATGCTAAAGAAGATAGGGTCTATGCAGAGAGTAAGTCATTATCCTTAAAAAGGAAATGGACATTTTTCTCCCCTTTGAAAATGGGAGAAAGAAAGTCAGATGGGTGTAGATAAAAGTAAATGTGAAGGTGAGGAAAATCATACCTGAGAACCAGGACTTTCTCAAGGAAGCTAAAAGTCATTGAAAAGAGTGCACATAACATATTCAAAATGTTTTCTGCAGCCTAGGTTAATTTAAAGATATACAATAGGAGAAAATTTCACCTGAAATAGTTTCTATTTTGTAGTATAAGTAGGTATTTCATTTCAGAGCTAAAACTCAGAAGACAAAAATACACATTTTAATGGACTTCTTCGCCAAAGGAGACGTGTAATCAGCAGACAATCTGATTACAAAGTACTTATCACTTCCCTTCTAGGCTCACTAAGAGAGATGCAACTACAATAATTCTACCTCATATAGTAAAGAATGAGGAAAAGAGAAGATGGCAAATAAAAGAGAGACCAAAGTTTGCATGAGAGTGAAAGAATTCCTGAGTGATTCTTCTCCCCCATCATGAGGATGTGGCTTATGCAAAATTTTATAAATCAACAGGGAGAAGAGCAAAACTGCTACAGTTTTTAAAAATTATTTATTTTACTTTAAATACTAGATAACTTTTATTTCCTAAGTACTTTCTCCTTAATTCTCATTTTAGCGAGGAAGATGACCAACTAGGATCAGTTTAAAGGCTGATAGCTTACAAATTTTTTATGAGATTGGCAAGATCTAAATGATAATGATAAAAAGCAAATTCAGAACTCACTTCCTAAAGCTTTTTTATTCATCTATTTATAGCTTCACTTTTCCAATATTTTTAATTGCCTAATATGGGAGTCTGGTAAGATACTGACCCTCTTTGTAGAATTTATACCATAGAAGGGAGAATAAGACACACATTTATTTGCTTTAACCCCTACACCTCAAATTTGGAATATAGACATCAGTGATATATCTCACAAGAGAGGTAGTTTTCCCTATAAAGTTGGGAATTGTAGCCAAGGTTAAAAAAAAAAAATCGGAGGATGCAGGAATGGATGTTGTGCACAAAATAACTAATATTTCTTCTCCTTGGAGAGTGAGTTTCGTCAGCTGAGTAATGCTTTGGTGAAGTGATTTATTTCTCCCTGAAATTCCATTTTCCTCACTTGATGGCAGCTACCATTTCAAAACTCAAAGCCCGTACTTATTACTACTACCATTGAGAAAAACTAGACAATAATATCTAGACTGTCCAATGTAACAAAGCTTGTCCCACTGTCATGCTACACAGTCAAGTCAAGAAATAATGTCTGAAAGCTGGGAGCACAAATTTGTGGGCGATTGTTTTGGTGTTTGTCAGCTTTAGTCTATCTTTCTTGGTAATTTTTCCTTAAAAATTTCTGTTTCTATTTGCTTCAGCCTCTATTTCTTGTCAAATTCTTCAATATCTCCAAGAAAATTATTACAAACATACATACAAGATTGTATGCATATCTGGGATCTATTTTTATTTACAACTATATATGCAGCATTAATACAAACCATGTGATTTTGCTGACATCCACAAAAGTTTTCTCTTCTACTGCTAACTTACTAAACATATGTGGATTTTTTATTAACATTTATTTTTATGCCACTCATCACATTTTTTTCTCTGCTGTGGCCATTGTTGGTGCTTTCATTATTGCTTGTTTAAGTTTCCCATTTTGATCCACAATAGGAACAAGTTGTCTATTTCTAGATCAGGCTTTTGGTCTCTGCTGTGTACAGATTGGGAGTGTAGAATTTTTAATGAAGTTGCTTCATGTTTACTTTTACTGTATGCCAAATGATAAAGCTTTATTATAGCAATTCCCTTGCCTGCCTTAAATCCTGTCATCCTGCACAGCTTGTATGCTCGTTGGACCACAAGACTTCACCAATTGTCACAAACTTGAAATTACATGGTTTGTTTATTAAAGTCACTGAGTTGTTAATCATTGAGCCTGTTTCTGGCTATCTGCATTATTCATTCTGTTGGATCTCTTCATATATACATGCTTTTAAGTGCAAGTTTCTGGGATTGTCCTAAGCACGCTGATAATATAAAGAAAACATTACTTTGATTTACTTCATTGACCTTCAGTTTCTGATTTACACATTTTTTTCTCTCTGCTGCATGAAATTCATGGCTAATAAGTCATCCTTACTTGATGACACAACTGTATGTGGAAATACTGGGCTTCTTGTTGCCATTCAGACTTGGATCAGTGCCTATAACTCTGTCACTTCAAAATTACAGACAAACTCAAGGTATTAGTTTTTTCTTATGTACCCATTACAAAGGATAATGGTGATTCTTATTCTTTCATTAAAGAAGGATTTCTTTGTTATAATAGTAACATAAAAAGGATGGTATCTTTTTGTTAATTCCACCTAAAACTAGCTATTATGCATCTGCCTATAGAAATATAGATATTTCCTTGATATCATTCATTTAAATATTATTTCCTGCTCATTAGAACTCATCCTGTAGAATACAAAGACCCTAGCCTTGGATTTTATCTTGTTTCTTTCATACATTTTTTTGCATTTTTTATTCATATTTATTGGAGTATAATTTCTTCACAATACTGTGTTAGTTTCTGTTGTACAACAAAGTGAATCAGCCATATGCATACATATATCCCCGTATATCCTTGAGCCTCCCACCCACCCTCATTTGTCATCACAATGCATCGAGCTGATCTCCCTGTGCTACACTGCTGCTTCCAACTAGCTATCTATTTTATATTTGGTAGTATATATATGTTGATGCTACTCTCACTTCACCCCAGCTTCCACCTCCCATCCCATGTCCTCAAGTCATTCTCTATGTCTGTATCTTTATTCCCACCTGCCACCAGATTCATCAGTACCATTTCTTTTAGATTGCATATATACGTGTTAGCATATGGTATTTGTTTTTCTCTAACTTATTTTACTCTGTATGACAGACTCTAGGTCCATCCACCTCACTACAAATAACTCAATTTCATTTCTTTTTATGGCTGAGTAATATTCCATTCCATTGTATATATGTGCCACATCTTCTTTAACCATTCATCTGTCAATGGACATTTAGGTTGCTTCCATGTCCTGGCTATTGTAAATAGAGCTGCAATGAACATTGTGGTACATGACTCTTTTTGAATTATGGTTCTCAGGGTATATGCCCAGTAGTGGGATTGCTGGGTCATATGGTAGTTCTATTTTTAGTTTTTTAAGGAACCTCCATACTGTTCTCCACAGTGGCTGTATCAATTTACATTCCCACCAACAGTGAAGCAGGGGTCCCTTTTCACCACACCCTTTCCAGCATTTATTGTTTGTAGATTTTTCAATGATGGCCATTCTGACCGGTGTGAGGTGATACCTCATTGTAGTTTTGATTTGCATTTCTCTAATAATTAGTGATGTTGAGATCTTTTCATGTGCCTCTTGGCCATCTGTATGTCTTCTTTGGAGAAATGTCTATTTAGGTCTTCCACCCATTTTTGGATTGAGTTGTTTTTCTGATATTGAGCTCCATGAGCTGTTCATATATTTTGGAGATTAATCCTTTGTTGGTTGTTTCACTTGCAAATAATCAAGACAGTATGGCACTGGCACAAAAACAGAAATATAAGTCAATGGTATAGGATAGAAAGCCCAGACATAAACCCAAGCACATATGGTCACCTAATTTATGACAAAGGAGGCAAGAAGAGACAATGTAGAAAACACAGCCTCTTCAATAAGTGGTGCTGGGAAAACTGGACAGCTACATATAAAAGAATGAAATTAGAACACTTCCTAACACCATACACAAAAATGAACTCAAAATGGAATAAAGACCTAAATGTAAGACTGAACACTATGAAAACTCTTAGAGGAAAAAATAAGAAGAACACTCTTTGACATAAATCACAGCAAGACCCTTTTTGACCCACCTCCTAGAGAAATGGAAATAAAAACAAAAATAAACAAATGGGACCTAATGAAACTTAAAAGCTTTTGCACAGCAAAGGAAACCATAAACAAGACAAAAAGAAAACCCTCAGAATGGGAGAAAATATCTTTCATACATTTTTATTTCTAGCATTTAATTTCTCTCTGCTCTATTTTAAAATCCTATTAAATGTTAAAACAAACAATAACCACTACCAGTGAAGCCAATGAAATGAGAGTGCTGAGATGTAGCTGAAAATAGAAATTGCTTACATAATCTCATCTCTCCAAGTTGATGCCATAAATGATCACAGAGCTTTGCTTGCTATATGTTTTCAGAGAAGGGGATAATACAGGAATCTTTGTGAGGGAAAAACATCCTTAAGAGCAATGTACATGTGATAGCCCTCTTCCCTAATCAAAAGAGAAGAAATCTCTACATTTTTAAGTTAGAAAGAAAATCCATATAGCAACTTGAATATTCTCAATGTACTCATACGTAAAACTATAGTGAATTTGTCTTATGGCTATGGCTCAGACATAATAAAACTTGTTGGAAGGTAATCCATCACTCACTATTCCTCCGCTCTGGATTCTAACTCTTTGGAGATTCAAATACAGAGCCAAATAATAATCAAAATATCAGTACAATTAATGCCATCAGGTAAACAATCAATATGCAGAGCTCCCTGAAAAATTCTGGCTGGAGTAATACTGCTTAGCCTCCTTTCACTACACTGAATACATCCAGGAATCTGAGGGTCAACCTTATTTTACCCACCCATGTGAAGCAGAAAAAGGTTAGCCCGTGAAAAGAAATCCTATCTAGTATGCCTTTTACAGGAAAACAGGAACTGTATGAATTCACAGTCCTTGGGCTCATGCAGGTCTGGTGGAAAACAAGAGCTGAATTAGTAGAGAGCTGAAGTCAATACATCTTGTCAGTGCACAAATATTGACCTTCCACTCATAAACCTGAGTAGAGAAAGAGGACCAAAAACATGTCAGTTTTCCAATAATTAGAAAAAATCATTACTTTTCCCTTGGTGTCCTCGCAATATATAGATGGGCCAAAATGTTGGAAAATTTTTCATTCTCTCTTCACTAAGGGAGAGAGATCAGCGGAGAAATAGAACGGGTCACCCTCAACAATACTCTTTTTTCTTAACCTAAAGGTATAACATAAAATTGGTTTGGGATGTTTTTATTTGTTTTTATTGAAACTGTCTCTCACAGAGTTTCATTTGCAACTGCATAATGCTAATTATGCATAAGGCACTGTTCTAGGTGGTTTAAATACAGCAGCAGATGAAACAGAAAAGTACCTGTCTTCCTGGAGCTTACATCTTAAATCAATAATTTTGTGTGCCATTTTTTTAGTCTTTCAGAATTCCAGGGCTTCAGATCAGGAAAGTTTAAAGGCCATGCTATTAGAAATGATCTAATACAATCTTGTAATTTAAAATGCAAAGAAACCAGACCATAACCCATTAGTTGTGTGTTTTCTTCAATTTGTTTTTAATTGTTACTTATTCTGCAAGCCTTCAAAGACAGCGGTCTTATGTTTTTATTCTGCAGAATTCCCATGACAGTTTTTGGCAGCTTAAAATAAACTAATTATGTTGATATAAGACTGAAATGAACCAACTTTCCAATCCAAATGGAATTATAACTCATGTAATGTCATTGCTGTTGGTTCTTGGACCACACTTTAAGAACTAACAAGATTTTCATGTTTAAAGGACGGCCTTGATGCTTCACAGGAGAAGGAATATTGTGAGATAAAGAGGAAAAGGATGGGTACAGGTGAGATCTGGACCATAGATTTGGGGATGGGAAGATGGAGATATTCCAATCTCTATCTCCTGATTTGTCAATACATATGAGGCTAGAAGGGAGGATAGATTTAGTGTCAAGAATTTAGGAGATTCTTTTATTAAATTCTGCATTTCCATTAATTAAGATTGAGGTGAGTGGGAGACAGTATATTTTCTACACAAAGTTAGGTTCCATTTAGAATTAATATTCACTAATTTTCATTACAGCCAATCAGCCTCATCCATTTGATTTCCTGCATCAGTTTTCTGCTGCTTCTCCTCAGGAATGGAGAAGCCATTTCTTAGTTTAAACAAGGGTTGAATTTTGCCACGTGTTTATGATACAGGAAGAAAGAGAATAGTGAGGGGATGATTTGGGGACAGAAATGAATAATAATAATGAACCATGATATCCAAGCTTCAAAAGGAAGCAAATGAAGGCAAGCATTGGAAGAGTAAAAGAAAGTGAGCTACAGTGTTCTCATGAAGTCAATGAATTGTAGAGATGGAAGGACAGTAGAAACAGAGAAGCAAGATTAAAAGTTTTAGGTAAAGACCATATGTTTTACTTTGTTTGTACATTAATTGTTTGGGTATAGTGTCAAGAATTTAGAAGATTTTTTTTAATTCTGCATTTCCATTAATCAGTAAGATGAATACTGTGAATTCTGAATCACAAATATATTGTTATTGTAGATAAGTAGTAGATGGGTACTAATTACTACTACTGCTACTAAAAATAGCTAATTCTTGATAAATATACTATTATAGTAAAAGCCAGTAGTTTATAAGTATCTGGTTTTAGGATTCTTGACACTTTTAACATATTATCTGATAGCACTCTAGATATTCACTAATGAACAAATATTTGCTGAGTGCTCAGTCTATGCCAGATACAGTCCCTGGCACCAGCATTATTACCTCACTTTATTTTCATATGAAAACAGAAACCCAGAGAATTTTAAGGTTTGATTTAGAGTACACATTCTATGTGGATTTTATTGTCATACTAAGGCCACTTAAGGGCTAGGATTGTTTCTCAGGATATTAATGGGATTTCTATAGCTCCTGTAGTTCACGTTTTATGCATTTTATGGCAATATTCTTCAAAAATATATTATTTGAGCATTTCTATGTACACCTTATTTTGCTGTCACAGAATGAATGTAATAACATTAAAGAGCTCTAAGTATGTAAAGTAGTCTTCTTCCTTCTTAATAACCCTTTAGCAATGTGCAACTTTCTTTATGTGCCTGTAGTCCTATTTGTTTTGTCCATGCTCCTACTACAGAGTTCTCCTTCAGAGACTCTGGTGGAGGGAAGGGAGTTAGACACAAATCAATTCATTTGGATTTCAAATTGCTAAGGGAGTAGAAATCTGATCAAAACATGGTTGTCCAAATGCGCCTCAGTAAAAATGCTATTATTCCTTGAAAATGATATATGTACCAGGACTCTGTTGCCACATTATTTGCAATGAGTGATTCAGAGCACTGTATAGCAGACATTATTTAATGTTAATGTAACATAAAAATCCTATATTTTACTGATTAGAAAAATGCCTACTTTAAAAGAAAAGAGTGAAGATTTATGATAGAAAATGTATTTACACAATATAAAATGCTCACATTTGAAATAAGACTATAATTTGAATTCAGACTCTAATGGTTTGTGACTTTAGCCATACCATTTAACCAGTGTCAATTCCCTTACCTGAAATGAAGACTAAAGTATATGAGATTAAATATATAATGTATTTAGTGGGAAGCCTAAAATATAGTAATAAAAATCACTAACAAGTATAGACTACTAACCTGTCCCAGGAAATGCTCTAAGGACTCTATATGTATTACCTCTGGAGTAGGTATAATTATGATTCTCATTTTACAGATGAGGAAACTCAAGAACAGAGAGGTTAAATAATTAGACCAAAGTTACACAGCTAAGAAATGGGAGAACCAGATCTGACATTATAGAGCCAGGAATACTAAACTGCCTCTTTCTTTAGGAATTCAATGACCAGCAACGACTAATCATTGTCTCTATTAAGCTAAAAGAATATCTTCTTATAAATTAATCACAGAGTTATAATATTAAAGAGCCATTTCTGATTTCTTTCATCAGATGGCACAAATCTGGGTATATATAGTTGCCAAATAAGGACTGATTTTTTTTTTCCCCTAAAACAGAAACCAAAACTTGGCAGTTTTTTGTGAAATCTGTGCAACACAAGATGGGAAGAATGAAAAAAAGGTAGATATTAATAACATCTTTGAATACCTCTGTTTTATAAATCCTTCAATTTCACCACAATCTTTTATTGATGGAACACTAACATATTCAAATCTTTCAAAATGCCATTTTAATTAATATTTCTCACATTATTTTCTATTCAAGACAAATAACTGATTTCCTAATTCGAGTGTTTAAACCCATAAAAATCATTAATTAACTACCATACAGCATTCTCTATTTCAAGGTCTATAATTCCTCTTTTTGCTTTTTCTCCAATTCCCATTATAAAGGAATTTAATTAATTTCATGTCATCCCTTTCTTTCCAAGTCTTTTCCAGCTATCATTATTAGTTGTATCCCAGACTGGACACTGAACAATGAAAAAGAATGCTCTTGATATAGAATCAGGGAATGATTTCAAAAAGCAAATTTGACTGAATTATTAAAATGTAAAGGCTTTTCTAAACTACAAATGTCCTCATCTCCATCTCCCATCTCCTCCATAGTGTTTCTTGCTCTACAGTTTTGATATTCAAAGAATCTTTGCTCATATATTTATTCATTCACTTACACATTACTCAGAGCAGATAGAGAATATTTACAATATATCTAGCACTGTCTTGGATCTGAGTCAAAAAAAAGTAACTAAAGTTCTTGACGCTGAGGAACTTGGAATATAGTGTAAAAGATGGGTAAGAGACTATGTTTGTTTGATAACATATAAACCTCCATGCTCCCCATCTCTAATCTCTCAAGGGAGTTAATGTTATCTGTTCTCTAATTGCAAACACTCAATGCTAAATAAAATGATAAAGTGGGGGACAAACACCATCAACAACAAAAAAAGAAAATAATATTACCAAAGGAGTTCAGATAGAATCCATAAATGTCCTTTCTGACCCTCTCTTATTGGGTAGTTTGTAGTACTATTACTATTGTATTCATAGAATGTCTGTTATCCTGCTAAATTGAATTTGATGGCTATTTTTTTAACATTTTACCCGTTTAATAGATTCTAGTTAACCAAATGAAATATCTATTTTCCAGTATATGCCCTAATACTTATGATAAATGGGTTCATGACATAAACTTTGATAAACTGATAATATATGAAAAGTATAATTGTTTTGTTTTTGAATAATGAACTTGGTGAGAAAAGCATTTTGATTTATATAGATTTGCCAAATAAAATTTAGAAATTAAAATACTTGAGTATGTGCTAAAAATAAATAATTTTACTTCTTAGTTTGATTATAATATTTTCTCATTAAAAGTAATACAGAAACCTAAGTATAAATTTAGCCACATAAAACTCGTAAAAACAGTATATAATTGATATATTTTCATTAATAATGAAATGTGAGTTATAATGTAAATAAATAAAGGTTTTGTTTTATAGTATTCCATTATATGGATGTATGTAATTTATTTAACCAATCCTTAATTGAGAGACAACTTCTTTGTTTTCAGAGTTTTCCTATGCATAAATAATACTGTGATGAACACTTTCCTATGGGGCAATTACCAGCATTAGAATTGCGTTGAAATCATTATTATGCATATTGCTAAATTGTTCTCTTAAACTGTTGTACCAATTTATAATTCCAGCTGCAGGTTTTTGATTGTTCTTGTGTTTGATTAGTAAGTATATACATACATACATACCCATATTCAGGGATGACTTATGCATGTTTGTGAATTGTTAAACCCTCCAGCACAATAGTTAATAATATTGTTTTCTTTCTTGACCAGTAGTAAAAAGTCTACATTAGACAACAGAATCAAACGTATCAGGTACGTGAAGTTATAAGAACAAAATTGTGTGTTTCTTTTAGAAACCCGTACTACACCATCAACCTGAAATTTAAAAATAAATAAGCAAATGAAATCTAATCCAAGAATCATTTTCTTTTTCTATCAAATAACATTCAATAACTCTATGTGTTTTTCAGCAGCTCCAATTTTAAAAATCCATTTGTTTTCCTACTACGGAAATGGAGATTAATGTATCCATCATACATTTGCTTCTATTTATTCTAAAATATAGACTCTATTTCAAATCCCTCTTAATCCATATACTTCCTGTTATCTATTCATGGCTGCAATAACATGTACAAAGTAAGAGAGAGAAGGCCCTTGTAAATAAAAACAAATTATTAAACTGCTTCAGTGTAAGTGAGTACCGTTGTTAGGGCAACGAAACTAAAAAATTCATAAAAGCAAAGGACATCACCTTAAGAGATGATTTAAGTAGTCATAGCAACTACTATTTTAAAACCAAGTGTTAGTGCCCAATGTTTCCTTTCTTCCTCCTGACTTAAGATTGTAAGATTTGTAAAATATTGTTGCCCTCTTTCCACAAGTTTTATTTTCATATCATAAAAATATAAATTTTAGATGTGCCAAGTTGTCTCCAGTAGTTTTTCTGGCAGTAGAGAAATATCACCATCATGAGGATGGTGTTGGTGGTATTATATCCTTGTTCTCCATCTGACTGGGGGAATGGTCACTGACAGAGAAATGAGCAAAGAAAAAAGAATAAACTTAATCATTTAAAATATTATCTGCATATAGTTCCTGAGGTAAGAGGAATCAAGAAGACTATTGTCTACAGGGGTAAATGAAATCCTTACAGCTGAGTTAATCTAGCTCAATTCACTGAGATAGGAAACCACTAAGATCAAAGACTTAGACTAATATTTTCTTAAACACTTGTTTCTTAGGACATTGATGTTATTTTCAAGTAAAATAAAATCAAATAAAAAGGGAGGGTGTTGTTCTGTGAACTAACACTTGAGGAATGCAATGTTAAACAAGGTTTAATAGGTTCCAGTACCTAAGGGCAATTAAGATTTTAATACTTACATGCAGTGTAAATTTCCATTTATATTATGGATTTAATCAATAGGGTTTCCCAAAAGGATTTTCCCAAAGAATGCTATGTTCAGGGTTCATGCCTCCACCCCAATCACCACTTACATTATGCTTACTTATGTGTAAGAAAGATTAAGATATTAAATAGATACAAAATAGCAGTTGTCACGTTGAGACGTTGCTGTAAACTGATAGACAACAGACAGTTTCCAGAACATTTTCCCCTGCATGTCTTCCTCAGTAATTTGAATTCAAGATTTCTTGGTTAAAGGTACAGGAATATGGAACCCTTGCCCTCTTTTAATTATCCTGTGTACCCTGCCATCCTTTACTTAATGCTTATGTGGAAATAAAAAATTAAATATTAAATTGCAACATTAATTTTAGTATTATAATCTGAAAAATATTAACATAAAAATTATATTAAAATATGTATGAATTTAGTTTCTATCTTGATAAACTAAATCAAAATCTCTAAGATCTTATACAAAAATCACAAACTAAATAAACTCCACAAAATATTTTACTCTCATTCTCCATCCCCTTAAGGCAATGATTTTACTGTGTTTAATATGTAAATACTTTTCATTTTTAAGCATTCCTGTAAAATAGGTATGTGTATATAATAATTAAGGTATATATATTATAAGTACGTTTATATAATAATCTTAATTTATTAAAATAGTATGTATAAAAAATTAATTAAGAAATGCTGAATCGTTCTCCCATATGAAGAGGGTTGTTATATCACTTTATCCTTTTTGAACCTTTCTAATTTTGCTACTAAATAATAGGAATTAAAAATATTATTGTTTTCTTTAATTCCATTGTTCTGATTACTTTTTGGATCATCTCAACATACATGTTAGTTTTTATATTTTCTTTTTTGAAAATTGTTCATAACTTTTTCTATTTGTCCATTGAGACTGATGTCTTCTTAACTCTCATTTGCAGAAATAAATTGTTGATTCCAGATATTAGTTCTTCCTTGGTTTCAAATATTGCAAATATCTTTTCCCATCCTGTAATCTACCTATTATCTTCATCTACAGTGTTCTTCATTTAGCAAAAATGATTAATTATATGAGATAGAATTTAACCATTTTTTCTTTGTGTTTTTTTTCTTTGTGGTTTTTGTATGGAAATTTAAAAAATACTTTCCACCCCTAGGTCACAGAGATATTCTGGAACATTTCTTCTACTAACTATGCATTTTATTTTTCACAGTTTTGTGTTTATTTCATTCTAGGGTCTCTCTTTGTGTGAGATATTATGTAATGATTAAAATGTAATTCTTTTCATTTTCCTGTCACTGGGATTCCATTAGAAAGTAATATTTTCTAAGCACCTTTTTCAATTCATTTACAGCTTTGAGATAGTGTACATGGAGTACTTGACACCTGGAGGTGAAATTTTAAAAGTCCTCTTCTTCAGTTTGATTTATTATTTTCATTAATTAATATACTAAACAAAAACAATAAGTATTTCCTTGATTCATTTAATAAACAATTAATTTTAAAAGAATAAATCTGTTTTAAAGATATTATTCAAATCTGGTGAAATATTGCTTGCATAAACTACAATTTAACTTAAACAAAAATACCACACCACGCATTTTGTATTCCGCTTCCTTAGTTAAACTTTTACCACAAATAAAACCTTCAAGTGGTCACACAGAAAGACAGAACTGAAGTAAGTGAAGTTCTGTTTCTTCATCATTACTATCAGTATTTCTCTGTGCTATCAGTATTTATCTTGAAGTTGCTGTTTAAACACGGAGATGTGAAATAGCACAGACAGTGGAGACAAGAATGATATCCAAAGCAAGTGTGAATGATTCCAAACTGTTACTGAATCTTTAAATAAATGTGTGTAACTGAGTCCAAGGGTGTCATGAGCCAACTGTATAACTGGAGGTTCTTTGTATTAACTTCCATGAATCAACCAATGTTAATTAAAGAGTGAGTAATAAAACATAGACTAATTTGATGTTTACATGAATATTAAAATTCACAATAACCACAGCAATTGTTTACAACTCAGCCCAGGAAAATATTTTTAGGAGACATACTTTATCACTGATACTATTGAGGATCACTGGTGCATGGCAATGGAATAAAGCAGGACAACATTTAGAGAGTTAGATTATAGTGTTTGAATTCTTACAGACAATGAACCTACGTGTTGGGAGCACTTGTGGATCAAACCCCCTGCCATGCCTCTGGAAGGGCAGCACTTTAAGATTAGAATCTGAGGCTCCAGTTCCAGGCCAAAGCATCATCCTATGTATGTTTGTATGGTCCCCAAGTTTAATTACATGTTGACTGTAAAAGTTTTTGATCAGCAGTAATTTCTATCTGTGACTCCAGTAGGATGACTTTCCCTGCATCAATGATCTGTTGTATCAGATGGTCTGTACGGTAGGGAAGAAGCATGGAAAGTGGATACCTCCACTCACCTCCATCTGGAAAGTTGTACTATGACCCCACAGTAGGAGTACCCTTTCATCTGTGATGATTTTATAGTCTATCCTTGCTGCCAAATAAATTGAAGTGCCACCTGGCTCTATGGTGGGACTTTACAAGTTGAAAAGCCACAGCACATCTGGACTGGCTTAAGCATGAACAACCAAAGGACTCCTGTCTAATGGAATGATTAAAAGTTTTAAAAACGCTGTTTTAATTCAATCAATTAAAAGCATAAACAGCATGGGTTTGATTGAATCAATTTAAAGAATTACACAGCAGTCAATGTGCTCACCAGCAGGAGTGAAAAATTCATGTATCACCTACAAACAGCTTGAAATCTGTATCCTTCAATTATGTGTAACAAACAATCCTTTAGCACATTCCAGAAAGGTGACTTTTTTTCAGAAGAAGAGTGGTGCTACACCAGAGGAATATGCTATTAGTTATAACTAGTTCAGCTGGCATCCAGTTTGAAATATTTAACAAATACCATATCTTGGTTATAAATAACTTTGTGTCCTCTATATTCCTCCAAATTTGATCCTAAACATGATAGTGTACTTCTACTCCTTTTACTTAAAAAAAATATTTGAATATCAAGATATAGTCTTAAAATACAATAAGTGAAATAATAAGTGTACTGAAGGCAGTGATGGTTTAAGACAACCATGAAACCACTGAGGTAACTGTGTGTCTGCTTACTATAGCAAGAAGTTGTCAAAATGTATATTCATATTTACACCTACAGCTACAGCCAAATAAAGCTAATAGAGACAGTGATAAGCTTGAGCTTCCCAAAAATGTTAATAAATTCTCCAAATTTCTAATTCATTCCCTTTTTAACATTTCTAGATTCTGACTATGATTAACAGAATTGTTTTGAGGGGAAGAGATTTTTTAACACAATTCTCACCACTGTAATTGAGCCAAGATGATCACATATGCAGTGGGAAAAAAAGAGGGTAAATCGGTACACATGCATTTTCAAGTAAAAAATAAAATAAAATAAAATGAATCACATTAACCTGAGCATTTCCATTTCACCAGCACAAAGCTTTACACATTTTGATTTCTAGACGTGTAAAAGTTTGTGTTCCCTTAACGATATCTGGTTTCAAACGCTTTAGAATTTAGGTGCAAATAAAGAAAGGTTGTGTCCTTCCCTTCCTGTGTCATCTAAAGTGAGTGTATTCCAGTCTTTACCCTCATATCTATTCAGAATTTGTATGGAAACCATGATCCCATAAGCTAGATTGCCATGAGAAAACCCTGTCCTAGAGTAAATGCTCAGTGAATGTTAGAATTAATATCTTTCAGACTTTATATAAAATTAATTTAGGATCATTAATTTCATTATTACAAGTGCATAACAATTTATTCCAAATTCCTAGGGGCTATACATATACTTATTTATTCCAAACATCTAGGGGCTTGGCTTTTAGGCATTTTGGATTTCAGAAAGCTATTTGTGTACATGTGTGTGTACGTATACACATTTATATTATAAATCATAACACCCGCTTCATGTAGAGGTGGGGAGTACTTTGATGCTTATGGAAAAAAGAATATATTAAGAGTCAACCTACTTAAATTCAGTATTATCACAAAATAAATTGAAGTATTTTTTTTAATTTTGAGAGCTTTTTGTATTTTAGACATGTGAATCTATACTTATGACAAATTTTTCAGTTAGAATGATTTTATACCTATTTGAGAAATTCAGAAACAGGTCTGGAGAGGTTAGGTAAAATCACTCAGCGAAGAAGTAATGGAGCCAGGATTCAAATCCAAGCCAACTGGCTCCAAAGCCCTCATAGTTATCCTTCCTCTCTCCCTCTCTCTCTGATTGTGGTAAACAATACCACAATCATTTCATGCTCTACAGTCACCAAAACTCGGGCTTTTCTAACCTCAGGAGGATGCATTCTTTCACAAGGTAAGTATTAAAGAAACAATCAACAGTTTAGTGTCACTTGCCCCAGGACAGAGCTTATCCTGATGGTCTTCCTGATTGACACGCTCTAACAGGGTATGTGTACACATCTGTAGCTCTGATGTCCCGAATATGCTGCACCGGAACTTCAATCAGTTACCAATTGTGCATTAAATGTACTGTTCGTGCCAGAAATGAGTGGAGTGTCATATTTCAAAACACAGATGCCAGGTTAATGTGTTCATGTCTCGTTTAAGTCAGCAGCACTTGGCCTGCATTGACCTGGACCAGAGGACACAGTCGAGGGCCCGTGTGATTGTCCATCAGAGGTCAGAGGCAGGTAGGCGAGCTCTGTAAATCCAATGTCGTTGATATGTGAATCTCCTCAGGCTTTCACCATATGAATGAAATTCATGAGTTACAATATTCAACCCACCACTATTGTCCTGTGTTTCTCACTATAAATATTTCTCTTCTAAAACTAATGTAGTCAAGTTTGTTGAATTAGATAATTTCTACCCAAACTAAATAATGATATACTCCCTTTATTCTGTGATACTTGTATCTTTGAATTTCCTTTTTATACTATTTATCACCTTATATGAATCTTATCTCTTTATTTCTCTGCCTTCTCTATTTAAGAGTGAGCTCCCAAACATGTCTTAATTGGATACATAGTTTTATGTATTTTTAATTATTTTTCTTATTAGTTTAATAAAACACAGCCATGTAACTTCTTATTAACCATGGTACAATATATTACTTCAGGTGATGTATAGGTCTGACCATTAACCTCAACAGTTTTTTCTCCATGTTCCACTTTCCTTGCCACTAAAATGAAAATTGGTGTTTTTTTCCCAAAGAGTGAATAAGAATTATGTATGTTCATCATGGGGTACAATGTAGTTATTATTCAAGTCATTTCATAATTTGACCAATACTTGTTGAGCATCTATCCTATATTATGCCAAATATCAGAGAAACTGTGATGAGCAATACAGACTCAGGCTCTTCCTAGGAGAAGTCTGGCTAGAGGGAGAAAGAAATATCAATAAATAATATGGGTTGCACTAGGTAAGTGCAAAATATTATGGGATATAGTAAAAAGAACTAATTTAGTTCCTCCCTGAGACTGATTCAGGAGAAATAATTCAGTAATTGTGGACGGTTCATGGGGAAAAGCTTTCTAGGGAGAACGAATAATCTGTTTCAAGGAACGAAATGAAGTCTGTGAAAATTTAGTCAAATTACCTAATTCCTTGATATTTAGTTCTTCATCTCTAAGTAATTACATAACTCCTTTGTGGCTGTATGGTTGACATTTACACAGGTAAAGCATTAAGAACAGCACCTGACAAGTAGTGAACAGGTCATCTATTATAACTATGATATACCCAGTGTGAGTGGTGAAGAGAGAGGTGGGGAGAAAGCAGGAGATAAGGCTGGAGTCCCTCAAAGGCCAGGTCATGCAGCATATTTCAAACATGTTAAGAACTTATATCTTTATCCTAAATTTTAAGCAAAGGAGTGATATGATAGCTCTATCTGTTTTAAATATTACTTGTCCATTGTGTAGTGGATGGATTGAAAGGAAGAAAGAATGGATGAAGAAAACCTAATTATGAGGTGTTATGTGCTGAATGCTTGTGCCCCCCCCACCAAATTCCTAGGTTGAAGCCCTAAACTTCAATGATATGGTATTTGGAGGTGGGGCCTTTGGGAGGTAATTCAGTTTGGATGAGGCCATGAAAGTGGCACCCCATGATTGAATTAACATCCTTAGAAGTAAAGGAAGAGAGACAAGAACTTGTTTAGGCCCCCTCTCTCTCTCTCTCTCTCTCTCTCTGTGCCAAATGAGGACACAGCAAGAAGGTAGCTGTCTGCAAGCCAGGAAGAAGGCTGCCACCAGAAATTGAATCTGCTAACACCTTGGACTTCCCAGTCCAGAGCTGTGAGAAATGAATGTCTATTGTTAAGCCACCTTGTCTATGGTATTTTGTTATAGCAGCCCCAACAGACTAAGAAAGGGGGCTTCAGAAAGACTGTGTTTCAGGCAGAATATGTGGTAAACTTGAACCATAGCAATAGCAATGGCAAGAAGAGATTGGATTACAGAGATGTTTAGAAGCAGGAGTCAGAATACCTAACATGCAGAGTATAACTGTTGAGCTCTGGTCCCACAAGCCAATCTGTCTGTGTTCAAATTCTGACTTTGCCATGTACAGACTGCAAAACCTTACATAAGTAACCTACCTCTGTATTCTTTTTATCAGTATCATGGGGGTCATAAGAGTATGTACCTCATAGGATTATTGTGACAAGTAAATTAATTAATATATGCAAAGCACATGGAAATTTACCTAGTACTTATTAAATATTGTTTATAGTTATTGGTGATTAGTGAATATAAATGGTAGAAAAGAGGGAATCATGAAGAAGGACTCAAGGGTTTATAAGCCATGACAAGTTAAATAGCCATAATTTTTGAGATCTTACATGAAAAACAAATTCATCCATATTGAATTGGTTGAATCTCATGAACTTTTAACATGTCAAGTGCTATAATTTTCCTTAGAGTTTCAAGAAGTAAAATTTAACCATAATAAATAATGGTTTTCCCTTTTACCTAATAATAAAGCCATTGGTAAGGCAACCAACCTTAGAATTAACAAAAATGCCTAATCTATGTTAAAAAAATAACAATATATTAACAGAGTTTCTAACAAAAAAGTTGGAATTTCTAACAAAAAAATGTAAAATTAGCCACTGGTTTCTTTCTAATTTGCTCAAACTTCTCTTTTAAAGAAGGTGTTATTTTAAATTTCAAAATGGCCACAATATCATACACACAATACATTGTATATTTTTAAGTATAGAATAAATTTGACTGCACAGTAAAATATGCATGAGATGCCTAATCACTAAAATTGAGATGCCAATTCACTATTATATTTTTCCAAGAGCTAAAACAGTTCTTTTTTTTTTTTTTTTTTTTTGTGGTATGCGGGCCTCTCACTGTTGTGGCCTCTCCCGTTGCAGAGCACAGGCTCTGGATGCACAGGCTCAGCAGCCATGGCTCACGGGCCCAGTCTCTCCGTGGCATGTGGGATCCTCCCGGACTGGGGCACGAACCCGTGTCCCCTGCATCGGCAGGCAGACTCTCAACCACTGGGCCACCAGGGAAGCCCCCCAGTTCTTCATTTTAAAAAGACCAAATTAAGCTACCACTGTGCCTTTAAAAGTCTACTGATTTTAATATGAATGGGGGATAGATTTCAGCAAAGATTGGAAATCCTACTATAAGATACTATTGTTCCATGATAAGTTCATCCTCCCACAATGAGACATAGTGCCTCTATGTTATTGTTTTAAGAGAGTAACAATAAATTTCCCCAAATAGTAAAATAGTACATAGTGGAGCACTTAATGTCAAAATTTCCCAAAGAATACTGATTACAATTATAAAAATGTGGTCACAATCCATGTCTGTTTGTGACCCTGAAAAATCAATAGGGATCAGTGGCACTTTCTGATCCAGCGCACATGAACACTCCCCTAGGTCTGCTGTAAATGCTCGCTACTGCAAAAACAGTTTCTGAATACAACTGCACCAGGCCAAAGAAGGGGCACATAACAGAGAACCAACATGCATGTAATTAATTTTCACTCATTTATTTATTGAAGAATTATTAATTGAACACACACAATGCACCATGGTGCTGTTACAGAAACTGTAGGTATGGCACTTAAACCCAATAAAATCTTTGGCATATGTTCAGTGGAGGTTTATATTTATAAAAAATAGAAACATATAGTCATATAGAATTTACCACATGTACTATATTTTTCCTATTTTGAATTGTTATTGACAGTTTATAAAACTCATCTCTATAAAAAATTAAGCCCCTTGAATACAAGGCTCCTTGTACAGGATGCTGCATACATTCAATAACTGTTTGATGATTATAGAGATGACATATATCAGTTTTATATTTCAAACTAGATTATAAGCATTTTATCGTCACTGTGTTTGGCATCTAATATACTTACTGGTTAACTGATTATTGAAGGAGATTCTATTCTCGTACAGGTGATCTTTTTATCAATAATCTCTCATAACATCAAAGAATAGAAAGCTGGGCCATTCAAAGATACTTAAGCACTTCATATAAACTGGATACAACAGATATAGTTATACATGGGACTATAAAACTTTTTACACTACAGGGCAGCCTGACCAGAATGGATGAATTGATTGTGCTGAAGTGTTTTTCTTTTTCACCTACACAAGACATAATACAAAGGAGTCATTATCCATTTGGAAATTTCTTCATTTTATCTTGTTATCAAAGGAGATTGTCTCATACCATGATAAATTTGAGAGGCCAGAAGGAATATTTATTGAGTATATGAATTAATTCATTATTGTTTTCATTTTCTTTTGTTGCAAACTGATCTAGTTCTATTTAGATATGACAGCTCTTAGATTAGTTTTCATAGATAACCAATCATCAAAGATTTAGATGGTAAGAGTTACCTACTCTTCATATTTTCAATACCATAGTACAATGAAAACACAATCAATATTTTTTAAACAAACCATTAGCAAATTAGGCACAGAAAAGAGCATACAATTTGTTTTATAAAGTTTTAGTTCTCTGAACTTTTAAGTTCCAACAACACTTTGACAGAAATGTTCACACAAAGCAAACAGTATAATGTTCCAGAAGGATTCTATATCTTCTAGTCTGTATCAGGAAATTTAAATTCTTCTAAATCAATAGCTGGACATGGATAGAGTTAGGTAATAAACTCTGGATGACAACCCAAAGACTGAAGGCTTCTAGCCTTTTTTCATCCTCCTCATGAAAGATGAAGGAGGATTGCTGAATTAAATTTAGGCAATAACAACCTATGTATAACTTTTTTCTTTTTTTTACTTAATAAGCCATTAGTTTTTAAAACTTCATTTTTGACATTTAGTATGCGAAATAGTAAGGTGGTTGTTGGAGATCTATATAACAGAGGGATTCATGATGGGGCCCTTCATGATATGACACCTACTGGCAACCTCTTCACTATTCCTTCTTGCTTAGGACCTAGTTATAACTTAGCCTAAGTAACACACATAATGTTTTACTCCATACAGTGAAGTCATTCAAAGTAAATTATAGACATTATAACATCTATATGATATTTTCTTTAATGAAGTTTATAATATGTACCTAAGTAAGTGAAGTACTTCAGGAATGGTGGTGTGAGGAGCTCTGTGAATTTGCTCCCCGGCAGATCAACCATAACTTGTGAAAATTATAAAAATCAACCATAAAAATCTCTGGTAACTGCCCTAAGGACATACAGCAGAGAAATGTTTATGCAACAAATGTACTAAATCTCTATAAGAACAGGGACTTGGTGGCATTTAAGCCATGACCCACTCCCTTTACCAGGCCCCTCAAATCAGTGTGATGTAAGTTTTACTGTGGGTAGCGAGACCAAGAAGATGGGGATTTTTCTCTCCCACTGCCATCTTTGGGTGATAGTTTCTCCCTAGAAATGGCAAGCAGCAGCATTGCCATTGTGTCCAGCTTTATGTTGTAGAAGCTCTATTCTAGGCAAGAACAGTTGAGAGATCTGAGGCTCCTTTCTGCTACTCAGTACCCACTTTTAAAGTGGAAGCTCTTGTCCAGCCATGTCAGGACAAGCACCCTGAGCCCTAATCTGCCTTTCCCCAACTGTTCATAGCATAGATATTCCAAACTGGGAGATACAAGCAAAGAAGAGCTGAGGCTAGCATCTCCACTCACTGCCCTGTGTTTGGAGGAGAGCTGTCACTCCAAGAAAAGCAGGGCTTGGTCTAGGCCTGTAACTCAGAAACACTGCCACAGAGATTCTGTCCAGGGAAAGAAGAAAGTTACAAGAACAGAGAGGTCTGTAGTTCTCCCCACTGAAGACTGATTTTATTTGGAATAGAGTGTAGGAAGTTTCAACCTCCATAGTTCTTTCAAAAACAATGAAGATTTTGGTGCTGAACAATTAAGAGGAGACTGGTAGCTCCATGCTAGCAAGAAGTGAAACAGTTAACCAAAAATATGTTGATAGAGAAAAGCAGGAAAAGAGATAGCTAAGAAGAACCCTTCTGTGGTCTGAGAAAATTTCAAAGACTGGCTACAAAAACTACCTCTGCAAAGAGTTCAAACTTAAATTGGATTAGACCATCAAGCAATTTATACTACAGGTCATTATTGGAAAAACAAAGCAATCAACTACCACTTAGTGTATGCTAACAGCTTGGTGTAGTATCAATAAAGACTGGGTAGCCAGAGGCTTAATAGGTAAAGAGATAAAGAGAGCCCAGCTGAAGTCTCTCATTCCATTGGGGTGGGAGGGTGGGAGGAAGAAGTGATTAGGGTTACTGTGTGCATACCCAAAACAGTGCCCTTTGAGAAGTGATATCAGAGGCTGCACAGGGCAGAGGAAACAAATGTCACCGAACAATTTACGTCAACACAAGGAAGCAAATGGATAGCGAATTCGAGCCTCAGAGGAGGAATTGCTATCCACAGTTGAAATAATATATTATCTCAAACGTCCAATTTTAAACAAAAATTACAAGTCATGTAAAGAAATAGGACAGTGTGATGCATACACAAGAAAAAAAGGATTAAAAAGAAACTGCCTTTGAGAGGGCCCAGGTAATATGCTTAGCAGACACAGATTTCAAAGCAGCCATTGTAAATGTGTTCAGTTAACTAAAGGAAACAATGCTTTAAAAATTAGAGTTACAATAATGATGACTCATCAACTACAGACTATCAAGAAAGAGAAACAAATTATTTTAAAAAGTAAATAGAAATTCTGGAAATGAAAAGTACAGTAAACAGAAAAATTCACTAGAGGGGCTCAACAGTATATTAGTGCTGGCAGATGGAAGAATCAGCAAGTTTGAAAGTAGACTGATAGAAACTATGCAATCTGGAAAACAGAAAGAACAAAAGAAGGGGGAAAAACAATCAAGACTCAGAGAAAATGCAGGACACCGTTAATTAGAAAAACATATATGAAATGGGAAGGGCAAAATAAGAGAAAGGGAAAGGAGCAGAAAAAAATATTTTAAGAAATAATTGTCAAAATTTTCAAAATCTGATGGAAGACATTGGGCTACACATTGAAGCAGCATAATGAAATCCAAGTAGGCCAAATACAAATAGATCCATACCCAGCCACATCATAGTCAAAATGTTGAAAGATAAAGAGAAAATCTTTAAGGCAGCAAGAAAAAAGTAACTTGTCAGCTACAGAGGAACTCAAGCAAAATTAACAGCCGACTTTTCATCAGAAACAGCTAAGATCAAAGGTAGTGAGATAATATATTCACAATGGTGAAAACGATTGTTAACAAAGAATATTACATCCAGTAATTTTATCTTTTAAAATTTAAGGTGAGATTAAGATTCCCACATAAGCAATAAGTGAAAGAATTCACTGCTATAAGAACAGCTTTTTTCTTGAAGGAAGCTTTTTAGGCTGAAAGCAAATACATCATACGGTAACTTGATTTATACACACACAAAAGATAATTAGCAAAGGCAATTATGAAAGTGATGGTAAAAGACTACACCACTGTATATTTCTTCTTCTTCTCCTAATTGATTTTAAAATAAGTATCATAAAACAATATATAGGGGTTTCCCTGGTGGCGCAGTGGTTAAGAATCTGTCTGACAATGCAGGGGACACGGGTTCAAGTCCTGGTCTGGGAAGATTCCGCATGCCGCGGAGCAACTAAGCACATGCACTGCAATTACTGAGCCTGCGCTCTAGAGCCCATGAGCCATGACTGTTGAAGCCCACGCACCCTAGAGCCCGTGCTCCACAACAAGAGAAGCCACCACAATGAGAAGCCTGCGCACCACAATGAAGAGTAGCCCCCATTCGATGCAACTAGAGAAAGCCCACGTGCAGCAGCAAAGATCCAATGCAGCCAAAAATAAATAAATAATTTTAAAAGCATGGTACTGCCAAAAACAACCCAATATGTATATAATATATATAAATGTTTATATACATTACATACATATATATGTATGTGTGTGTGTATTTGGTCTCCTTTCTTCTCTCAGCTTCTTTAAAGGATATAAAAAATATATATTAAATATAAAAGTACACCTGGAGGTTTGTAAAATAGATACATGTAAAAGGTATTATAATAATAATAGCACAAACACAAGAGTAGGGCATAGAGTTACATAGGAGTTCCATTTCTAAATCTCACTGAAATTAAATTAGTATATAATTGAAGTAATTTCTGATATATTAACATGAACACTGTAAACCCAAGAGCAACCAATAAGAAAATCACTCAAAAAGGGTAGAAAAAATACTGAAGGAATTAAAATGTTACATTAAAGAAAATTTTCTGGAGGCAAAAGACAGCAGTTAAACAAGAAAAAAAAAGGCAAATGGCAGAGAAAAATCCAACCATATTAATATCATCAGATGTGAATGAATTAAACAAGGTAATCAAAAGGCAGAGATTGTTCGACTGGATGAGTAAACATGATATAATTTTATGCTGCATGCAGGAGACACTTTATATCAAAGACTCAAATACTTTTATGTAAAAGAATGGGGCACCATGTATAATGCAAACAGTAACTATAAAGTTGGAATAACTAATATATCAAAATAGAATCTAATTTAAAATGTGTTATTATAGATAAAGAGAAACATTTATAATGATCCTTTACAATGATAACGATAAAAAATTCAAGCTATCAAGCAGGATGAAAAACTATAAATATATATATAACCCTAACAACCATGCCCAAAAATCCATGCAACAAAACTGACAGAGTTAAAGGGAGATACACAGACAGTTTAAAAATAATAGTCAATACCCTGCTTTCAGTAATAGATAGAACAAATGGGCAGATGATCAACAAGGACATAGGAGACTTGAACAACATTATAAACCAACCAAGATTTTTCTAAAATATATATAATATTCCCCTCCAAACAGCTGAACATACATTTTTCCCATGTATGCCTGAAACATATTCAAAAATAGACCATATGCTAGGTTGTGAAACAAACCTCAATAAATTTAAAGGTATTTAAATCAAATAAAGTATGTTTTCTAACCATAATTGAATTTACATTGAAATATGTAAAAGAACATTTTGAAAATTCAAAAATATGAGAAAATTAAACAGTACACCCCTAAATAACAACTAAGTCAAAGAAAAAATCACAAGGCAAATTATAAAATACATTGACATGAATGAAAATGAACACACAGCGTAGCAAAACTTATATTATGCAGCTTAAGCAGTTCTTAGAGGGAAATTGACAGCTATAAAAGCCTCCATTAATAAAAGAAAGAAAGAAAGAAAGATCTCAAATCAGTACCTTAAACTTCCACCTTAAGACTCCATAGGAGGAGCTTCAAGATGGCCGGAGAGTAAGACGTGGAGATCACCTTCCTCCCCACAAATACATCAGAAATACATCTACATGTGGAACAACTACTACAGAACACCTACTGGGCGCTGGCAGAAGACCTCAGACCTCCCGAAATGCAAGAAACTCCCCACGTACCTGGGTAGGGCAAAAGAAACAACAGAGACAAAGAATAGGGATGGGACCCGCACCAGTGGGAGGGAGCTGTGAAGGAGGAAAGTTTTCCACATACTAGGAAGCCCCTTCGCGGGCAGAGGCTGCGGGTGGTGGAGGGGGGTAAGCTTCAGAGCCACGGAGGAGAGCGCAGCAACAGGAGTGTGGAGGGCAAAGCGGATAGATTCCTGCACAGAGGATATGTGCAGACCAGCACTCACCAGCCCAAGAGGCTTGTCTGCTCACCCGCCGGGGTGGGCGGGGACTGGGAGCTGAGGCTCAGGCTTCAGTCAGATCGCAAGGAGAGGACTGGGGTTGGCTGCGTGAACACAGCCTGCAGGGGGGTAGTGCACTACGGCTAGCCGGGAGGGAGTCCGGGAAAAGGTCTGGAGCTGCCGAAGAAGCAAGAGACTTTTTCTTACCTCTTTGTTTCCTGGTGCACGAGCACCGCTTAAAGGAGCTCCCGAGACAGGCGCGAGCTGCGGCTATCAGCTCGGACCACAGACATGGGCATGAGACGCTAAGGCTGCTGCTGCTGCCACCAAGAACACTATGTACAAGCAGAGGTCACTCTCCACACCTTCCCTCCCGGAAGCCTGTGCAGCCCGCCACTGCAGGGTCAGTGATCCAGGGACAACTTCCCCGGGAGAACGCACGGCGCACCTCAGACTGGTGCAACGTCACACTGGTTGCTGCCGCCACAGGATCACCCTGCACACCGTAACCCACCCTCCCTTCCTCCGGCATGAGTGAGCTGGAGCCCCAGAATCAGCTGCTCCTTTAACACCCTCCTGTCTGAGCAAAGAACAAATGTCCTCACGTGACCTACACACAGAGGCGGGTCCAAATCCAAAGCTGAACCCCGGGAGCTCTGCGAACAAAGAAGAGAAAGGGAAATCTCGCCCAGCAGGCTCAGGTGCAGCGGATTAAATCTCCACAGTCAACGTGATGTACCCTGCATCTGTGAAATAACTGAATAGACAATGAATCATCTGAAAGTGAGGAGGTGGACTTTGGGAGCAATGATATATATATTTTTTCCCTTTTTCACTGTTTTTGAGCGTAAATGTGTATGCTTCTGTGTGTGATTTTGTCTGTTGCTTTGGTTAACCATTTGTCCTAGGTTTCTATCTGTCCTTTTATTTTACTTAAAAAATTTTTTTTCTTAAAAATTACTTTTTATTTCAATAACTTTAGTTTATTTTACTGTATTTTATTTTATGTTATTTTATCATCCTCCTTCTTTCTTTCCTTTTTCTCCATTTTATTCTGAGCTGTGTGGAGGACAGGTTCTTAGTGCTCGAGCCAGGCGTCAGGGTTCTGCCACTGAGGTGGGAGACCCACGTTCAGGACACTAGTCCAAAAGAGACCTTGCAGTTCCACATAATATCAAACGGTGAAAATCTCCCAGAGATCTCCATCTCAATGTCAAGACCCAGCTCCACTCAATGACCAGCAAGTTACAGTGCAGGACACCATATGCCAAACAATTAGCAAGACAGGAACACAACCCCATCCATTAGCACAGAGGTTGTGTAAAATCATAATAAGGCCACAGACACCCCAAAACACTCCAACAGATGTGGACCTGCCCACCAGAAAGACAAGATCCAGCCTCATCCACCAGAATACAGGCACTAGTCCCCTCCACCAGGAAGCCTACACAACTCACTGAACCAACCTTAGCCACTGGGGACAGACACCAAAAACAGCAGAAACTACTAACCTGCAGCCTGTGAAAAGGAGACCCCAAACACAGTAAGTTAACCAAAATGAGAAGACAGAGAAACACACAGCAGATGAAGGAGCAAGGCAAAAATCCACCAGACCTAACAAGTGAAGAGAAAATAGGCAGTCTACCTGAAAAAGAATTCCAAGAAATGACAGTAAAGATGATCCAAAATCTTGGAAATAGAATGGAGAAAATACATGAAACGTTTAACAAGGACCTAGAAGAACTAAAAGCAAACAAACAGAGATGAATAACACAATAAACGAAATTTAAATATCTCTAGAAGGGATCAACAGCAGAATAACTGAGGCAGAAGAGCGGTTAAGTGACCTGGAAGATAAAATAGTGGAAATAACTACTGCAGAGCAGAATAAAGAAAAAGGAATGAAAAGAATTGAGCACAGCCTCACAGACCTCTGGGAAAACATTAAATGCACCAACATTCTAATTATAGTGGTCCCAGAAGAAGAAGAGAAAAAGAAATGGACTGAGAAAATATTTGAAGTGAATATAGTTGAAAACTTCCCTAATATGGGAAACGAAATAGTTAATCAAGTCCAGGAAGCACAGAGAGTCCCATACAGGATAGATCCAAGGAGAAACATGCCAAGACACATATTAATCAAACTATCAAAAATTAAATACAAAGAAGAAATATTAAAAGCAGCAAGGGAAAAACAACAAGTAACACATAAGGGAATCCCCATAAGGTTAACAACTGATCTTTCAGCAGAAACTCTGCAAGCCCAAAGGGAGTGGCAGGACATATTTAAAGTGATAAAAGAGAAAAACCTACAACCAAGATTATTCTACCCAGCAAGGATCTCATTCAGATTTGACGGAGAAATTAAAAGCTTTACAGACAAACAAAAGATAAGAGAATTAAGCACCTCCAAACCAGCTTTACAAAAAATGCGAAAGGAACTTCTCTAGGCAGGAAACACAAGAGAAGGAAAAGACCTACAATAATAAACCTCAAACAATTAAGAAAATGGTAATAGGAACATACATATCGATAATTACTTTAAATGTAAATGAAATAAATGCTCCAACCAAAAGACATAGACTGGCTGAATGGAAACAAAAACAAGACCCATATATATGCTGTCTACAAGAGTCCCACTTCAGACCTAGGGACACATACAGACTGAAAGTGAGGGGATGGAAAAAGATATTCCATGCAAATGGAAAACAAAACAAAGTTCGAGTAGCAATTCTCATTTAGACAAAATAGACGTTAAAACAAAGACAATTACAAGAGACAAACAAGGACACTACATAATGATCAAGGGATCAAACCAAGAAGAAGATATAAAAATTGTAAATATTTATGCACCCAACATAGGAGCACCTCAATACATAAGGCAAACACTAACAGCCATAAAAGGGGAAATCGACAGGAACACAATCAGGAACACAATTAGTAGGGGACGTTAACACCCCACTTTCACCAATGGACAGATCATCCAAAATAAAAATAAATAAGGAAACACAAGCTTTAAATGATACATTAAACAAGATGGACTTAATGATATATATAGGACATTGCATCCCAAACCAACAGAATACACTTTCTTCTCAAGTGCTCATGGAACATTCTCCAGGATACATCATATCTTGGGTCACAAATCAAGCCTTGGTAAATTTAAGAAAATTGAAATTGTATCAAGTATCTTTTCCAACACAATGCTATGAGACTACATATCAATTACAGGAAAAAATCTGTAAGAAATACAAACAGATGGAAGCTAAACAATACACTACTTAATAACGAAGTGATCACTGAAGAAATCAAAGAGGAAATCAAAAAATACCTAGAAACAAATGACAATGAAAACACAACGACCAAAAACCTATGGGATGCAGCAAAAGCTGTTCTAAGAGGGAAGTTTATAGCTATACAAGCCTACCTTAAGAAAGAAGAAACATCTCAAATAAACAACCTAATCTTACACCTAAAGCAATTAGAGAAAGAAGAAAAAAACTCCCACAAAGTTAGCAGAAGGAAAGAAATCATAAAGATCAGATCAGAAATAAATGAAAAAGAAATGAAGGAAACAATAGCAAAAATCAATGAAACTAAAAGCCGGTTCTTTGAGAAGATAAACAAAATTGATAAACCATTAGCCAGACTCATCAAGATAAAAAGGTAGAAGACTCAAATCAATAGAATTAGAAATAAAAAAGGAGAAGTAACAACTGACACTGCAGAAATACAAAGGATCAGGAGAGATTACTACAAGCAACGATATACCAATAAAAAGGACAACCTGGAAGAAATGGACAAATTCTTAGAAATGAACAACCTGCCGAGACTGAATCAGGAAGAAATAGAAAATATGAACAGACCAATCACAAGCATTGAAATTGAAACTGTGATTAAAAATCTTCGAACAAACAAAAGCCCAGGATCAGATGGCTACACAGGCGAAGTCTATCAAACATTTAGAGAAAAGCGAACACCTATCCTTCTCAAATTTTTCAAAATATAGCAGAGGAAGTAACACTCCCAAACTCATTCTATGAGGCCACCATCACTCTGATACCAAAACCAGACAAAGATGTCACAAAGAAAACTACAGGCCAATATCACTGATGAACATAGATGCAAAAATCCTCAACAAACTACTAGCAAACAGAATCCAACAGCACATTAGAAGGATCATACACCATGATCAAGTGGGGTTTATTCCAGGAATGCAAGGATTCTTCAATATACACAAACCAATCAACGTGATACACCATATTAACAAATTGAAGGAGAAAAACCATATGAGCATCTCAATAGATGCAGAGAAAGCTTTTGACAAAATTCAACACCCATTTATGATAAAAACCCTGCAGAAAGTAGGCATAGAGGGAACTTTCCTCAACATAATAAAGGCCATATATGACAAACCCACAGCCAACATCATGTCAGTGGTGAAAAATTGAAACCATTTCCACTAAGATCAGGAACAAGACAAGGTTGCCCACTCTCACCACTCTTATTCAACATAGTTTTAGCCACAGCAAATAGAGAAGAAAAAGAAATAAAAGGAATCAAAATCTTAAAAGAAGAAGTAAAGCTGTCACTCTTTGCAGATGACATGATACTATACATAGAGAATCCTAAAGATGCTACCAGAAAACTACTAGAGCTAATCAATGAATTTGGTAAAGTAGCAGGATACAAAATTAATGCACAGAAATCTCTGGCATTCCTATACACTAATGATGAAAAATCTGCAAGTGAAATTAAGAAAACACTCCCATTTACCACTTCAACAAAAAGAATAAAATATCTAGGAATAAATCTACCTAAGGAGACAAAAGGCCTATATGCAGAAAATTATAAGACACTGATGAAAGAAATTAAAGACGACACAAACAGATAGAGAGATATACCATGTTCCTGGATTGGAAGAATCAACATTGTGAAAATGACTCTACTACCCAAAGTAATTTACAGGTTCAATGCAATCCCTATCAAACCACCACTGGCTATTTTCACAGAACTAGAACTACAAATTTCACAATTTGTATGGAAACACAAAAGACCCCGAAGAGCCAAAGCAATCTTGAGAAAGAAAAATGGAGCTGGAGGAATCAGGCTCCCTGGCTTCAGACTGTACTACAAAGCTACATTAATCAAGACAGTATTGTACTGGCACAAGAACAGAAATATAGATCAATGGAACAGGATAGAAAGCCCAGAGATAAACCCATGCACATATGGTCATCTTATCTTTGATAAAGGAGGCAAGAATATACAGTGGGGAAAAGACACCCTCTACAATAACTGGTGCTGGGAAAACTGGATAGCTACATGTAAAAGAATGAAATTAGAACACTCCCGAACACCATACACAAAAATAAACTCAAAATGGATTAAAGACCTAAATGTAAGGCCAGACACCATCAAACCATTAAAGGAGAACATAGGCAGAACACTCTATGACATAAATCACAGCAAGATCCTTTTTGATCCACCTCCTAGAGAAATGGAAATAAAAACAAAAATAAACAAATGGGACCTAATGAAACTTAAAAGCTTTTGCACAGCAAAGGAAACCATAAGATGGAAAGACAACCCTCAGAATGGGAGAAAATATTGGCCAATGAAGCAACTGACAAATTATTAATCTCCAAAATTTACAAACAGCTTATGCAGCTCAATATCAAAAAAACAAACCAATCCAAAAATGGGCAGAAGACCTAAATAGACATTTCTCCAAAGAAGACATAAAGATTGCCAACAAACACATGAAAGAATGCTCAACATCATTAATCATTAGAGAAATGCAAATAAATTACAATGAGATATCATTTCAAACCAGTAAGAATGGCCATTATGAAAAAATCTACAAACAGTAAATGCTGGAGAGGGTGTGGAGAAAAGGGAACCCTCTTGCACTGTTGGTGGGAATGTAAATTTATACAGCCACTATGGAGAACAGTGTGGAGGTTCCTTAAAAAAACTAAAAATAGAACTACCATACGACCCAGTAATCCCACTACTGGGCATATACCCTGAGAAAACCATAATTCAAAAAGAGTCATGTACCGAAATTTTCATTGCAGCTCTATTTACAATAGCCAGGATATGGAAGCAACCTAAGTGTCCAGCAACAGATGAATGGATAAAGAGGATGTGGCACATATATATAATGGAATATTACTTAGCCATAAAAAGGAACAAAACTGAGTTATTTGTAGTGAGGTAGATGGACCTAGAGACTATCTTACAGAGTGAAGTAAGTTAGACAAAAACAAATACCATAAGGTAACACATATATATGTAATCTGAAAAAAAAAAAAAAAGATCAGAAGATCCTAGGGGCAAGACAGGAATAAAGATACAGACCTACTAGAGAATGGACTTGAGGATACGGGGAGGGGAAAGGGTAAGTTGGGACAAAGTGACACAGTGGCATGGAGATATATACACTAGCAAACGTAAAATAGATGGCTAGTGGGAAGCAGCTGCATAGCACAGGGAGATCAGCTCGGTGCTTTGTGACCACCTAGAGGGGTGGGATAGGGAGGGTAGGAGGGAGGGAGATGCAAGAGGGTAGAGATATGGGGACATATGTTTATGTATAACTGATTCACTTTGTTATAAAGCAGAAACTAACACACCATTGTAAAGAAATTTTACTCCAATAAAGATGTTAAAAAAAAGTGATATTGCTTTTAATTTAAAAAAAATGAAAGACAGTATAAAAAGAAAGGCAAACTAAATCTACAGCAAGCAGAAAGAAGGAAATAATAAAAAAATACAACAGAAATTAATGACATTAAGCATAGAAAAACTATAGGGAAAATCAATATATATAAAAGATAGTTCTTTGAAAAGATGAACAAATTAAAAAATAAATTTCAGCTACACTAAGAAAAAGACAGGCATTTCAAAGAAGGAAAGAGAGAACATTTTTAACAACCATACAAGAATTATCAAATAATTAAAAAGATTATAAGGGAATACTATGAATATATGTATGCCAACAAAGTATATAACTGAGATGAAATGGACTCATTTCTATAAGACGCAAATTACTAAAACTGACTGAAGAAGAATTAGAAAATCTGAACTGATTCATAAGAAGTAAAGTAACTGGATTAGTAATAAAAAACTTCCCAAATAAATTAATAAATAGTCCAGGCCGAGATAGCTTCACTGGTCTACCAGTGAATTCTACCAATCATAAAATAATTAATACCAATCCTTCATAACATTTTCCAAAATATAGGATAGGAAGGAACACATTGTGTCAAGTTCTATGAGGTCAGTTTTACACTGAAGACAAAACCAGACAAAGATATCATAATAGAAGAAAACTTAAGGACAACATCCCTTAGGAATATAGTTTTTTAAATCCTGAATAAAATGCTACAGCACTGAATCCAGCACCATATAAAAAGTATTGTCACAGAAAACAAACTGTCCATATTGGACCTATTTCTTTAGCTCTAATATTTGTGCTCTGTTGCCTGTGCTTAGTTAGTCATGATGGCTCTGCACCTTTGTCTCCTCAATCAGTAAAAGAATGTTGCCAATAGCCTGAAATATACATGAGAGCCCTTTCTCAAGGCTCTGTCTCCCAGGCTTGACATGTAAAGCCATAACACTTTTTATTTATACAGCGATAAAAAGTTGCATAACAGAAAATAACATTTGTCTTGTTGAAGGTTTACAGGAACATCACGACCAGACCTACATGGACAGCTGCCAGATCAAAGGTTTATCACATTCCCTCCAGGGTTTGGCAAATACCAAGAAGTCTGGTACAACCAGCCACCCCTCCTCTCCTTTTAGTATAAAAGAAGCCTGAATTCCAACTCTTCAAACTCAGTGAAGATGGTTCTTTATGACACTAGTCACCATCTTCGTAAGCTGGCTTTCTGAATAAAAGTCACTATTCCTTTCCCCAACACCTTGACCCTCGATATATTGGCCTGTCTCAAGACAAGGAGTGCGAGCTTGTATTCAGTAACAGTATTATACACAATGATGTAAAGGGATTTATCCCAAGAGAGTGAGTTTGGTTTAACTTGAATGAAATAAAGGTAAAAATCTGATGATAATCCCACACGAAAAAGACATTTTACAAAATACAGCACATTTTTATGATAAAGCACGTAACTAAGTAGGAACAGAATATAATTTTATCAACCTGATAAAGGACATCATGAAAAACACACAGCTCATACATTGGAGTAAGTCCTCACTTCTTCAGGTACAGAAGTAGTACCATTTTATTGTCCATCACAAGCAGATGAGGGGAGAAAAACCAATCTCACATTGTGCAGTAATATCACTGTTTTGTTTCATTTTTAATATCATGTTTAAAACTTTATTATGAAAATTTTTAAACACATGAAAGTGGAGAGAATACTATAAGATTTACTATAGTATTTAACTAATAGACTTTCTTTTTTGAGCAGTTTTAGGCTTATGAAAAAAATTGAATAGAAAATAAAGAGTTCCCATATACTACCTTTCCCCCAGAACCCAGTTTCTCTTATTAATAATATCAAGCATTATGGTGGTACATTTGTTACAATTAATGAGCCAATATTGATATATTATCAACTAGTGCTCACAGTTAGAGTTAAGGTTTACTCGTTGTGTTGTACATTCTATGGGTTTTGACAAATGTACAATGGCATGGATACACCATTACGGTATCATACAGAATAGTTTTGCTACCTTAAAAATCCCTTATTCTCCACCTGTTCATCTCTCTCTATTTCTATTTGTGGCTTGATAATTCATTTTTTAATGGCTGAAAGATATTTCATTATATGGATGTACCACACTTTTTGTTTACCCATTTACCTATTGAAGGACATATTGGTTGCTTCCAACTTTTGGCAATTATGGATAAAGCTCCTATAAAGATTTGTGCACATGTTTTTATGTGGACAGAAATTTTCAGTTCATTTTGGCAAATACCAACAAATGCAATTACTGGGTCATAAAGTAAGAGTATTTTCAGTTTTGTAAGAAACAACTCAACTGAATTTCAAACTGACTGGACCATTTTGCATGCCCAGCAGTAGTGAGAGTTAGTGTTGCTTGACAGTGTTTTAGATTTTGGACAGTCTAATAAATTTGTCCATTTTTTATCTTTACCATTTGGTCTTTATATCTTATTTGGCAGACAATGCTAAAATTCTAGGGGGAGTTTTAGTAGGTACTTTGTATTTTTTGATAAAAATATTATTCCCAGGTCCTAGCGTAGACACTGAATAAATGAAAAAGACTTTGAAGAATTTATATAAAATTTCCCTAGTATTTCATTCTGATGTTTAACAACATTCATTATGAGAAAAAAAATATATTACCGTAATCTCAAAAATTATTTAAACTAATGTGTTCCTCTCGTTTCTAAAGAAACAAAAATATTCTTCTATTTTAGGGGGGTAGACTAATAAATATAACTGGCTATCTCTTCTATGATATTTACATTCTTAAATATGCTTTTCTTAAGACAAATAACAATTTGCATGCCTTTCCAAAGGTCTTTTCATCAGGTATTCAGATGTTAAGGGAAACTTCAGTCTACAATTGTAATTTGCCACTTATATACATGTAAGAATTACTGAGGATATATTATACATACCTAATAAAGCAAAACTTCCCTAAGTGCAGGCAACTTAAAGTTTGCAACACTGAACCTTATAATGATTTCTTAGATTCCAAGATTTTCACCAACAAATCACGAAAAGTAAGCCATGACCCATCTTGATTTAATTCATTTTTCTGTCTTAATTGTGAGCAAAAAAATATATTTTCTTTTTATCTCACAACTTTGGTCAGTCACTCTTGCAAACTACAAATTTCCATAAGTGTGGAATTTTTTAGTGTAATTATGTTCAAGATAAAAGAAAATTCTAAGTTATTAACTTCTGTTACACAAACATCATTTCTATGTTTTTTCTAGACAGCAATCACCACATAGCTATTTATTTCCTTAGACTTGTACATCGAGGTAAGATATTTTTCTGGTATTTTTTTAAATGAAAGAAGCTAGACAACAGATATTATATGAATGTAGGTATATTTTAAATTACTCTGGAGGTATTAGTTCTTCATGTATAAAATTTTATGTAATTGAAAATTATATATATACATACATATATACATGTAAGTATTCATCAGTAATATATATACAAATTTATATAAATACATATGTAGACATTTATCAAAAACACTATATAGGGCTTCCCTGGTGGCACAGTAGTTGAGGGTCCGCCTGCCGATGCAGGGGACACGGGTTCGTGCCCCGGTCTGGGAAGAGCCCACATGCCACGGAGTGGCTGGGCCCGTGAGCCATGGCCACTGAGCCTGCGTGTCCGGAGCCTGTGCTCCGCAACGGGAGAGGCCACAACAGTGAGAGGCCCACGTACAAAAAAAAAAAAAAAAACATATATACGTAGACATTCTCTAATTGATTTTTAAATTCTATGAAAACATAATTATTTGTTTTGGTGAATGGTTTTGCTGCTTGAAGTGTCCACTTGATCTGTAAAAATCTATAATGAGTTTATAGATCTTGGTCCTGAAAGGTGAGATGTTGAGTACAAATGAAGAAGAGATGGTCTCAAACTGATAAATTTAGTGATTGGCTGAATTTTTAATACTCTATAGTAAAATGAAAACAAGTATAAGGTATTTTTAAATCATAATCAAAGAGCTAAAATATTCAAACTGTTAAACCTTAAAATGCCAAACCAAACAACTTCATGCACCACATCCTATGGTGAGAAAATTGACTCCATCAGACTGCGGGAGCCACTTAGGATTACCAAATTAGATATGGACAGGTGTGAGTATGTCATTCTCACAGATGGAGAAATTCAGACACAGAAGGATTAAGGAAATTGTTTAGGAATCCACAGCTGTTCAAGTTAGTGCAGACATGATGGGAACCTAATGTGAATGAGATACAATCCTGGGGTTTGTTTGTTTGATTGACCTGCCTTTTATTTGGTTGTTTTAGATTCATATTTTTGATTTCTTGTTATTAGAGTGCTATAAACAAGTTGACATATAAACAAGTAGAGTTCCAAATTAATGTCAAGTATCTATAAAATCAAGAACTCTAGCTATATTCATCTTTGTATTCATAGGAAACTAATTACTAAGCTACCAGATCAATTTATCGATTTAGTTGTATAGGGAAAATGCTTTTCTCCCTTATACATAAATTCCCATTCTATTGCTCTGACCATATAACCAGTCTTGGAGTTGCTGTCTCCCTCCTGCTGCCAGCCAACTTCCAAGTGAGCATAGACTGTCTCAGAACCGGGGGAGGGGCATTTTCCTAATTCTGGCCCAGAACCTCAGTCAATTATGGTTCAAAATGTACCACTACCCTCTGTTTCTCCTCCTTCTCCATCTCAGCTTATTGTAATTATAATTAATATAGTGTAATTTGTTTAACATCTGTACCCTCTGCTAATAGACTGACAGGAGCTAGGTCTGCAACTGGCACAATACTTGCTATTAAATAAACTAAACTTTATTAGCTAAGATGACCAGAATTTTCTTAAATCACCATTTTCTGCTCTTATGCTCCTTCCATTTTACCTCTTTCCAACCTCCACTAGCATGGCTTACTTTCTATGCCATTGGAGTGGGGGGTAATGTAATTAAACTGTGCTACTGGGGATTTATTCTGAGAAACATAAGGTTATTTGTCCACTAATTATGTTAGTCTAACCAGGTGCTTCCTGACAAAAATAGATATCTAGACCAAAGCTCAACAGAATACTTTCTGTATAAAAACTTGAACATTCTGGGTTGGCCTCTGATTACATTCTAAAACTAAACATAGATAATTTTACTGTTATTTTTACGGTATGATATACATTCAACTCACCCTCTAGAGATAGTCCAGTGTTGAAAATTCCTTCCTTTGGACTTGAGAAAAGGCATTCAGGGGATTCATTCCAAACTAATTCTGGCACTGATTAATCACTGGCACTTCTCTCCACTTGATTCAAAATATATATGATATTGAGCTTAATTGTATAATGGGTTCACAGTTCCTCTATGAATACAACACAGTGACTTCTGTAACCTTTATTTCATTGTGAAAATAAATTTACTGTTTTCATCATTGTTAATCTAAGATTCTATTGAATCTCTTCCCTTGGAACTTGGTATTGCTCTGAAAATACCAACTGACATCACTTAAATCTATAGTGGAAACAGAAAACACACAAAAGTATACCTCAGAAATAGCTAAAAGAATATATGATAGACCTAAGTTTGGTTATTGCCTCTGGGTGAGGAAACAGAGTGAGGGCTGTGAGGAAGAGAGATTTACTTTTTGATGCTATTCCTTGATATATAACATTCTGAGTATTCGAAAATTCTGTGTGTGTGTGTGTGTGTGTGTGTGTGTGTGTGTGTATGTATGTATATATAGAGAGTATATTGTATTAGTGCACTCAGGCTGCCATAATAATATACCATAGACAGAGAGACTGGGAGGCTTAAACAACAGAAATTTGTTTTTCACTGTTCTGGAGGCAAGGAAATCCAAGATCAAGGCTCTAGCAAGGTAGGTTTCATTCTGAAGCCCCTTCTTCTGGCTTTTAAGTGACCTCCTTCTTGCTGTGTGCTCACATGGCCTCTTTGCTCACGTATGGGAAAAGAGAGAGAAAGCAAGCTCTCTGGTGTCTCTTTTCACAAGGACACTAATCTTACCAGATCAGGCCCCCATTCTTACTATCTCATTTTACTTTAATTACTTCTTTAGAGGCTCTGTCTCCAACTACAACCACTGAGGTTTAGAAATTCAGCATATGAATTT
>NW_021703777.1:80591561-80739939 GCF_005190385.1 Monodon monoceros | reverse complement strand
ACACACACACACACACACACACACACACACACACACACACACACACACCACGATTGCAAAATATAAGAGGAAGTAACTTGCCCATTTAGCTCATTACTGTTTACATGTGGGCCTAGGACAGTAGGTGTTCAGTTGGATGAATAAAGATACAGCATTCCCATATATTTATATCATTATTTTCAAAGATGCTGTTAATAATGAATACAAACTATTTCTGGGTGTGACTGAAAAGGACAACATATAACTCTTAGTTCTTTCTACACTAGGCAAAAGATTCTTGGTTTGGTTGAAACTTTCATCTATTTGAGCGGCCTAGCCACGCCACTCTACATATGAGATTCATTCCCCCTGATACATTGCTCATCATTTGTACCAGGAAAATTAATAGGAATTAGGAGGAAATGTTAGTGGCCTTTCTTCTTCTCCTCCTACACTAGCATATAATCAACCACGTCCTTCTCATCTTCAGAGTACTTATTAAAGCTTTACTGAAAAAGCCTTTGAAAGGGAGCCTGCATAAAAGAAATTACATGACTGTCTAGACCTCACCCTTTCTTACAGAGACGGATGTGGATAAAAGTGACAGTATCATATTTGCTGTGTGCAGTATGTTTTAACAATATGTTACCATCAACTTTTTGTTGTTGTTGTTCCTGTTGTCTTATTTTCATTTATTCAGCTCTGTTCTATAATCATGCATATGACCTTTGCATTTGCCTGAAAGTGCTCCTTTTACATGGTATGATACTAAACATAGTGATGATAGAGTGCTATTTATAGATTAGCAACACACTCAAGATTGAAAGAGCCAGAGGGCTTCCCTGGTGGCGCAGTGGTTGAGAGTCCGCCTGCCGATGCAGGGGACACGGTTTCGTGCCCTGGTCCGGGAAGATCCCACGTGCCGCGGAGCAGCTGGGCCCATGAGCCATGGCCACTGAGCCTGCGCATCCGGAGCCTGTGCTCCACAATGGGAGAGGCCACAACAGTGAGAGGCCTGCGTACCGCAAAAAAAAAAAGAGCCAGGATTAAATCAAAAGGGAAAATAACAGATCACAGAGCTGGTTCGGCTAGCTGGTCAGCTTGGACCTCCGGCACATATGTCTCAGTCTCCAGAGTCTACATTTCTACCTCTAAGGTATCTTCCCTCACAAGAAAAAAATCTGTAACCTAAACGAAGATTCTGATTCTTTATGTCTGAGATGTGTGATTTTTTAAAGAATCACAGGCAGTTTAGCTATGCACCAGGGTTGAGAACCAGAGGTCTGGATTATGACTTGAGAACCTCAAGGCAGGTGACCAACTCTCTTCCTCTTTAGGTAACACTAGCTATGTCACAACAGAGAGCAAAGGTCAGTGTCTGACTATCTGGGTATGGGTCCTGCCATGTCTCATGGGAGTTGATGTCTGTAACTACGTTAAATCTGATGAGAAATGTGATTTGTCAAGAGCTTTTTAAATCCAAAATTTCCTTCATTCCTCTTTCTTTCTCTCCTTCCTTCAATTATTTTCTCCATTTTACCTCCATATCCCAGAAGCAAAGTTCCAACGGTTTTAAATTCAAAGGTGTGCACAATATTCCAGCAAGCCATGGCATAGTTCATGTAGGCATAAAGCCAGTATGCCTGTTCCAATGTGCATTTTGATCTCCTAGGAATATTTATATCTCTATAATCTCCTTAGGGTTAAGTAGCATGCAAATACTATTTGGCACATATATTTTATTCTAGTGAGGCAGTTATTTTGCTTGCCCCTGTATAGTCTGAAGTCTGAAAGCATGCTGTTTTTAAAGCTCTTAGAATAGAGTGGAATGAATTTTGTCTGTTATGACACAATATGTCTGAAGGACCAGCTCTTCATCATCAAGTTTATGTTACCAACTCTCTTAGTGTGTACTAAGTTATGTCAATTAAACCTATATCCAGATACAACATGTTCACCTTTTGTGGTAATGTCCTTTATCAGAAAGTATCATTTTAATTCATGCTTTATTTAACTCTCTTTTGAAGCCATTTCTTTCATGCAGAAATGTTCCAAAGGAGAATATTAAATATAGAAATTTATTACTTTCTACTTTCTTAAAACATAAATAAGACTTTAATTTAAAACAATGGTACTAAAATATACTGCTGGTGTTGATGTTTTCTCATCTAAATTGCTTTTAAATCTTTATACTTATAAAGTCCTCTACACTTTATTCAAACAAACAAATATTGAATGTTACATTTTATTCTTATTTTCTCAAATTATTCATATGCCAAATAAAAAAGCCAAAATTGCACTTTTTCAGCATTTCAACAGAATTAATATTATTATAGCTGTTAACTTTATGAAGATCTCAAACAGAAAGGGAGATCAGATATGGAACATTATTACACAGATTATCTATTAATGTAATTCACCACATTAAAAGATTAAAGAAGGAAAAAAATAATGTCTTACCAACAGATGAAACAACTCTCATTCATTTCAAACAATAACTTAGCAAACTTGGAATAAAAGGGAATTTTCTCCATCCTCAGGAAATGTTATATTTAGCGATGAAACATTGGAAGAATACCTTTAAAATTTGAAACTAGGCAAAAATGCTCATTATCACTGCAAAAGACAAAAACGGAAGAGAAGAAATTGTAATGATTGGAAATGCTATCTATATCTACATACACATTAATGTGATTATATCATATATGTGTAAAAATCTAATGAAACATATGCAAAGCTTTTGCAAAAGGATGTTAAGTTGGAAATTTACAATGAGTTGCAAAGACAACAAATATCAGATACCAAAGAGAATGGCAGACAAATAAATTACAAATTTCCAAAGGAAACTTTCAAAATAATTTACATCCTGTCTCATATCCCTCATCATGACATGCTTATGAAAAAGAATTGAAAGGGAATTGCGGATAGGTAGAGACCATTTAAGAGCTTATTTTGGTTAGATCTGATAATATATGTGCTTCACACCCACCCTCTAGAGTGGAACTGATAAGGAGAGCACATTCTACATGCCAAGATGCCTAAAAAGAAAGCCTTCAATGACCCTACTTGGAGAATTTGATATATGACCCTGATATGTAGAAGGAATGTGGTCCACTGACTAAATCCCAGATAGAAATCTAGAGAACGAGAGAGGAGAGGGGACAAGCTACTTTGATGAAAGAATTAAAATGAGGCAGCTGATTTAGGATCAGCCTGTATCCCAGAAATCATCAGGTTAAGAATGTAGATGTTTTCCAAGAATTAGAAGTGAGCCATGAAGAGAAGAGAGTTGGCTTATAACTAGTTTTGCCTCTGTCTAATAAGAGTCAAATGTGGAATTTAACAGTAAGAGTCTACATCACCCTGGAAAACTAGGGAGCCAAGGCCAGATATAGAAGCTGGAAGAAAATGGTGTGCCACCCATTTCATTGTAGTTGTAGAAGGACAAGACCCAGCAATGGAGCTTTTGTGGAACTTATGAAAGATCCCACAATGGAGTCAGCTTTGAACATCTGCCAGGCCCAAGCCAATTCTCCTCAAAGATTTTTTTTTTTTAATTTAAGGCATTTAGACCTAAATGTATTTTTCAGATAATTTTACAAGTTCATCTCCAAATTTATTTGGGATTAAAAGGTCCAAAAGTTGGCAAGATAAATTCTAAGAACAAAATTGGTGATAGGAATTTTCTGTACCCGACATGAAAACTTATTTTAAAGCCTGAGTAGTTAAGAGTATGGTATTAGCACAGTGTTAGACAAAATGAAGAAATGGAACAGAATTAGAAACTATAAAATAGGTCCACATATATATGAGTAATTAATTTACAAAAACTCTATTAGAAATCAGGGGAAAACAATGGTCTATTGACTCTAATCAACAAGTGATCCTGGGATACTTGGGGGTTTGGGATGGATAGAACTCTACCTCATAGAATGCACAAAATAAATTCTGTGGTAGATTAAAGACCTAAAATTTAAGGATAGAAATGTAAAACTTATAGATCGCATATGAAAATGTTATGACTCCTGAGTGAGGACAATTCTTTTTCAAGCAAGACACTAAAAGTACAAACTCCAAAGAAGGCATTTAATAAACTTGACTTCATTAGTATTTGAAAGTTCAGTACAACAGAAGACACGATAAACTAAAGTGAAAAAAGAATACCACAGAGTGTGAAAAGATATTTACAATACTGGGATATATAAACCAAATTTTAAAAATAGGCAAAATAGCAGTGAAGGCCCAACACAGCCAAAAGTAAATAAATAAATTAATTAAGTAAGTAATTAAAAAAATCCTCAAAAGTGATTCATGTGTGTGGGCTAGTGAATCTTGAAATAGGCTCTCTAAATTATACAAACTAGTCCCAAAGCCATTCCGTAGTATTATCTTTAATGTATACTCACTAGTAACAAGTCAGGGTTTTTTCTAATCTGTAACATTGCTATATCTATTCTTGTACCAACACCCCACTGCTTTAATTACTGTAAATTTTAATATGTCTTAGCATCTACAGGTGGAAGTATGGAGGGCAGGGACTTTGTCTTACTCACCTCTGTATCCTCGGTACCCAGAACAGTACCTAACATATTAAGAGCAAAATAAATATAGTTAGGATGAAACAAAACAAAACAAAACATTCATTTTATGTTTTGGCTGTGATTAAAAAAATCGGTGTGAAAAAGTATTAGTGAATTAACAAAGTACTATTAAACCCATAATATTTAATCATTTGATTTATTAGAAACCACTGGAACTCACTATTAAGTAAATGACTAGTGAATGATAATTGGAATAAGATTGTTCTTTAGAAGAAAATAAAGTTCTTCTTATTTGCATTTATTCCTGTTTTCAAAAGTCATCTATAGCAAATTTTTCTTTGAAGAGGTGGAGCCACAGAAAGCTATAAAATGAGTAAACTTGCCCTAGGCCTTAGCAATAGTACCAAACTGAACTGTAATACATACATAACTTGCAGTATTTTGGAATAATGAAGAAAAATCCTTAAAAGGATTTCTGGTGTTAAAAGAGCTATACATACTATTGATTTCCCGAGAAAAGAGCTGCTTTCAAATTCTATTTCTAAATAGTTAGCAGGCTTTCTTATATTTAAGATTCTGAATAAGATTATTAAACTCTAATCAAGGAAATATCAAACCAGCTAAACTATTAAGCATTTATTCTAAAGCTGACCACATTTTATATTTCTTAGATTTTCCGCCCAATTATGAATAATCATATATACATATGTATATTTTGATCATTTTATATGCAATTTTATAAATGGGAATATCGATTTAGAAGCACTGTATAACATTTTCTTACTATAGCACTTTGGTTTCTTTTCCTTAGAACTTCACAAGAAGTCCCAATTATATACCTCTACAATGACTCATACTTCTGTCTCTTTCAATATTGCAACATTATTATTTTAGGTTTCCTTGTATGATTTTTGGCCAAGATAGCTGAGATTACATGAGCTTATCTCAAAAACGTTACCAAGGTTCATTTTTCCCATTCCCCAACTTCTTATTTAAAAATAAAAAAGTCAACTGGTCCTTCAATAGCTCAGTTGGTAGAATGGAGGACTGTAAAAATAAAAAAAAGTCAAAACTATCAGATAGCCTTTTAAGAAATCTCTTAAATATAAAACAAAGTTGTTTAAGAAGAGCATTTGTTTTTTACTTTCTTCTTATTTATAATAGAAAATGAATTTATGGGAAGTTGAGAAAACAGACACAGAATAGTACATGAAACTAATTAAACTGCCTTTGAAAGTCTTGGACTACAGATACAAGTCTTAAATGACTCCACATTACTTCTAGGCTAAACTTTGTCCAATTTTATAGCAAATTTTCTGTGCTAACAAGCATAGTCAAAATTGCAACAACTATAAGATTAGTGTAAGTGGAGAACCATATATTAAATATGCATACAAAACACTCTTTAAATTATATTTATTTTCCACAGCTATGAAACATGAGTTTTATTCTGAATTGCTGAGAATAAAATACGGTAAAATAAGGATTTGTCCGTCCATACTTAGCATAATTCAGATATTTTGTAAATTTTTAAATGCAACTAAACTGAACTGCAAGTTTGGGTGTCTGGACGGTTGTTAGATACTGATGAAAAAGACCTTTTAAAAAAGCAAGAAGGTTAAACTGAATCTTGACATTATCAGAATTTGATTTTAGTTTATTTAGTTTTCAATACTAATCAATTATATTATTGGTATTTAGAAATTATTCTAAATCTTGTGATATCTTTTGCACAATATAGATATGAACTATAACTTGCCACAATCAATTTTAAGAAAGAATCTTAAAAATCATGTCTTTTTTATCTTTATGACACACCTCCTGAATTTTTTTGTTTTCAAGATCTTTTCCTTGAAACTTACCTATATAGTATCTCTCTGCCATCCTTTTAAAAAGTGAAAAACCTAATTTCACTTCTGTATATGTCTGAGCCAAATTTTAAAGGATTACGTTCTTAATCTTGACATTCAAAGGAGACATCCCGTGATGCTGTAAATGTTCCAGCAGGATTAAGGAGTGAGACTGCAGTGTTTCTAAGAGCCCTCCACCCCATCTTCAAGATGCTCATTTCTCAGTGGTGGGGCAAGGAAGGACAGAATCTCTAAGCCCTTTACCTCATCAAAGAAGTCAGCTGTGTCAACGTGTGACTACCTTTAATTTATTATTCAATACCGAGGGAATTAATGCAGTATTTTTGTTTGTAACATTTTCCTCCCCAGCCTTATTCAGTGATGCTGAAATGATAAATAGGAAATGCCGAACATCATAAATATTTTTTCTTTAAAAATTTTAAAGTGGAAATGAGATAAAAAATCTATAATCATGTATTCCATATAGGGTGCTCTGGTAAACACTTTTGCCATTTACTCTATTTCATTGTACTTGTTATATTCAAAGAATAAATATTATCCAGGAATTCCATGTAAAGATTTGATACACAGTTTTGATTCAGGTGATTAAGAAATGCCTCTATACTTCCTGACATAAGTATATTAAAACTGAAGCTGAGCTGCCTATAGTATGGGTACATAAAATACTAACTGGAAAGGAAGGCTACCTTTGCTTTCCAATAGTGAATATATAGATTGATTGCAGGGAAATATTTAAAAGTTGAGAAATATATGATAGGTCCATTTACAGGGACAAGAATTTAATTTCCCTGCGTCAATAGCCTGAGATGTGAAATTAGTTAAATGCATGGCTATGGAGCCCTGTTATAGAGAAGTTAGCACTGTGGTTGAATTCAATCGTTGGCTTTCACCTAAACAAGTGTACAGCATTTTTGTCAACTTTCCTAATTAGGCAATGATATCTAGAAGTGTTGAACAAGTAATTTGACTTGGCAACTTCTAAAATTGATCATAAAGTCAAAAACATTTTGTGATATCCTCCTTATCTGATTCTCATGTTCATCTTTCCTCTTCACTGAGATATCACAACCTTTTTCTACAAATGACCATGTCAAATCGTTTGATGGCAGATTTAATGCCTAACAGGAAGACACTCTTTAAAGCAGGCCAGAAAATAAAAAAATAAGTTGAAAAACACAAATAGTGGATTTTTGCCAACTAAAAAAGCATCAGGAAACTGAAGACTGAATCAGTTAATCCAGTTCACTCTTGGTTTTGCTTTGTTTGGAAAAATAGAATCTTTCTCTTGTAGCTTTATAGAGGCTTGTTAGATGAGGTAGAAAATGAATGAGATTTGAGTTTCTGCTCTCTGTGAAGCCTGTGGTGTCCCTAACACTCTCTCCTTCCATTCATCTTTTTGATGTCCAGACCTATGTAAAAATAAAGCAGAGGAGAGTTGCTCTTATTGGTTTTAAGTAAATAAATTAAAATTGCTGCAAAAAGCCTAATCCTTGATCTACAGCATTTCAAGACTTTTCAGATGATGATCTCCCACAAGTATTTTTAATATCCTATATACACTATCATGCATAATAAGCATCTTGTTTTGGTTTACAAAATTTGAAGACAGGTGTATATGTATATGATATGCACAGAGAAAATAGTATAGAGAAAATCCCACTTTCAGAAAAGAATCAGTCCTAGTAGGAGTAGGCACATGTGTATGTTTCTGTCTCTATAAGTATGGGGCTATTTTATATTTATCTGTGCATGTAAACATATAGTCTTGGGCATCTCTTTTAAGACAGGACCATACAAAAACAAGCCTGGTATCTTTGCAACTCATGCTAGATAGAGGTCAGAATTCCAAAAGAGTCAGAGCCAAAGCACAAGGAATAATACATATTTGATCAAAATTCACTCGTAGGCTAAGAGGTGATTGGCAGAGAACAAGCAATATTAAGCACTCAGCTCTTCTCAGAGAAACCACAGTGAATACATAGCCAAGAATACCATCTGTTGAATATGAAATTCTTGGATCAAGATATTATAGATACATTTCCCCAAATAGCAGGGACAGAAGTTTTTCTGGAAACAAAATCACAATAGTGTTGCAGAGACGCCAAGTGAAAGAGAGGCAAATAACTGTTCACTGCATTGTGGGGAGCAGACTTCCTTACTGCTAGTGCAGGGTGTGATTAATTACATGGCATGGTTCGCAATGCTGGTAGTAAATAAACGTAGTCACCCTGTTCGAATAATTTCAAATCAGTATGTCAACTACTAGCCATGGGTAGATCAAAATCATTTCATCATGTGTGGTGTCTGTACCTTCATTCGCTCTCAGAATTCATCGTGTTCCCTGTCATTTATCATGTTTTATAAAGCTAATAGAATGATGACTGAGTGATATTCAATGGAAGATTTATATTAAAAGACTAATGAATGACACTTATCCTTAAGTAAAACTGAGACACAATTCTACACTTTATATTTAGATCTGTATTCTTAGAAAAGACATGTTTTTCTATATATCAAAAAAATTGCCTTTGCTAAAATGTGCCTATATTTGAGCCTGCATGTTTTTTAGGGAAGCAGCCTGGTATCTAGAAGTAGACAATTGTTGATGTAGAAATGACCTATGCTAATGAGAAAAGGCATAGAAAGGCAAGGAGGAAGAGTGACAAACACAGTGGTACAGATTTTAATGAAAAGGACCCTGATTCCCTTAACTGCACTCATTGAAAGAAGTTGGATGCCAATGTGAAAGGGACTAAAATGTTGATTGATTCAGAATTTCATCTCATGACCTTGTTTTTTATTCACACTAATTATATGCAAATGTTTTATTTTGTATTTACCTTGGAAATTTCTATATTTTTCTTCAGTTTCCTGGAGCATCATACATTGCTATTAAGACACAACAAATTGTTATTTTAAAATATAGTAGGGATTCAAATTAAAGGAGGGACTAGAATGATGGCATAATATGAGCATTCTTTTAAGTACTTTATACCTATTAATTCATTTAATTCTTATAACAATTCTAAGGAGTAAATGCAATTACAATCCCCAATTATTTCTGTAGGGAAACTGAGGCAGAGATTTCAAGTAAAAGGCCAAAGGTTACTCAGTAAACTGATTTGAACCCAGCCCTTTTTCTCCACGTCCTGTGCTTCTAACCACTTTGAAATATTATACATGAAAATAGCCAAAATACCATCCACTGGGACTGTTATTATCCATGTAGAGGGATCTAACAGAAAGGCCCATTTTCTTCTGGTAATTTTGAGAGGTGCATATGACAAAGAATTTCTGTAAATACTTCTTTCAGCAGATTGCAAGCAACACAAAGAGCAGCACAGTTATTTAGGTGAATTCAGACTTACAAAAGAAACACTTAAAGAAAGTTTAGTGACTGTCTCTTGATTTTCCCTGAGCCTTTCTTTATGTCTTATACATGCCATACCTTTCGTTTTGTGTTATATTTGTATATGTCTTTTTTCTCTTTCTAGGCTTCTTGAAGGCAAGAGTCATTATTTAATGGTGTTTATTCTTTAAAATATTGCTAGTGAAAAAAATACATGACTCAAGGATATCTATGATAATTCCCCAAATTAGCAATGAAAAGAACATCTTACACTGTAATTTGACTTAAAACATTACTTCTGAACCCTTTAAAATGTATAAAAGATAAAGAATGTAAAAAAAAATAAAGTGCATCAGCTCCCTTAGAATCTCTGTACCCAGGTCTGCCATTTTTTCAATGTGATCAACTTATTACGAAAGTCAACGTTTAAAAATTAGTAATTATAATTCTTTTCACCTACCTAGTAGAGTGTAGCAAAAGTTTCAAGTACCTTAAATGTTTTCAATGATAGTATTAAAGTCTGGTTTTATGCTCTAATACTTAGTTTAGTTACATGACATAATATATCATGTGTAACACCCAAAATATCTTACACTTTTAGACATCCCATTTTTACTTCCTAATACGGTGCATTTGCACTACATTTTTGAACTATTTCAGACACGTTATCTTGTAATTCTGACTCAGTCAGAAAACAGCTAAGAGCACCACTTGTTTGCTTTAGATAAATGAGTTCCTGGTCATTCATCACCTCTCATGCTGAAAATGGCCACACTTCAGTGACATTGTGTCGTTGGCAAAAGTTGGCAAAATTATACCAGTAAGTATAATTGAACAATATCTTTAAAACATTATTTGTATAGTTTAAACTGTAAAATGTTATAGTTTCTAAGGCATATAATACAATGTATTCTAGAAACAGAATTTGTAATAAATACAGAAAAAAACATATATGCCTCTTAAAGACCACCCTGCTATTTTAACAATTTAAGTATTTTTTGGCTACTCTACCAAAACACAGAATTCCAAGAAAAATTTATCTTATTTTTTTCCTTCTTGGCATTACTTACATGTGAAGTTGAGTGAGATTGTAAATAAATCTCTGTACTGATAGGTGCTGTATTAAATGCTGTGTAAAATAACAGGAATAGCTTGAATCATAATTGTGCTTTTCTATTTTTCAATTCCTGGTATAGAAATATTAAGGTTAAATTTAGAATAGAGACATATTTACAGGTGTTTTCTGACTTGAGGATCTCTTTCAAGCAATTTACAAAAGCTTCCTATAAAATTTTTCATTTTTTCCCATAATTCTACTTAATCATGCTCTCTGAATAGCAATTTTAGCTAATGGAGAAGTAACATTATATTCACAGAACCATCAACTGACTATCAGAGTCTTACAACAAGGAAAGATCCTAAAAAATGGCCATGTTAATAAGCTCCACATTTTAGCTTTCACACATTTCTGTTGAGTAAAGCAAGCTAATTTTCTTCTGCAGGCCTCAGATAACTTAGTAAGATTTTAGAGCTGCTTGTCAAATGTAATTTGACCTAATAATTATCCCTAAAGATGTGATTAAGAAACACCTGACTCAGATATTGTGTACATATGCAAACCACGAGCCATCACCCCTTCCTCTCCTTTGATTTCAGTGGCTAACAGCCAAGTCAGCAGGCTGAGAAGTAGCCTTCAGGAATAACCTGCCAGTTTAGAGTTTATTCAGATCATTGCACTTATGCCAAATGTGCCTAACGAAAAGAGAGTCCTTGATGTGTACAAGCATTAAATGTATGCATTGTTCTAAAAGACTTTATGGGGGGAGGAATTCCTGTAATCTGTCTTTAATATAAATGCTAACAAATATTAAGACTGTAATTCAAACAGTAAGAATATTTGCAGTTACACTAAAGTAGATATATACGACCCTAATGATGCCAAAAAAGATTTTTTTTCCTCTAGAACTGGACATCTACTTTGCATATGAGAAGATTGTTTTTCAATCTTTGAGGTTTACAAATTGATGAGAAACATACTATTTTTATGTTCATTCTTCACTATTTTCTGTTCTGAATTCACTGATCAATGTTTAAATAAAATGTAACCCTATGTCTCCTTAGAGAATATCTATGGAAAGTGTTATCTAGATCCATTTCTTTTGCTTCCTCAAAACATTCCCTTAAACATATATCAGAATGTTCAAGAATACAAAACTTGTTCAGTTAAAAAATCCTTTTTGAAATACACTTGACAAGTAGCATTATTAGAGATTATCTCTTAATATAATGAATATTTTCAGTGGTATTCTGATTATAACTTTCAACTTTCATTTCTAGCTTAGTTCATTTTTTTAAACTCCTATTATGCAGAAGAAATTTCTGGACAGACTATTATTACATTCTGTCACCAAAGTCTGAAGGCAGCTTCCTGAACTTGCTGATATTTTATTTATTTCTTACCTGAAAGAGATTTTAAAATGTGCTTATATATATATGCTTATGGATTTCAATTATTTGTGGATTGCTACAGAAACAAATACAAAAATAATTACGGAAAATGTTTTAAAATTTGGAAAGTAACGTGAATTTACAAGATTAAGGATATGAAAACAGATAATTTTTTCAAAGTTACTTATTTTTGTTATCTTATTTAACATGTGGATTCACAGTGATTTTTCAAACTTTTATTAATCAATAATTCATTTATGTTCTGTATTTTGAATGAAACCGTAGTAGTAAATATCACTAAAATTAAAAAATTAAAGTAAAAATGAGTTGGTTAGAAAAGATAACTTTATATCCTAGTCTAATACTCATTTATTCTCACAGCTATCATTAGGAAGGTTTACTCAAGCAAAATATAATATATAATTATATGTAATATATAATTCTCATTCCACTTACAAATCTGTGCATAAAGTTTCCACTAACTGAAGAAGAATTTCACAACTTAGAAACACAGAAAGTGAGATTCTGGATATATATAATTAAAGAGTGGAGCTAAATGCTTGCATGATTAAAGGAAATGAAAAATTAGAAGTATTTATAATGGTTGAATTGTGAAATTATAATCAGGCTCAATCTGAAGTACTATGATTTCCATTCCGGTGGTCGTTTTAGTAATCTCTTGCCTGATGGAGTTACTATTCTTTCCCCATGCACGTGTTCAAATTTTCTGCATACTTTACATTATGAGAAACTGCCTAATTCTATGTTCTGAGAAGTGTTTGGTACAATGTTGATGTGGAATAAGGTTTCTCTTTAAATAAGAAAAGTAATGTACAAATATTTTCCATAGATACATACTCTAAAATATACATATTTCTATATCTCTAAGAAATGAGATTATCCTTTTCCAGATAAATATAAAAAGGCAAATGTCAAATCTTTATCTTTGTTAGATATAAGGATTATATAATAAATGAAATTCAAAGAATTTAGTAGGGATAGACATTGAAGAAAGAAAATAACGAATTAGAAAAAGCTACAAACATAAGTTATGTTTTGGACCAGGTTCTAATCTGTCAGCAGTGGTAACATTTCTATTCTCCAGAGAGATTTGGTTACATTTCTCTGAAGCTATTTGTTCTATTAAAATCATAGAACCTTACTTTTTTTTTTTTTTTTTTTTTGCGGTACGCGGGCCTCTCACTGTTGTGGCCTCTCCCTTTGCGGAGAACAAGCTCCAGACGTGCAGGCTCAGCGGCCATGGCTCACGGGCCCAGCCGCTCCGCGGCACATGGGATCCTCCCAGACCGGGGCACGAACCCACGTCCCGTGCATCGGGTGGCGGACTCTCAACCACTGCGCCACCAGGGAAGCCCAGAACCTTACTATTGAAAGGGCCTTTACACATCAACTAGTCCAATGGTTCTTAACTAACTAGAGTTTTGAAATGCTTTGTGAATATGATGAGGGTTCAAGACCCCCTCACTGAAAAATTACACAGTTGCCCAGAATCACAGTTTTGCACACAATTCTGTGTACATTTCCAGGAATTCCAGTTAATCCAGGCAACCCATAGACACAATTTAAGAGTCTCTGATTATTCAAAGTTCACTTTATAAATGGAGTCGACTAGAGATCCAGAGAGTAAGAAGACTCCTTAATTCCAATTCCACTGACTTTTTAATAATACCTCTCAAGTTGTCCAGCCATCTGCACTGATAATGTTCCAAACAGACTCTCACCTAATGCTCATTTTTTCTATTTCTATGACTGAAAGGAAATGAAAATGTGTGGAAGCAACTTCCACTTTCATTAGAGACAATTCCAGCTCCACTACCTAATTTTGTCTTTATAGGTGAAAAAAGTATTCTGTCCTTTCTCTTTTGTGTAAGTGTGTGTGTGTGTGTGTGTGTGTGTGTGTGTGTATCCATTACCATTTCAAAGCTTAAACTAAGCTGTCCCACCTTTCTTGTAAGTGTTTGATTCTGCTTCTATCTTCCAAAGAATAATGTGGACTAGGGCATTTGTTGTCCAGTGGCAGGTACTTGGATGCCGTATTCTTATTTTTAACAGATATTACCTGATTTTCAAACAGGATGGGATGTTCTTTTGTCATAAACAATAAGGAATTATTTTTAACCTCTTAGAGTAGAGCTTTGTGACAACTAAAAAATAGCAGAAGTCACTTTTACCACTTTCATTTAATTAAAATTTAAGTGGGTGTCAATGTCAGCACTGCTCCCTTCTCTTTTGCTCTGAGTAATAGTGAAAAGGTAAGTTCTACTTTTGGTATCACTCATTTAAAAAGATGCTCTGTGAAATTTGGTAGGGAGCAAAGGACTTATAGGCTTCTTCTACTTCTTTCTGCTCCTTAAAGCCATATATCTCTGAGACCATCTCTTGAGGTAGTGGGATATTGTATATGGCTGGATTTTCCTGAGCAAGAAGCATATTTGTCTTCTACAGCTTCCTTTGGAGGTTATAGAAATGAAATTGCAAGTTATAGTGAAATTTCTATTAGTTGGAAGATGAATTGTTAAACTTAAAATGCAAACATAAGTTTTTCTTAAAAGCAGCACTGCAGATACATCCACTGCATTGTGATTCATCTTTGGTTCCTCCTATAACCAAGTTCATCCTATAATTGTGATCTTGGAGAAGTTACACTTCTGAGACTTTGAAAGGCAACAGTGTGAGTCCCTTCTTTCCTCTATGGTTATTGTGAAGATTAAAGGAGATAATATATGGGAAATCCTATTATAAACAAAATATCACAAGATAATATAGAAGCTGTTTATAAATCTTTATATGTGTCTTCTGAGTCTATCATCACCTAATAGCTGGAATCTTAAATGATCTTCCTACTTCTATTCATCCTTTCCAGTTTATGGTGAGCATTTTGTTAGAAGATGTGAATTCACTGTCACTGTTTTTGGGGACATTCTGTAACTTCCATCTGTACAATTTCCACATCCTCCAAATAGTGATTATAATACTTGCCTCTTTAGAGTCCTAAGAAGAATTGAGTGAAATAATGTATGTGAAAACCATCTGCAAATTACAATTGCTAAAGAGAAAATGAGGTGATAGTTCCACTGTCTAGAAAATCTTACAGTAAAGTCATCAAAACTAATTCAATCTGCAGAACCAAATATTTGAATCTGTGCAGATATCTGCGACAATCTCTAGAACAGAAACATTCCAGGCCTCCCGATACAAAACTGAATCAATCCATTTAGATTTTGCATTAAAAAGAGAGATAGCTGTATGACCATCACTTCACCAGATGCTTTATAAGTACATGTTAAAACAAATCAATGAAAGACTACAGAATGGACAAAACATGTCTTAAAGACTCAAAAATCTTCACAATGGATTATGAGGAGAAACGTGTATTTTCTTGGTAAGAAATGTTTTAGTTTATACTACAGAATCACAGATAGGTCATACTGAGATAAGAGAAAACATTTCTGATAAACAGAAGCAAATCAGCAAGGCACATCCAACAGTGGGACTGGGAGCAATTTCATAGAATCTGTTAGAGGCAAATGGAACTGGGGAAAGCATTAGAGAAAATCCTGCCCTTGGTCCAAACACCACTGTTAGGAAACACATAAACAACAACAAAAAATATGTATGGTTCAGCTGAGGGCTGCTTCTCCAAAACATTGCCTGCAGTCAATACACACTTTCCTTTAAATCCTTAAAACATTCAAGTTAAGTTTTATGATCAATATAACCAAAAACATTATGCCTTAGGGACAGTTCTTTAGAGTTCTATCAAATGTCAATTTGCCATATAATTATTTTGTTATTTGAAAAGACAGGATCCTTGGGCTTAAATATTGATAGCCAAGCTAATCTTTTTAGTAAAGGTGTAGCTATAGGTAAGAAATCAAATACAGTAGTTGGGTGTATATTTTCAGAAACAAAAAAGACATTGACCTGTATAAAAGCCAAAGATAGAGAACTGAATTATAGATCTACTAGGCAGGGTATTTTTATGGTTGAAACCTTAGGTTTAAATATTGCTGGTGCCATTTTCTTTCCTTTTATTTTAGGCTATTAATTGTGGTTGTGCAGATTGGTCCCCTGGTAGATTTTGTACCTAGCTTAAGTTGCATTTCTTTGGTGTAGTGAGTCCCTTTCTACCACCCTCACCTTTACCCTGGAGTATTGAATCTGAGGATGATTAACGATAGGGAACCAATGGCAATGGGAGTCATTCATCGGGGGCACCTGCAGGGGATTTTATAACTTTTCTATTCCTATTGAGAATCGACCAACTGACCCCAGAACGGTTCTCTGTAGGCCCTTCAAGGAAACCTAGTTTCTTATCGGACATCTGTACTTGTTCTGTCTTCCAAAATAACTTCTGTTGGTGTCTTTTGTCTGGGTCTCTGTTTTGCAGTAGAGCATCGTGAGAAATTATTCATTCTTATTTTTCAAAAAAATGATTTCAGTATAAGCATTTCTTTTTTAATAAAAAAAAAACACCTCCTGGTCCTGACAGAGAACCAAGTACTGGTCGATTGAGGCTTGGAAGTGAAGGAATCAACTGAGGTTTTCTGCATGGGAAAAAATATTATTTTAAAATAGAAAAAAAAAAAAAGAACCCCTGTACACTATTAATTTAGGAAATTTTCTGTTAATTAGTAACCTATCTCTGTTTCTTCTGATAATTATTATAGAATGATTGTTTCATTCTATAACATGTAGATCTTGTATCAATACATTGTTGCTTTGTTAACGTTAAGCAGGATATTATAAATTCTTACCTAATTAAACCTGAGGTAGTCTTGCCATGGTACTCCCATCATCAGATGTTCATTTTCCTTGGTGCTAGTGATCTAGGGTAAATAGAAAATCGTTGTATGGAAATAACCTGCCTAATATTTCAGGCTCTTAATAAGTGCTGAAATATTACAAACCATAACTTCACTAATAATACATATCATAGTCTAAAACATAGGTAAACTGTGTGTGTACAAAGATATCCTCTAGGCCCCAAAGTATTCTCAGTTACTTGCATCATATAAAATTGTTCCCCTGCTGTGAGAAGTTTGGCAGATAGAATTATTTCTAGTTTTTAGAATGTATTTTGCTTAAATATTCAAGAAAATCTATTTTATATTTTTTTCCAAGATTTGAGTCACCTTTCCAATACAGAAAAGGATACAATCAAGCTTGCATGAAAATAGAAAGTTGGATCACTGGATCTGGAGGGGAAAAAAAATTGTGAAGTAATTGAAGGATATAAAAAGGACCTAGAGAAGAACCTCCTTTTCACCTTGTCCCAAAACGCTGGGTAAAAGTAGACACTCTCAATTAAATTAAAGGGTAGCAAATTTAGAATTTCTTTTTCTATCATATAATCAACCTGTGGGATTTACAGCCTCAGGAGGTTAAGTTAAACCTCTGTCTAGAGTTTAAAAACAAATAATTTCATGGCTGCAAAAGTTTAGGTGATGGTGTAAGAATAATCAAATCTCACGCCTTCAGGCATAAAGTAATAAATGGTCAAGGGAAAACTTTTCCCATAGTAAAACATAACTGGGGACATGTTTCAAACCTTAGACATTTGTCAATGTGAGGAAAAGAGCAATCCAGGGGATGGTAGCTATCATCCTTGCTCTATGTTGGGTCATAAAATTTGTTACTGAGTTTATTGTATCCTAGGAGATAAGCCGAAAAGAAAAATCCCATAAGTATACTTTCTCTGAATCCATAATTGATCACTTTGAGAATAATGAAAAATACATTCCTTTGATTTTTTATTTGTTTACTGTCAATAGGTTTTTCTGTCAATGTGTGAATGTGTTTTCCCATTAGGTTGTGTGTGTGTGTATATATATATATATATATATATATATATATATTTTTTTTTTTTTTTTGCGGTACGTGGGCCTCTCACTGTTGTGGCCTCTCCCATTGCAGATCACAGGCTCCGGATGCACAGACCGGGGCATGAACCCATGTCCCCTGCATTGGCAGGTGGACTCTCAACCACTGTGCCACCAGGGAAGCCCCTAGGTTGTGTGCATGTATTTTTATATACTTATATATTTTTATGTATTTATATATGTACATATATATATAAATTTAGAGAGAGAGAGAATTGTTTACCACTATTATGTAACTTTTGTTTTAGAGGAAGTGAATTTTCCCCAATTTGTCTCATCTAGACATCCACTAATTTATGACAAATGGATGGCATGCGCCTGCCATTTATTTTAGAGGATGACACAGTGACGTATTCCTATCTTTAAAAAATAACCAAAAACTTGTTTTCTCAAGTAACACACATGCACTGACTGTGTAGATGGGACTATTTTTTTTTTCTCCAATAATATGTCATTGATTTTTTTTTGTAATTTCCCTAGTGAGGCTTAATGACTTTATATTCAAGTTATTAACTACCTGATTAATCCAACAAGTACAGTGAAAGTATAATGTAAAAAGAACTGGCCTAGTTCAAAGGCAGGCTAGGCTCTATGTACCTTTATATGTATATGTTTCCCTATTCAGTTGTTAACTATTAAGTACCCGCCCTTGTCTTAAAGAGATTTCTTTTAAACTAAGGCAAAGTTATCAAAGATCTGACATGTTGAAAGTGTAGGCTGCTGTTATTTTACCCTCACTAAGGAAATGTGTATGTTTTGAGATGATTCTTACCTAAATGAATGATTTTCTAGGAAAGGTCTTTCAGACCATGGTTTATCCTAATGGAATATATTTGGGAGTATCCCTGTAATCCCAAATTCTTCATGTACTTCTATTTAGGCAAACCTAGGCTTGTTTCCTCACCCAGAGAGAAGAAAAATGGAATCAGGATCTTGGATTTATGTCCCCAGCTGCCAATCCCCCTACAAAGTGATGTCACTGCCCACATAGGCAGGCCAGGGACACCAGTTAGCTTTCCTGTTCCCATATTTAAACTGTATTATCATCTCTGAGGGTATTTTTGTTTCTAGGTCTTACAACTGACCACTGGAAAAACTCAGGCTTAATCATAAGCTATTTTTGTGAAATGTATTTCTAGCACAATTTGAATTAGTGTTTAGGAAACACTACATAATAATAATAATTATCATATATTGATGCCTGGTGCTTACCAGTTTGTATACATTATTTCTAGTCTTTTTAATAAGTTTGCAATGTAAATATTGTTCCACTCAATTTGCAAGGACTCAAAGAGGCTGACCAATGGTTGCAGAGTCTCAAAGCTAACCATTACTAGAAACAGTAGGAAGAACAGTGTTGTGGTTATAGCATGGGGTCTGATACCAGACCATGTGGGCTCACATCAGTTTGGTCACCTTAACTTTATGACCATTGCAAAGTTAGGTAACTGGTAGATAGTAAACACATAATATAAATATCGGCTGTCCCTTGCTTTAGTTCTCAGAAAAGTTATCCTTGTTTCTAGTAGTCCCTTCTGCTTCTAAAATAGAATAGACTAGCTAGACACTAGCTGAAACACTTGGCCAGTATTTTAATGCAGGGTGTATTTGTTTGCTGGGGCTGCCATAAAAATATACCTGCAGGGCTTAAACAACAGACATTTTTTTTCTCACAGTTCAGGAGGCTGGCAGTCTAAGACCAAGGGGTAGAAAAGTTTGGTTTTCCACAATTCCTCTTCCTCTGGCTTGCAGATATCCTCCTTCTGACTGCGTCCTTTCATGGCCCTTTCTGTTTGCATACACACCCCTGGTCTCTCTCTGTCTTATCTTATAAGGACACCAGCCCTGTTGACTCATCTAACTTTAATTACCTCTTTAAAGGCCCCATCTCCAAATACAGTCATATTGGGGGTTAGGGCTTCAACATAGGAATTTGAGGGTAATACAATTCAGTCCATAACACAAAGGGAGAGAATATTATTTCATTTGTCACTGACACAGTCTGGGAAGCACTGGAGTGCACCACTACAGGGCACAGAAGCTGCATTAGTTATGCAGCCTAAAAGGGAGCAAAAGTGGAGTCACTATTACCTTATAATGTGGGTCTGAGTTTGGTTTAATCTGCTCTCTAAGTAAAGTGGATTTCCTTTATATAAGCAGCATGTGTCTGCAGAAGCAATCTGCCTAAAGCTGTTTGTTCTTCCTGGATAGGCAAATCATACACTCAGAAAAATGTCAGGGAAACCTGGGCAGACATATATTTATCATAGGTAGTGAATTTACAAATATTATCTACTATATGCAAGACACATGTTATGGCAATCTATTGATAATGGATGAGGGGCTTTGCCTCAAGATATATGCAAATGCTTGGTATGCATACAGATATCTTTAAAAATATATCATGGGCAGGTTACTTATTGCTTATTATGTCAGGGACTGTGATACATTATCTGCTTAATTCTTACTAAAAGCTGAGGAAGAGAATATTATTTCCCCCATTTCACATATGGGGAAGTTAAGCCCCTGAGAAGCTAAGAAACTTCTTGAAGACCAAACAGCTAGCAAGCAGAGTAGGTATGTCCCTTACATTTCTCAGCCCATGCTCTAAACCATACTGACCGACAAACCAAAATATGAAAAGATTACTTGACATGTGTCTCCATTAGCTTTTGTAGTAATGTCTTGTGATTTTGTATCTACATGGGCCTGTCCCTTCTTGTAAGAAGGGGATGTGATTGATTCTTCTTTGCATTGGCAGTGTTTAACACTGTGCCTATGCCATGGTAAGGCCAAGGTGAACACTGGACTAGGAGGGAGGGAAGGAAGGAAGGAAGGAAGGGAGGAAGGCTACACATTGCTGAGTATGGTTCTTATTCTTGCTACTCTGCCTTGGATGTGCCACAAAACCACCACAACCATTATACACAAATGCATACAAATTCATATAAATTATAACGTGAATCTTAGTCAATTAATAGCTCTGATTTCTTCAGTTCAGGAAAGGCCCCAAGAAGAATATAGAAATTGTAGCTGAGGGTTCAAACAGAAATAGATTTCGATAAGATTAGTTAGAGAAGAGCAGTTTAGCTGAAATACAGGAGTGTTATAAGGAGATCAGTGGGGCTGAAACAGGTTTGGAGAAAAATAATGGGAGGAGATTTAAGTCAGTGTCGAGCAAAAATTTAAATAAAAGGGTAGGTATTTATGTAGGCAAATAACTTCAGTAAAACTGAGTTAAGATAATCCCAGAAGAAATGTACTATCATATGATTTTTATCATTTGAGTGTATGATATGTTCACTCTTGGTTTCTGAAGTGTAACAACTGGGGAAATTTTGATAGAAAACAGGTTATTATTAGGCAAGACACTTGTCCTTTCTCACGTGGTTAGCACTGGAAGCCAGAAGCAGAATTTTCGAGTCCCTGGTTTTTTTAGGGATAATCTCTTTTTAGAGAAAACTGAGTTATAGAGAAATTAACCAGGGCTAGTTCAAGTTTATGGAGCAGCAACAGAACTGGATTCCAGAACTTCTGGCTCTCTCTTCAGTGCTCTTTCAACACCAGTCCAATTTTCTGGACAAGTTATCATTGGATAAGTCAGGAAAATAAAACCATGGTCTGATATAAATTGTTTGTCCTTAAAGTTACAGAAAAATGCTCTTTCATCTAGATAGTTCTGCACATGCATTTACTAATATCTTTGGCATGTGGAAAATTGGTTTCATAATCTCCAGAGAAAAATTGTTAATTTCTGCCTGGAGCACTCTCTCTACTGATTCCTATCAGAACATTTGCAACTCTAAAATTAATTTTACCCTATTTACTCTGTTGGTTGTAATGAATCATATTCAAAATCACCAAAGACTTATACAAAAGACTGCACAGGAGAAAAGAAAATGCATTTGGTTTTCCCAAGCTGCTTCTCTGTTGATTATTACCAGGTAACATTTTTTTTCTCATTTATATGAAAATCGAGATAGAAATGAAAGTAATGTATTAGCTGTTTTGGAAAAAAAATATTAAGTCAATTATACTCTTGCAAGATTTATAAGAACTAAAGTGAGTTTAAATTTGAATTGTCAAAGGAAATTTTACATGCATTAAGCACTCAGTAAAATCCATCATATGTATTTAATTATGTACTGGGTTTTGAACTGCTATATCTAAAGTGGAATTTTTATTTAAAAAAAAAGATTTTTTTAGAGAAATTTTTCTAGGCATTGCTTGAAATTACACCTTTAAGTATAATTCAGGTATTCATGCATTTTAGTGAGAAGATTTGGAGGAGATTGTGTGCATATGTGTGTGTGACATAACCAGATATGGGTTTTTTTGTCTCTTTTTAGTAAGTATACCTTGGGAAAAAGCAATTAACAATTGTCAAGTCTGTCAAAGTGCAAGTGCCTTAAACTTTATATATATTCAGATGTCCTGGAAAACCTACTACTCTTTGTTGTCCTTTAGATTCCTAACAATGTGTGTTGAAAGTCCTGCATAGTGGGGTGTTATTTCTAAGTATGAAAAAGTCTTATCTTGGCAGAGTAAGCACTGACCTTTAAATCTCCCCTTCAACTGAAATGTTAAAAAACTGAGCATATTACATAAATGCATTGAGCATACTTTTTATAAATGCAAAGCACCGCAAACCATATTGAACAATTCAAAGATCTATGACATGGTCCCTGTGTGTGTGTGTTGCATCTGTACAGTCTCACAGTAAAATATGGATGAACCAAGCATAATTCTATATTACAAATGAAAGGACATGGTAGGAATACTTTGCAATAACAAACTCATCTCTTTATGCATGAAAAACTTCACATGGCTCTGACCCTAATGACTTAAATATTATCTCTGTGGAGCATTTTTCAAGCCCTATTAATGTTTTCATATCTGCCAGTAACAGAGAATTATTTAAAATGAAATAAGATATTGAGAATTCCAGCAGTAGGCATCATTCTTAGAGTTGTTACTTTAAATGAAAACTGGTAGGTAAGGCAGCCCAAAAATGTAGCCCCTTTTGAGATAATAATTTTATCCTTTGTTTTACTCTCCTCTTCCCCAAACAAAATCCACAACCCAAAGTAATAATGTCACCTGATATCAGTCTACAAGTCAAGTGAAAAATGTAGAAATGAAATGCTTCATTTTGCTAGCCTCTCTGGGGCTATTGAGATTAACAGAAAGAGGAAGCATTCCTGGGAGCATCAGTGTTCATAATGCTGAAGATTTCTTCTGAAAGTGGAACAATGAAAAAAGCATTTAAAAACAAAAGAAAAGTGGAAAAGATTTATGAAAGGTATTCTAGGATGACAGTCAAGGATCATGCAGGGGGATCCGTGTATGTGTATCTGATATATAACTTGAACACAAGATTTTCATTTCCCGTACCTTTTATGGATTTTATATGTTAGAAGTGATAATAACTATACTTTTTGGAGATATAATTTAGAGTCATCATAAGATCCAGATCATTCACATTCAGTAATACATACTTTTTTTTTCCATGATATATTTCATAGAACTATATAATGAAATATGATTTAGTTAGTATAATGTATATCACTGAAAGGTGGTTAATGTTTGGGAATAAGTTTTTTTAAGTTGATGTTTACATTAGTATTCTCATGTGGCAGACAGAAAAAAATAATGTGCATAATACTGTCTTCATGTTTGAATATTTAGTATTAGCTATAATAAAGTTCTCCTTACAAAGCATATGGCTAATTGCCAGACCAGAGTCTTTTGTCATTTGATAATTATATTGCTTGGGAGATATCAAATTATTTTATGCACCTATTTTCTTATATTTCCTTGCAATTTTTCCATAATTAGGAAGTTTAGATGATGTTGAAGAATATTTTATTTATTTATTTAATTTGGAGATAACTTTGTAGAGTCCTTTCTACTCCATATCAAACAAGTACCAGTGACATTTTATTACTCATTCACTTTTTTTTTTAATTGGAGTATAGTTGCTTTACAACATTGTGTTAGTTTGTTTATACTGTACAGCAAAGTGAATCAGCTCTATGTGTACATATATCCCCTCTTTTTTGGATTTCCTTCTCATTTAGGTGACCACAGAGCATCGAGTAGAGTTCCCTGTGCTATACAGTAGGTTCTCATTTGTTATCTATTTTATACATAGTATCAATAGTGTTTATATGTCGGTCCCAATCTCCCAATTCATCCCAACCCCCTCCTTTTCCCCTTGGTATCCATATGTTTGTTCTCTGCATCTGTGTCTCTACTTCTGCTTTGTAAATAAGATCGTCTATACCAATTTTTTTCAGATTCCACATATATGCGTTAACCTACGATACTTGTTCTTCTCTTTCTGACTTACTTCACTCTGTAACTACTCATTCACTTTTTTTAAAAAAATGTTTGATTTAGTCTTCTTTGACTTTTTTTCCCTTTAACATCTTTATTGGAGTATAATTGTTTTATTCTACTTTACTCCTTATGCTTCAAATTACTATCTTTAAAATGTTTCTCCAGTCTCCCTGATCCTCTCCAGCTTTGCTGCCCATGCTAGTTTAACTGGGTTACTAGAGTATTTTCCTATCTGTTCCAGTCCACTCTCTCTGAAGTCAGAATGCTCCTCTCAAAATATATCTCATCATACCACATACTTACTTATAAACATTAGTGATTTACCGTTTTGACCAAAGGATTTGAGATAAGATTGGCATAGCACTAAAGAACCTTAACTACCTTCTTTTCTAACCTTATCTCCTCACATAATCTGGACTATCCATTCTGGATCAGTTTAGGAACCCCCAAATGCATAATACCCTGTCATGCCTCCATGCATTGAGTCATGCTGTTCCCGTCACTGGAGTGCTCTCCTCACCCCTACACCATTCCTAGGTAGGCAAAAGCCAATCATTTCAAAATCCAGATTACATGTCAATGCCTCAGGCAGAATTCCTCCCCCCAGATATGGGCTTGTATAGCACAAGACTTTGTGCATTTACAGTTTTTCAATATTTGTATTATCTTGTATACTGTAAGCTCTTGCAGTGCAAACACCAAATTCTGTTTATTTTTCTACCATCATAGCACTCAGAATGTGATGTCCAATCTGCTCAGCTTCTACGAAATGAATTATGTGTGAGGTTTTGAGTAAATGCATTCTTCTCTAATTGTACTAAGTCATATTTCCCACCCAAAAACATTTATAGCCGGTAGAAAAAAATCTACTTGTCTCATACACATCCCTTCTGTCTTTGACCTCTGTGATTTTAATTGGGAAGAAATTAGTTTGTTCTTATAGGTAAATGATATGATACTTAATTGAATCAATATTAATTGCTTCTTGCCAGAATTTTTTCATTTGCTATAACAGTGGCCTTGTCCAAGAAAATGTTAGTTTTTGTGTGTAAAAATACATGACCATGCACTCTGTCTTCCCAAACTATTTTGGGCAACTACTTGTAATGATTTAATTTGCAGGACTGTTTACCTAATAAGCTTTCTGTTTAAAATCCTAGCACTGAGCTTTGTGAGAGCGGCATGCTCTACATATAAACTCTTTGCAAACAGCATCTGAATTATGAGCAGAGACACACATTAGGAGCTGCCAGAATTGTGTTTGTTGTGGCTGCCTGGTTAGCTGCTGCTTGAACAGCTGAAGTATGAGCGTATTGATCGATTAGTGCCAGCTCAAACAAGGGGTACGCCAACCTAAAGGGAAGTCAGAGTTGTGTGCAAAGCTAGGTTGGTAAAATTTGGCTGGGATAGTTGGTGAGAGGGTGGGACTCACTATTTAATATGAAGGCACTAGTGTACCTTAAGAAGTAAATGACAATTTGTATATGATATTTCAAAGATAGCATTTCATTTGCAATGAAGTAGAAAAGAGGTTCATTTTGACCCAAAGGATGGTACCTGCCTTCATGTGTAATGCAGGATGGGGAATGAAGTTGCTTGTGGAAAAATTCCAGTCTAAAGCCTAGCTTTGAACTAAACTATTTGCTATGAATAATTGTCATAATTATTAGAGGATAAATAGAGGATGTTTTAAATATAAAGCTATTAACCCAATTTGATAATAATTACTTTATGAGCTTTGCAACAATGAAATTTTATCTTAAATCTGGTTCATATGAATGACTATAAGAATAGTATTATTTTTAAAATAATGTATGTAGATGATTCACAAAATCAAGGTCGTCTGTGTTAAGTTCTGCCTGGATATAAGTCAGAGAAACATCAAGAGAACATTCTAGAAACCACTCAAATATGTGTGAGAGCAGTTGAGTACAGAGTGAGAAACTCCCTGACTGGAATATTCCTACTGGGACTATATTCTCTGTTAATGCCTGTTCTAGAAACTTACTTTGGTCACTCCAGGGAACAGCAGCTTTACTACAGTGAAGAAGTAGAATTCACTAGTCTAGAATTTTTTTGATAACACTGCCTGTAAGGGTGTGTGTGTGTGTTTGTGTGTGTGCTCATTAAACTTGCTGCTATCATGAGTATTAATAGAGAATTATAGAGCTTATTCTATGGATTTAAGCATAAGCATGGGATGCATATGTTTAAAAGGTTAAATGATATGTGGCAGGAATATTATGTTAATTTTATGTTCTTTAAGACAGATACTCGTTAAAACAAAAACTTAGCAGGGTATGTGTAAGGCAGTCATCTATGTTCCAGTTCAGTTTTGATTCCTTTTCTTCCTGAGGTTCTCCCATTTCTTTTCTTTTTCCACCTTCCCTGACCTTGTGTCTGTGCTGGGAAGTGGCTTCCTTGAGTTGAATCCTTAATGTTATTTGCAGAAATGTTCAAACTTCATACTGGCGTTTGTGAAAAAAACCTCTGAACATACAGAATCTTTTTATGTGCTTCTATGAAGGATTGGCTTTCCTTCTTTTGGTCTCTGCAGTGCGCTGGCCACCAGATACATGTCACGCATAGAATAGAGCTTCTCTTGCTATGTGCATGGCTTTCTCCGTGTCTGAGGAAGTGAGGCTTCCCTGTGTCTTCTGGTGATTAAAAGGAGGTTTTATACTCTGCTCCTTTAGATGGACAAGCCACTTCCTGATTGTGTTCTGTGCTAAAAGTGGATCTGCCTTTGGGCTGAAACATAAATGCCATGATACTTCCCATTTAACATTATTAACCATACTTCCTGGCCCCAGACAGCCAGCATTTGACTATTTATTTCACATCAGTTATCATAAAATTATTTGCAACAGAAAAATATTAGTGGGAGAAATGGCCACACACATTTTAAAGGCATCTTACGTAGACTTGTCCTACTGGATCAGAAATATGATTCATTTAGAATAACATTTTCTTTCTTGAAGTGGCATGCAGTGTGATTTATGAAAGAGTGCAGGTTTCATCCTTAATATTAGTCAATAGATTAAGAAGTTTAATTAAGGATGACCATTCCAGCCTCTTTTAGTAATCCAGTATGGTTTTCTAACCATTAACCTTTTAATTTCTTCTTAATCCAACTGATACTTGTAATCTGTACTAACTTTTGGATAATTATTTTCTTAAGATAACTACTCATAGTATAAGAAGCTAATTTCATATACTTATTTTCTACATTTTCTTTCTTTTTTCTTTTTCTTTTTTTTTTTTTTTTTGCGTTACGCGGGCCTCTCACTGTTGTGGCCTCTCCCGTTGCGGAGCACAGGCTCCAGACATGCAGGCTCAGCGGCCATGGCTCACGGGCCCAGCCGCTCCGCAGCATGTGGGATCCTCCCAGACCGGGACACGAACCCATGTCCCCTGAATCGGCAGGCGTACTCTCAACCACTGCGCCACCAGGGAAGCCCTACATTTTCTTTTTTTTTAAGTTTTCAAACTGTTTTTCTATAATACTCCTTGTTGTAAAATTTAACCTTATCTACAATGTTGATGCATTCTCAAAGCGTGTATATATATATCATGATATATATATATATATATGATATAATTACCCAGACAATTTTTATTATAACTAAGCACTAAAGTATACAAGTAATGATGTGAATATATGGGTGATGGAATGTAAGTTGAAGACTAAATAGCAATAGAAATGCATTTCGCATTTGCATTTTTTTTCTTTATCACAATGAAGTGGTGAAGGGTGATACAAATATACGTGATACAAGGTCCACTAACTGGCATACAGAATTGCTGAAGCAATGTAGTTCAGCAGAGAGACCAGAGATGTGTAATGAGAGTGAGAAAGCAGTTTTGATAATTAGAATGAGTCAAAAGCAATCTCCTTCCTGCTTTAGCTTGCACAGATGATGGGGAAGGAAAATGTTCTTTTCTTCTGAGACAGAAACAGGACATCAGTCAAAATGATAAGAGATGTCAGTATAATATTCCTCTGAGTCAGGTACCACTGAGCTAGACATCCGGGACGAGAGTTTCTAATCTTTTTTTTTGCTTCAGTTTTACTTTGGGCTTTGGGGTAATAGATTCCGTGTCAATATATTTCTAAAAAAGTTTACAGTTCTTAGTTGGGAGAAATAAAAGCAGTTTATAATCTAGTAGGGAAATAATAATCTTTGAAATCAGTGAAACTAAAGACTTCTAATTTTTTTCCTATGTTAACTTGAATAAGGAATTTATAGTCCTTAAAATGGGTACTAAATGACTTTTCTCATTGGAATTTTATATACATTGATAATTAAACATATGTAAAATGCCTTTGCATGGAAGAACATGATTAGCAAAGATTTTTTTTACTTGTCGGTTTTATTAAATTTACTTACAGAATAACCAAAAAAATTTTATACCAACAAAATGAACCAACTTAAAGTTAAGCCCTAATATACAAAATATGGTACTGCTTTGATTTAGCTTGTTATATTTACAAAAGAAACAAAAAAAAACCCTAGAGAGTAAGAAATGTATATCACTGATGCCAGTCAGAAGAAAAGCTTACCTTAAAATTACCCTAATCTCCAAGGCTAAAATAGACCACGGCCATGTTTGTGATATGAAATTGGTAAATGTTCACTCTATTCCTATGCCCCACAGTATTAAAAAATGAACTTTTCTTTTTTAAATATGAAATTTAGTATAGTAGAGACTTTGTAAAAAGTTACTAATGAGAAAAATGTAGAACAAGCGCTATATACCAACATTCTAAAAATAGAGCTACGATTACTGTAGACTGTAACATAAGGCATCTAGCAAAAAATACACTCTCTAATTATATGAGAAAGAGAGGGGAAAAGGATTCTAAGTAATTGAATTTTCCTTTTAACTAAGTTAACCACTAATTCAAAGATTCAGTATTTGTGCCACGTGGAAACCTGGAAACCCATTCTCAGTGAGACTTCCACAAGAGACAAACCCTATTTTTGTGATTCCGTAGGCACCTACCTCACAGCCGGAAAGTAAGGCTCACAGTTGCTATTTTTATTGGTGAGGAAATGAACTGAGAATTTATGTAAAATATTTGGAACATTCCTGGCACAAAGTAACTTTGAAATAAATTGTAGAAAGAATGTATTAGCAAATATTGATTGATTCATTCACTTTTCTCCCAATGAGCGTCACATGCATTAGTCATATAATGAGAAAGAATAAACTGTGCAGAGAAGATTCCAAGACTCAGTGACTTAAGACACTATCCATTTATTAGTGGTTGGGTGGTTATTTTCATCGGGACCATGGTGAGCTTTCCCTGGCGGGGCTTTCTCTGCCCCTCTGGTCCACTGTGGGTTGTCTGGAGGTTGCTTTGCTGACCTCTGCTGGACTCTCTCATTTGTCTTCTGCTGGGACAACAGGGCAACCCTACCCCAATAGGCTAGCTCAGGCTTATTCTCATGGTTTGGCAGAAATAAAGCAAAAGCAGGAACACCCAAAAGTTGGAAGTGTTGGAATGTTGCTTCTACCTCATTCCATTGTCCAAAGCAAGTCCCAAGGCCACGCCTAATTTAGTAGGAGGAAGTACACTCTTCCACATGATGGGAGAAGCTGCAAAGTCAAATGGCAAAATAGGCAGGAAATAATATGGGAAAGGAGAGAGAATTATAACCATTTTAGGAATTTACTATGAAGACCGTGCTAAAGAATCATCGATGACTCTGCTTTTCAAATATCTTTAACAATTTTTACTACTGTAAGGTTGTCATCCTCAGTCTTTTCCCATATAAAGCAAAACAGTGCAAACAAACAAACAAAAAACAAAAGTTGAGCCATGAAACAAACTGATCAAAGATATAGAATAGATCAAATTTTTGTTAAATTGTTACGTGATGGAGATTTATTTATTCAGAGGTAAAAATGTCATAATGAATACAGGCTGACTCCTATCTCTAGGTTTAAATCTATGTATTTAAATTTTAATATACAGAGGACAGGACAAATATATGTTCACTGTGGTGTGCTTGTCACAAGTATAACAATTTCAAGGGCTTATTTCTTGCAGTCCTAATGAAATTGATAGTCTTGTTGAAACCGTGAAAGACATGGTCTACTTTCCCAAATATGTGTTACTAAATACCTAATACGAGCACTTTGCCTTGGTTTGCTGTTGGTACACCTAATATTGATAATCTAAGTGATAGATTCATAATTTTTTTTTCATTTTTCTATAAATTAGGCAGATTCCATTACAATCTTACCTTAGACTCATTGAGAGCCATCTAAAATTTTTAGCTTCAGTGTAAACTGACTGGTGCCAAAGGAAGTATGTGGTCCAACTGAAGGCTCAGTGTTGTTAATCAGAAAGTATAGATAGAACAATCACCATCAGAGCACTTAACTGAATACTCAAAACATGCCGGGCTGCCTAAGTCTGTTCTAGGTTTGTTTTACGTATTACTTATTTCATTCAGTATTCACAGCAACTGTGGGAGCTAGGTACTAATTTTAGCCCAGTTTACAGCTGAGGAAACTCAGGCAAAGAGTATTAAAAGTTTCCCAAGGTCACTGGAGCTGTGATTCCAACACAGACACTAGCTCCAAAATGACAACACTCTTACCATCCACGATATACTGCCTCCCCATGCAAATAAACACCATGAAACCAATCATTTGCTCTTTGTTTTTTAAATTTAATTTAATTTAATTTTTATACAGCAGGTTCTTATTAGTCATCCATTTTATACACATCAGTGTATACATGTCAATCCCAATCTCCCAATTCATCACACCCCCACCCCCACCCCCTACTGCTTTCCCCCTTGGTGTCCATACGTTTTTTCTCTACTTCTGTGTCTCAATTTCTGCCCTACAAACCGGTTCATCTGTACCATTTTTCTAGGTTCCACATATATGTGTTAATATACGATATTTGTTTTTCTCTTTCTGACTTACTTCACTCGGTATGACAGTCTCTAGATACATCCACATCTCTACAAATGACACAATTTCATTCATTTTTATGGCTAAGTAATATTCCATTGTATATATGTACCACATCTTCTTTATCCATTCTTCTGTCAATGGGCATTTCGGTTGCTTCCACAACCTGGCTATTGTAAATAGTGCTGCAATGAACATTGGGGTGCATGTGTCTTTTCGAATTATGGTTTTCTCTGGGTATATGCCCAGTAGTGGGATTGCTGGATTGTATGGTAATTCTATTTTTAGTTTTTTAAGGAACCTCCATACTGTTCTCCAGAGTGGCTGTATCAATTTACATTCCCACCAACAGTGCAAGAGGGTTCCCTTTTCTCCACACCCTCTCCAGCATTTGTTGTTTGTAGATTTTCTGATGATGCCCATTCTAACTGGTCAGTCATTTGCTTTTGATTATTTACTATTTGCCTGCCAAGAAAATTGGTGCTATATACTTACGAGACCAAGTTTAAGTTCAGTTAGTGGCTCTCCACTGGCAAGTTTACCATGCCTGGAAAATTTAACAGGAAATGTAGACTATAGAATGTGTTTATTCGACTAAGCCATTTAGTGGAAAGAGAAGAAAGACTAATCAAATGTCTGATACATTCTTACAAGTTTGGATTGTGTCAATGACTTGCTGGCAACGCTTATGCTTTGGCATCTTTTCCTGAAAAGCATCTTCAAAAGTTTTATTTGTTCAATTATGGAAAATAAAAGATGTGACATTCCATTAGATATAAAATGAGTTTGCTGATTAAGCTGAAAGATTGAAAGCGATTTGGTCACCTTGTGTATACCACAAAAGATATTGCTGAAGGAAATTTTTTTTTTTCTTTCCTTGCGATACCTGGGCCTCTCACTGTTGTGGCCTCTCCCGCTGTGGAGCACAGGCTCCGGACGCTCAGGCCCAGCGGCCATGGCTCACGGGCCCAGCTGCTCCATGGCATGTGGGATCCTCCTGGACCGGGGCACGAACCCGCGTCCCAAACCCGCGTCCCCTGCATTGGCAGGCAGATTCTCAACCAGGCAGATTCTTCCCTGCGCCACCAGGGAAGCCCCGAAATTTGTTGTTTTGACCAAGCAGTTCATGGCTTTGGATATCAGAGAACAAACCTTAAAACTTAAAACACCAAAAGCAATCTACATCATCTAAGGGTCAAGCTAACATTCATGTAGTAAATTTTGCCATGACATGTTTAAAACTATTGTTAAATTTAAGTCTGTATTTATCAACAGAATTTCATATCAATATTCACATTACAGATATCATACAATCTCCATGTGGCCTACTCTGGTTGAAGTCAGTATATTTGTGATTTCATAAAGGTTCAGTTCTAAAATATATGGTTCATACTTATTCTAGAAAATTGACTTATTCTTACAAGTTACTAACCAATTTCTCAATGTATCTTATATGTGGCCTAAAGCATATTTCATAATTTGCAGTATTGAATAATATTTAAGCAGCAGTTTAATATTTTTCGTAATTTACTATCTTAAATAATATGGATATTTATTCCAAATTTTCATGTGTAGACATAGTTTCCATCCATGATAAACAAATGAGAATAACGGAAACTCCACTCAGAGACACAGGAGTTTCATACATCATATATTCTGACAACAATAAGCAATTCTGTGTTGTGGACACCCTAAGAGAAAGTAGTGGAAGATAAGGCACGTCCCAACCTTAATGGGCCTTATAGTAATTAACTCAATGTCTCCCGTGTCAAATCATTCCCACAAAAGATTATTGTATTTATATCTTTTTCTTTTAGGTTCTAAGTATTGGCTTCAACTTTACTCTTAGTATGCCATGTACTCAGGAGATAGACCGAGTTCAACTTCAGGCTAGGGCATTTACTAGCACAGTGATTTAGACAAGCTACTTAACCTTTTTGTGACTCATCAAAATTAGGATTAAAAAAGTGAGGATAAAAAAAATTAAATGGGTTAATAAATAAGCATTGAAAATCATGGCTAGTATATAATAAGTACTCTATAAATGTTATTGTAAATTCTAGAAGTTCAGTGTGGGGACAGATGTTAGTTAACTAAGATATTTATTTTTCTTGAAGTTTCCTTAAATTCTATTTGGCTGCCCTTTTATTTACTAACCTGCAAGGAGCAATGGAAACCTTCCCTCAATTGCCTAAACTGATTAGGTTTTGGTGATTTTGTGTCTTTCTTTAAGCAGATAAGGTTTAGTTGCTAGTATGTGGTACAAGAACCCTATAGACATTTTGTTATTTAAGTTAGTTATTTGTATTTTTGAAGACTTGTGTCCAGAGCTGTGTCTTATTTAAGTGTTTTCCTTGGATTTTACGTAGAACCGGGGTATTTGATTTGTACAATGATTTGTATTTCCATAAACGTTATTACTAGGAAAGCAAAGAAAATATAATATTTAGGAATTACTACAAAGAATCAAAGCCTTTTGAATCTTTATCTAAGGCCTTTCACGAGGCAAAACGTTTTGAAATGAGAATCTGTCTGTATCAATACTGTATGTTCAGTTGGCGTAACATGCTGTGAGCTCTCAGGATGAAGAGGAATCTCAAATCCATGAAGCAAAGCCTCTCTGTTGTTTACAGTATTTAAAATAAATTGTTTCAGTTCTCTGTGGGATTGTTTCCTGTTGAGAAGAACCTCATAATTAAAAACAGCAACTGGAATGGAATTATAATGCAGGTATTTTGACAATGAAAGCACCTGGTATATTATCTTGAAATAAACTGACCAGTGGTTATTACTGATAGTGTTCTTTCTAGGCAGGATTTGCATAACTACAGAGAATTAGTCCCTCTGCCCATCTTTTTGAAAAGAGCACAGAGTATTTAGTAGAGAGGAGATAATTATGCTATTTGGGATAATAGTCAGATTTACTGTCTAGGACTGCTATTCTTTACACTACATGAATTTCAGGATAATCGTTCAGATCTTATTTAGATAAAAGCTGATTCATTTTTTCAGGTTTTCCTTTATGCTCGCTTTTTATCCTTATTGTTATTTTTTAAGCAAGCAGGTCTAGCATTGGAAGCAAAAATGTTATTTAATATTAGAATTGACCTTCTTTTGTCTGTACTTAGAATTTGTCTATTGGACATTTTTTAATTGTCCTAGATCAAAATCTATTCAAATTATGACTGCTTTTTTGGTGCAGTATTTCATTAGCATGTTTCTTGCTGTCTAGTATTTAGGAAATAAGTAAACTCTATAAATTCTGTTTTTATATAGAATATTTGGTAACTGCCTATGTATATATGTACATAAATTCCTTCTTCAGAATGAATCAGATGTACATTAGCAAAGTCAAGTGACAAGTTGAAGGAATCCTCCATTTGACTTCCTTTTGAGAGACCACCACAGAATAATTATATTATTGATGCTTATTTATTATATCTTAAAACCTTTACTTAACCGGAATAAATCCTCATCTAGGGGACCATATTACATATTGTTTCCTCCTCTTCTACATTAGTAAATTAACTTTTTACTTTTGTGACATAGGAGAGCTAAAACTTAAGCATTTTTATGGCTTACTCTGTAATTTACCCATTTATACTATCATACTGTGTAAGCAAATCCAAAATCTTACTTAAATACAATAAGTTTATTTTATTCTGTGTAATTTCAAGAATTATCTTTAGCATGTTCCAAGAAAGAGAACAGAATATTTTATCTATTGAGTTTTGATCATGTGGCTATGAGAAATTTTGCAGATCCCAAAATAACTCTTAGTGACAGTCTGCCGTACTCTTAATACATTGTCGATTTATAGACAATTTTATAAATTTAAAAGTTAAGCATTATAAGTACATACACCTACCACTGAAATGGTTTTCATATTATTCTGTCCTTATTTTTCAATTAAAAACTTGTCTAGTCAAAGAAATCATCTCATATAATTACAACTATACTACTACTTCTGACATTTAAGTGATGGGTTATTACATATTTGTGTGGCATCTGTGAGTAAATAATAAATGAATATATTGATATTATTTTAGACATCCAGAATCCAGTGAGGTACTGCCTCCCAGGTAAAATGATTATAATCCTATAAATCACCCAGATCTGTATTCAAAACGCTCTTCTTTTGTGAGAGAGGGAGAGATAGGGGAAAAAGAAGGGAGGGAGGGAAGGAGGAGAGAGAGAGAGACTTGGGCATGTACAACTATTACAACAAGCAGAACTCCTATTATTAAATCAGATCCCCTAAATAAAATATGTGAGAGCTGTCTGTCAAAGACTTCTCTTAAAGCATGAAATTGTTATATGGCATCCTAATTTAGCCAGTCCACAAAGCTATCTGTGATGGCAGAAAAAGGTTCTTTCTTGAAATGGATGCTTCATTCTTTTCCTCCCAGTAGCTATTCAACGTCCTTTGTCTATTTATATTCATTATTGCCGCTGCAGGAACAGTGCGGGTTTTCATTACTTCATTGGCATGGGATGCACTGATTCAGTTTTGCTGTCAGTTCTGATCTCTTTTTTTCCCTCCCCCACTTTCACTTACTGAAAATCTACAAATAAAAGAAACAACATACACAGTATAATACAGTACAAAATAAATAGCACATCATGAATTAAGTTGTCAATTTAACAGAATTGAGTGTATTGAACAAAGAACACAGAGAAGCTTATGAACAAACTATAATTTGATGATTTTTTTTTGTATGTAATGATTTTTTAAAGGGTGCTCAGTATTACTATCAATCCTCTGAATTTTTGCTATGTTATTATTGTGGATATTTTTTATTCCCTTTAATACATTCAATTGGGAAAGAAAAAGCACTTTGGTAAGATGATTAATGTGATAAGTTCACAGTTTCATTGTGAATTATATGCAGCTATTAGTATGAATTCTTTCTTTTATTTTCAGCTCATTCCTTAATTTTCTGTGGCTAGTATGGTCATGTAACAAATTTGATTTTTAAAAGTTTCTCATATATGTATATTGTATAAGCTATATTCATTCATTATATGGAAAACTGTAGGATTCTTATTTTTCTTAAATTTTACTATAAGTAATAATATTAATAGAATGCAATGAATTCTTTATTGTAACTCACACAACTAGGAAAAGAATTCTTAAAAATACTTATTCTACACTTTCCTTCCTTCTAATAATCATGGACAGGAGAAAGTGATATTGAATTTTAAAGCAGTTTAACAAAAGTAATTTGATCTCACGCAACAGAAAATCAGTTTAAAGTATCCATTTTGCCAGCTCAGAGAATTCAGTCTGTTATCGCTATTGAATTCACATTTATCCTTTTCTTGCAAAATGGATAAGAAAAACCTCCACTGTAACCAAATGCCTTAGGTATGGTTTAATGCTTCTCTCTTTTTCTCTCCCCCTAAATAATATTATTTAAAAAGAACCTAGGAAAAAAGGTAATGATGTGACAACTCTTCATTCATTCTCTTATTCCTGGGAGCTATATAATATATAAAAATCCTTCTTTGGATGTAGTTTTTAAAAGATTCCTACAAGACCAGGCCTGGTCAGTGGAGGGGAGAGAAACGATCTTAGGAGGCCTAAGCCCTCCTCGTAAGTAAGTAAGTGTCTCTGACCCAAGAAAAGTCTGTCTTGTGCTCAAAATATCTTGAAGCATCATTTCATCGTTGTTGAGTCTGCAGGCATCATTGTATCTGACACCCTTAAGAATAGTAATTCTCTGGAAAAGCATGAGACATCTTTGGTTTAACGAAATGAATTTGGTTATAAAAACGTCCATAAACACTGTTTACAGACTTCTCTGGCTGTTACAGGCAGTAACCAGAATGCTGCTTTTATGAGCATTTGGGGTTTCATAGAAACTTGTAACTTCACAGAAGCCCACCAGCACTTGTCCAAGGCTTTAGCTAGGCTGTACTGATATCATCACTTCACATCTGGGAGAACTGAGGTGGACAGAGTTTGTGTCATGACCTCTTAGGTGGCATTTTCAGTGGTATTGGCACTATGATTTGCACAAGTAGTTTATGGGGCTGCTTGAAAATCTCCATACAGGTCACGATGACTTTTTAATCCTGGGAAAATTCTTGCCGCTTACTCTTTTCTCTCCATATAGTTTCAAATGCTAGCTGAATAAAGGAGGCTGAGTAGAAAAAAACAAAACAAAACAAAACAAAAACAAAAAACAGCCTTACTACAATTGTAAAATATGTAAATCAAGCTAAGTACGAGCACCAATGATAACCATGAATTAGAGCATTCTGACTGAAATTCTGTGAATTTTATATGTTTGCCGAATTGTGTATTAAAATTTTAAGCAACCAGGGAAGAGTTAAGGCACTTTGGAATCTGTCTTGAGTAAAAAGTCAGTAAACCAATTTACCTGGGCTAACCTCTCCCATGCTACCAGAGGTTCCAGTTCAATTCAGCGATGGGTGCTGTACATTAGAGCTGTTTGTTTCCTCTAGTTCTGTTAAAGGCACTGAGCTTTTCACTGGGTAACAGTGCAAGACTCCTGTATATATCTGATGCATTCAACAGAGAAGTAAGAAGTATCATAATGCTGAGATGTAAATATTTTATTATTCATTAATTCACTTACTCCACAATTATTCATCATGTATCTAAATGTGGCAAGTGATATTCTAGGAAGGATATTTATCAAACCAATATGTTTTTTTTTTTCTTACTAGCATATTAGCATCATTATGATATTGCTAAAAACACAAATTTTCCAGCTTGGATGAGGCTATATCTGTTTCCCTATAGAGTAAAATGACAGATGGAGATAATTGGCTGAAATTTACAAAAAAAAATTTTTCACCATATTCAGAGATGAAGAAAATGGATTTATCTTTCATCCAATACTGAGTAATGACATTTGGAAAGACTTGGAAGTGGAGGTCAGCCTGTGTAGGGAAGAATGGGTGGAGATGTTATTAATGCTGTATGTTGTGAATGTGGGTGGGGACTGTTATGGACCAATGTTGCCATTTTTAATGACAGGGTTAATGACAAAAACAAAATGTTATTTATTAAATGGAGGACTCCTTCAACTTGTCACTTGACTTTACTGGTATGCATTTGATTCACTTTGAAGAAGGAATTAATATCTATATATCCAGTGGTTACCAAACATTCTATACAAAAATGGAATTTATAGAGCTTATTTATTTCATAAATATTTAAGACAATGACAGACATGTTAATGAAATACTAGACCAAAAACAGGCAGTCATAATTTGAACAAATCTGATCTATGACAATTCAAAAATTTCCAATAGACAATTTCTAAATCCAAAAATAATAAGGTCAATTTTAATGTTAAGCAGCATTAATATTGTATATTCTTCCTTGAACAGTTCACACAATTTATTGTACTTCTGTTATGAAAGTCATTGCTTCCCAACAGGCTTAATTTTTCTAATATACTTGTCTACCTTTCGTAGATTCTCTGCATCTTTAAGACAGCATCCATGTTTAAATTAGTAGTGTAATTCCCACAGTCACTTGATAGGAGGAACCAGGTAACTATTTCTTGAGTAAGTCACTGGTGTAAAGTTCTTCGGTTAAGTGAGATGACCCTTCAAAGTCTTATAAAAGCCCACCATTCTGTTTTAAATCCACGTCTACCATGACAAGAAAGTAGCAAAGCTTGTGTAAATTATGATGAAAGTTCTGCTGTCATTATAGTGCTCAGATTTACTTTGAAAGGGAATTGAAATCAGCCACTGGGAACACTCTAAAACATCTACTAATTTTAGGTCATTAGCTGTTCTTCTTTTGGAACATTAAACAGTTCTCAAATAACATTTTTTAATGTTGTTCTAAAATATAGGCCTCTGCCTAGCCAAGTCATTTGGAAGTTCTTTCTTTCTGGGAAGCTAATCTATCATATTTTTAGTTTTTAAAAAATTTTAGTCCAAAGCATGTTTAGTCTTTAGAAACTCCTTAAAAAAAAGGAACAGGATGTCAACCTGAGTAGTATCTAATTTAAAATCTGTTCTTGGATGTTCTGCCCTCAACAGAAAGCTGTAATTTGGGTACTGATGGTGCAAATGAGCAAGAACTAAAGGTAAAGAGGGGCCTCAGGAAGACCTTCTGACCAATAGTGATGTTTATTTAAAACACTTAAAACACTAAAATTTGAAGGAGCTTAAACTGCCTATGTTCTTTAACACAATAAAGAGACTAGTTAAAACATCTTGAAAACTCTAGATGAGATTCAGTACTTGAAAATCAACCTAAAAGAAATAAAAGGAAAAACTGTAAAGCTCAATGTGTATTTAACAGACAGCTCTTGTTGGTTACTCCTCTTTTTTTTTTTTTTTGCGGTATGCGGGCCTCTCACTGTTGTGGCCTCTCCCGTCGCGGAGCACAGGCTCCAGACGCGCAGGCTCAGCGGCCATGGCTCACGGGCCCAGCCGCTCCGCGGCATGTGGGATCTTCCCAGACCAGGGCACGAACCCGTGTCCCCTGCATCGGCAGGCGGACTCTCAAGCACTGCGCCACCAGGGAAGCACTGCGCCACCAGGGAAGCCCTACTCCTCTTTTTTAATCGTTAGAGTACTGCTAAAAACTTTTTGAAATGAAGGGAAGATGCTAAAACATGTTCAAGTGTTCTCTATCATTGATCTACATTTTTTTCCTAATGCAATTGTTTGTTTCTTGCCAGGCCCATAGTTTTTCATTAACTTGTCTACTGTGTTCCAATTTTAGATTCATTTCAAAGGCTTTTATATATTTTCTTTCTTCATGATAGGAAATGACTGATCAACTCACTTATTCTCTGTTATTTTTCATGCCGATGGGCTAATATCCTGTAGAGTCATTTTTAAAATTATGTTTTAGCCTTACAGTACTGCCTGCCTGTGCATATATAAAAGAAGGGGACTACTAGCTTCAACACAGCTTCTAATGGATTTAACCTAGATTAATCTGTCATAAATCTGTAAACCTTGAGAGTCAATGTTTATAATTAATCCACACACTATACCTTAAAACAAAGCTGAAAATCTATATAAAGGTAATGAAAAATATAAATTCTTCCACAGGTCACACATCTAGCTGAGAGACTCATTATCTTTCTCTATTTTGTTTTGCCTGTTTTTGTTTGTTTGTTTTAATTTCCTTCTTCCTTAATTTCCTCATACTCTTTTTTTCTTTCCTTTTTTCCTTCTTTCCATCCTTTTTTCCCCTGCCCTTTACTTCTCCTTCCTCCCTGCTTCCCTCCTTCCTTCATGTGTTCTTTCACTCTTTTTCTTTTAAGTTTTTTGTCTTCCCTAACTTTCCCACCATGTTTCTTCCTTTCAGTATTTTTTCACTCTATTATTTTCCTTTCTTTGTATTTTTTCAATCTCTATGTTAAATTTGCCATATGTTCACTGAAAACTAGGTAGGTATAATGGAAAGAATAGAAGATAAAATGAGGACCCCACCTTCCTTCCTTTATCCCTTCATTCTGTCCTTTCTTAAACACATATTTATTGAAAACTTCTTATGTGCACATGTCCAGGAATTTCAGGTGCAGATTCATGTTTTTTCTTCACAACATTCCCACAAATGAGTATGGAGGCAGTGGTTAAGCAAGGTTAATTAGCTTGCATAAGCTCATACAGTGAGTTGTAGGAGTAGAAAATGACAATCTATTCCAGGATCCCTAGCTTAGCCAAATTCTTTATACCTCTTTCACTTTCTAGATTTCTTTGTTTTAGGCAAATCACTTGGCAACTGTTTCATATTTTAGCACTCTGGGAAATGGGCACAATACTTGCCTCTTTATCTTCTTACTCAATAGAAAAGATGCCCTAAATTGTGCCAGGCACTGAATAATCAAGTCTTATGATGATTTTGGGCTATTTGGGCTATTATACCCTGTGCACATTTTATCCTTATTTCCATGCCCAGGTACTGCAAGAGAAAAAAAAGACATTTTTAACCAAACTCAATTTAGGTTGAATAGAATATTCATTTAGGACAAATTTTTAGGACAGGAGGTGGTATATATGAATTAGCAGGCTATTTTAAAAAATATGACAGAATAGCACTAGAAAGGAAAGAAGAGGAGGAGGAAACTATCAATAGCTATGATCAGCTTTCTTCACTGTAGAGGAACAAACTAGAAGGACTATCATCTGTAAATGATTGCTTAAAAATTCAAAAATAATTAATTAAAGAATAATTTATTTAATGCTGATATCTTGGGTTTGTAGCAAGCAGCAGTGTAATATTCTGTGGATGCTTAGCTATTTAAGATATTTTATTTTTACGGACTTTTCGTGTCCCTGTATCTTTTGAGATACAGTCAGGAAAATATGATTACTAGTTGAGAATTTGTAGCTGTTGTTAGTTTTCTGTATATTGAGAAAAACACTTCCAAACTCCAAATAGGAACCACACTGAACAGTTTAGAAAAACTGCCAAGGGAGAGGGTAAGACATATCATACATCAAAATTTATTTATTTTCAGTTACTTAAAAGTTAGTTTAAAATAAGCAAATCTAGCATGATGATAGTGGCTTGGTGATTCATCTGTAAGTGGTTCCATTTTGTAAGAGGAAAAAAAAATGTGGATCTCTTTAGTTATCTATAAGATAGCAGGTTTAATTATATCTTTCCCAACAGGAAAAAAAGTTTATAGTGCTTCTTCTTGTTTGGTAGCCCTGGGGTTAAATATTCAATATCATCATTATTACATCTGAATCACTATTTACCCAGAAGTTTTTTAACGCAAAGAAGGAGAAGCAGATCTAATACTGACTATTTTGGAATATTTAGTCCTAACTATCTGGGCACACCATAAGCAACATATTTTATTTTACTAGTTTCCCATATTCATGAATAATTCATCACTAGTCATACTTCTCAGATCATCTCATTCTGTATCCTCAACCTGACTGAAATTCTTAAATTCATTTAATCATGCCAAATCCCGGTGAGTTCTTTGGAAGCCATATAGACATATCATGAGCAGATAGTTAGTCCTTATTTTGACTGGACAACATTTTAAATAGTTAAATGACATTTTTTAATACAGCCGAAAGGATAAATGAATCCCGTAAGTCACTGCTAGCTTTTATTCAGAGAGACAAGTCTCCTTGACAGTTACTTTAAAAGACAAGTCTCAAGATATTTGTTTTCCCTTTTAAATTCTCTCGCTTTTGCACTTAAGCTCTGCATTATTTAGGCTAGTTAACATGCAGAACAGAAAGCTGTTTCTTAACTTTTTTCCCCCTCTTTTTGAAGATAATTTAATTCACATTAACTGGGATTCTACACCTTTTATACTTTCTGATCTGTTTAAAGATTCTTTAAACTCTTTTTTCTTTTAAATGCTGATACACTTGTAAAGTCCACCCAAGTAATAATTCAGAGATTATACTGTGTTGAAGGCACATAATCTCTTTAACTTTCTCAATTTTACCATCTTTTCATGTCCTAGTATATAAAAAAAAGCAGCAAATTAGGATTTAAGCAGTAAAAAATGTGATTTTAAAGTAAGTAAAATAATAATTATGTAAAAATTGTTTCTTTGGGGGAAATGAGAGATTATACCTAGTCAAGTAGAGTACTAATTATTATTTATAGCCTTTAATATGATATAGTTGCAAGTAACAATAGATTGTTTCAATTAACATTGAACAGCTAGTAATTATAAAATACTATGCTACTTGTCAGACAAATCACTAACTTATGTACACCTTATCTTTGAAATTAAATTAGTTTACATTTCTTCTTCTAAGCTTCCTGTAGTATGCATTTTTAACATTTATTAATTTCAATAATTTTAAAATAAACTTATTAAAAGATGTCTTTTTTCATCTACTATTCTGGGGCTTTATTTTAAAGAAATGTATTTGGCAGTATAATTTATAGTACAAAAACATGAATTTATCATCTTTCATATATGAAAACTATTGTTTTTCTATAATTAATTGATAAATATTCTAAAAATGTAAGCTTTTGACTCCTTTAAATTATGCCAAGAAAAGAAGACATTGATTAAAAATATATAATTTTTGATAATTTAGAATCAATATTCTCCCATTCAAATATATGTGTGGAAAAGATACATAGCATAGTAGTTAGAGTAACAGTCATGATAACAGCAGAAAAATATACTAACAGTGATGATAACAGCAGAAAAATATACTAAGTGTTTCTATATGTAGATCTTTATGCTAAGCACTCAACACTCTTGTCTCATTTAATCCTCATAACAGCCCAATGCGATAGACTTCTGTTAAGTAATTTGCCAGAGGTTACATTGCTGGTAAGTGGAAGAACGTGGACTCAATCAGACTTCCTTTGCTCAGATCCCAGGGTGTTAATCACTCTGATTCATTGATTCCCTCCAGTGAAGAGATGAAAGTAAAAGTTTTCACAAAGTGAATGTAAAAGTTTACACTGTGCATGGTTCCCTGGTTTCTTGCTCCGAGATACCATTATGAAAAAGTATGAGGTATGTAAGTGTACTTAAAGGCACCACTCTTTACCTCATTATATTTTAATATACATTGATTTCCCCATCCCTACAGATTAAATCTCAGCTTCGTGGGTTGCAACTATATATTCTCAAATAATCTAAAATTTTGGATATTAATCAGTTACCTGATTAATACAGGGAATCAAGTTAGATAAGTATCACCCAGATATCTCTTTGTGTTCATTTTCTCTTAAGAATCAGTACAGTCAGGTTTTCTTTCCCAATTTAACCAACCCAATTGTGATTAATATGTCCTACCTAATCTCTTTGGTGCTTTGTTTGCCAGAAATGACTGTCCATACTTCTTTTTCTATTCTTAAAGCATTTATTTCCACTCTCACATTCAGTTCACCAAGGAGTGGTTCAGCATCTCCTTTTCTCAGAAGTTCAGCCCAGCACACTGTGGTTTCCAAACACGGCTTTTCTGTCTCTGGAATGACAATGATCCAAAACCTCATAATTGAGGTGTCTTTCTACCATGTAGAATTAAAAATGGACACATATTATGAAGATGCAACCTTTTCTTAGCTGAATATGGCTTTAATAATAGTAGAAGTTTGAGGCTTTTTACCAACATAGTAGTTTACACTCCTTATTTTGACTTAGATACAAAATTCTTCATCCCATTCAAAGACCAACTGAGGGACAGCTGTCCCAATGTCATTCAGGCCCTGGAACTTCTACACATGTTTATTGAGTTTTCACCTTTCTGTTTGTCCCAACTAAAAATGTTCCCCTTATTTCAATCTAAGACTGTTGAGATTCCTACTATATCTGAAGTCCAGAGACATTGCTTTTTCTAGCTTTCTTCTATGTATAGGGAAATGCTTTTCTACTTGAATTCAGCTTAGGTAAATATGCCTTTTTTCCTACTTATAACATGAGTTTATAATACATTGATGTGTTATTGATTGAGAGAGAGTGTGGTATAGCGGTTAAGAGCATAGCTTTGAAGTCAGAATGTCTGGGTTTGCAACCTCATTAACACTCACTATATGCAAACTCTTGGGCAACTCACTTAACTTCTCTGTGCCTTAGTTTCCTCATCTGTAAAATGGGGGCAATATACCACCTGCCCCACAAGGTTGCTGTGAGCATTGAATGAGTTAATATTTGTAATGTCTTAGAATAGTGCCTGATGCATCAATATTTCTTGAATGAATGAATTTACTTTTGCAGGTTATGTTACCATAATAGTGTGACCTATCTTCCCTGAAACTGAAAACTTCATGCCAGCTTTGTGCAGTAAAGTCTGTCTCTTATTTTCTCTGTATAGTGAAATTTCCTGAGTTCCCCTGTCCTGTCATAGCCAAGTCCTAATTCCACTAGTCCTTGGCTTATTTGCAGAAAGAGAAGGTTGACAAATTAGCAAAATTCCCACCAAATAATTCACTTAAGTACTCACAGAGTACAATGCAATGATTAATACAGTACACAAACATTTTAACTATGCCATTTAAAGGAAACTCCTAAAGCATATGCTTTAGTGATGATTTTCATTACAATACTTGTAGTTTTATCTTTTTTTTTTTTTTTTTTGGTATAGGATTGATTCATTTGAATTGTACAAGACCCTGGGCAAAACACAAAAGCTTGCTAAAATTAATTCCATCCAGCCAGTCTGTTTTGCCTAAGAGCCAGTGAAGCTAATTCATTGAGCACACGGAAAAATCTGTTTACACCATGAAACCTCTTTTCCTATGCGATGCCCACTGCTGGCAAAGTAAAAACTGAAAACATTGGCAAAAAAAAAAAAAAAGAGACTTAAATAAAGAGCATGCATGGCAGAAGGTAGAGATAAATAGTTGATCATCACTCTCTGCTAATCTCACTGTACTCTGCGTTGTTGCTTTACCATAATTTTGCCACGACTATCTGTGAAATTATGTTGACTGTTAAGTTCTGATTCATGCTTTTCTTAAGTCATCTGCAGAAGAGATGACATTCTAATTGCACTCCTGAATTTTTTTGCACTATGAGTTTGTTAAGCACAGAAACATTTTACTTAAAAAAAAAAAGGCCCTAAATGTATGTAATTTGACATTGTACAGATTAATACATAGGCATTAGACCAGCGGTACAATTAGACAGCTTAAATGTGTCCTACATCTTAATGTCGATATGACTTTAAGAAGTCATATTAAGTCTTCCTTTTTTAAAGGGTCTGTTGCCATTTTGCTGAGTGATATAAATCAAAGTCTATCTGAGGATTTAAGTGGATTATGAGAAGGTTCATCACGATTACACATAATTCTAGAAAATTGGAATCTAGGGAATTAACTGTAAATTCAGAATGTCTCAAGGTAAGAAACTGTATTTACAGTAGACTTCCTGAAGTGGTTATTGAGGATGTGACTAACTCTTATTTGTTGAGTTAACTGAATTCTTTTTTTTTTTTTTTTTTTTTTTTTGCGGTATGCGGGCCTCTCACTGTTGTGGCCTCTCCCGTTGTGGAGCACAGGCTCCGGACGCGCAGGCTCAGCGGCCATGGCCCACGGGCCCAGCTGCTCTGTGGCATGTGGGATCTTCCCAGACCGGGGCATGAACCTGTGTCCCCTGCATCGGCAGGCGGACTCTCAACCACTGCGCCACCAGGGAAGCCCCTGAATTCCTTTTTAATGAGGATAAAATTTTAGTCTCTGAAGTATAATTTGAAATGACAGATAAAAATACAATTTAAAATTCACATGACATTGTGTGCATATTAAAATTATATTTTATATTAAATATCACATAATATATAACTTACTCAGAAATAGCCAGAAATACACAGATTTCTACATGATATGATTTAAACTATAGATTCAGTGTGACACAGAATAAAATATTTATTTTACATAGGGACTTAGTACACACATATAAATATACATACACATACTTTTTAAAAACTACAACAAAATATTTACGAAATAATGTGAACATGGTGTAAACTGGTTATAACTTTGTAAGTGGGTTCAACCACCAACTAGAGGATCATGATTCTCTGTTTGAAAAGCACTGATGTAAATTTCCCATGATCCTACTCACTTAACATGTACCCATCAGGTTGCTATGAAAAGGCAAATAAGATTTATTGAACTAAGATAGGTAGGCATATTGCCTACAATAGTTCCTATTAAAAAACACCCACATTACAAGAATGAGAGAAGAGAGCTTTCTTCTTTTCATTTTCCATCACATAGAATACCTTTCCTTCATGACTCCATGCTTTGAAATTTTTCTTCTATGATACAAGCTGTGTATAAGCCCAAAATAAATTTTATTTCCCAAGTTTATTATTGAAAGATTCGTATAACTGCCAACCAGAGGTCCTGAAAACATTAAAATAACTATAAAATAGCTACCACCCATGACCAAAGAAGCTTAACAAATTAGTTCATATGTGTAGCCTTGTGACCACTAAGTATAGGTTTTTCCCCTTAGACTTTACTTTGCATCCACTGCTGCTTCCAGTGACCCCACTAGCCTGTCCCAGGCTGAGGATGAGGACTGCATTTTTTTCTGTAAAATATATCCATGGGTTATTTCAATCAATTCCATTGTTCTGTTGGAAAGCAAATCTCAACTAGAGATTATAGGACAGGCTCTGAAAGAGGGTAAGGAGAGTGAGTAGTAAAGAAATTCATTCAGATCTGCACATACTGAAACACTTCACCTTCTGTTCTTGGCCAATTACATTGTGTTTGCAATTAACATATGTCCTTATCCTCCATTTACCTGTGGCCATTGTGGAATTAGACAGAATCATCAGGGATGACATGCAATATGTCTCCCTACCTGTTTTATTTTTTAATTAATTAATTAATTAATTAGGCTGTGTTGGGTCTTCGTTTCTGTGCGAGGGCTTCCTCCAGTTGCAGCGAGCAGGGTCACTCTTCATCACGGTGCACGGGCCTCTCACTGTCGTGGCCTTATTGAGGAGCACAGGCTCCAGACACGCAGGCTCAGTAGTTGTGGCTCATGGGCCCAGTTGCTCCTCGGCATGTGGGATCCTCCCAGACCAGGGCTCGAACCCATGTCCCCTGCATTGGCAGGCAGACTCTCAACCACTGCACCACCAGGGAAGCCCTCCCTACCTGTTTTTGATCCATCCATTCAAAAGGCACTTATTGAGCATGTGACTGGCTTGGTGCTAGCATCCCAAGTACACAGTTAAGTAACTTGTGAATCCTAGCCACAGGGAGTTACATGTTACAGAAAAAGTCACATGAATGGGTAACAGATTTTAGTGCAATACATTAAATGCTGTGGTAGAGACAGGCATAGGATGAAGACTAGAGAGGCAAAAAGAAGTCAGAATTAGACAGCCTGGTTAGAAGAAATCTCAAAGTTGAAATGCTGAAACTGGATTTTGAAGGATTTGTGGGAGACAGATGACAAGGCAATGAATAGCAGAAGAAGCAACGCATTAGGATTATGAAAACATGGAACAGCAAGGGGCTTTCTAGAAATGACAACTACAGTAGGTCTGTTGAAGTGGCAAATGGGAGCATATAAGAATGGAAAGAGGTAGGCAGGATCCTGATCCTGAAGGAATTTCTGTGCAAAAATACAAAGTTGGAAACATATACCGAAATTTATAGAAGAGGGTTTTAAAGTAGGGAGAGACTTATTCTACTTACTGTTCTTAAAACTATCATAAGGGTGCTTTTTAATTAGGCACTTTCCTGCTAATTACTAAGAGGGAACAGGACAAACAGACAAATGTGACACAAGTAATAAATATCAGGAAGTCAAAAGCGCCATAATAATCTGACAGCCATCATTAAGGTTGTACCCTGGTACCTGGCTCTCCTTCCTATATGTTATGCCAAATTCTGTTTCTTTTCTCTTCTTGGGAATCACACTACCCAAATTTTGAATGCCTTAAAGTGGATTCTCTGGTAATAATCCCAGAGACAGCTTATCACTGAGGGACGGAGGAGGAAGATGTTATCACTCAGAAAGGAGAACTGTTAGCACTTTGCTGGACTTTGTTGATTGGTCAGATACAAATAACTTGCACTATTAGATACTAGAATGTAGCAAAATTTTCAAAAGTGTAAAACAAAAATTCCTGAGCAGATACTCAAAAATTAGGTAAACATGAATCAATGAAAACTTTGAAAATCAAAATTTTTCCACTCCATTTCCTTCAATGGATGAAATATGGGTAGAAAGGACCAAATATATGCTGTCTTACTCTGAGCAGAGAAGTGGTAAGAGTGTGTATCAGTTGCCATTGCAACTGTAACAAATTACTAGAAACTCAGTGTCTTAAAACAACAAAAATTTATTCTCTTATAGTTCTGTAAGTCAGAGGTCTGACCATGGGTCTCCAGGAGCTAAAATCAAAGTCTCAGCAGCACTGCCTTCCTTTCTGGAAGATTGAGGAGACAATCTGTTTCCTTGCCTTTTCCAGTCTCTGGAGCCTGTCCACATTCTTTGGTTTGTATCCTAGCCGCCTATAATCTCCCTATTTTAAGGACAGTTTATTAGGAAAATTACCACCTGCAACCTTAATTTTCCTTTGCCCTGTGATCTAACATGTTCACAGGTTCTGGGGACTAGGATGTAGACATTTTAGGAGGGGAACCATCTTTCTGCCTACCACAGTAAGGTTGTGGGCTCAGTGAGGCATTTACAGCGTCACAGGGAGCATTTGAAGTGCCTCTGAATCCATGGAGCATGAAAAGGTATAATGTAGGCATAAAAGGATCTCCAGAGCTTGCTTATCTGCTCATCACAGGCTCACAGGGAGATTCAACAGTGAGACTTAGCCACTCTCTGAAGAAATAGGAAGTAAATAAAGGAAAACATTTCAATGAGCAGCAAAAATCAATGAAGCAAACTGATCCAGTTTTGCTTCATTGATTTCCCCCACTTGAACTGCTCATTGAGTCCTGTTTGCTAGTCATCAGAGATCATTTCCTTCCTTTTCCTTTTATTTACCTGCTCTAAGCTCCCAAGCCCTTCCACACTCTTTTGGTCCTAATCGTGTTTGTCAATTTTAGTTTAACTGATCAACTTATTGACCAGAGTTAAGGAGCCAGCATTCCAACAGTTTTTAAACTCTCCCCATAAATATTGTTTCAGCTCCTACTAAAAAGCTTTCAGAGCCTCATCTCTCAAAAGTACTTCAGAACTCAGGGTTTTTGTGAAACTTTCCTCAGTAAGGAACACAAAGGAGGAACTCTGTCTTTCTCCCGAATCATAATAACTAATAGAATTCTGTTACAACACAGCTTCTTGTTACAGGAGTATTTTCAACTAGATAAGCTTTCTGTATGATAAATATTTCAATAGGTACTCCCATGCAAATAGTTTGAGAATGTGTTTTTAAAATGGCCACATCATTAGAATAATTGTATAGTTTCTCAGGATCACTACATTGAAGGAGAAAATGAAGGTGTTGTGATTTTGCCACATTTAGAAAAAATTAATAAAGTAATATCTTTAGTAAATCTAAATTGCTATGATTTTTCTCTGTGCAAAAAATAATCATATTATGTTACAGTTCTATTTCATACATGTTTTGAGCTTTAACATAGTCTATTTTAGACTTTCACACAAAATAATGCATTGAAAAAATACATAGAAAAAATTTATATCACATTATGGCTACTGTAGTGATTCTCTTTCTTTTTAAAACATTCCCAAATACTAAATTAATTTGTTTCAATATTTAACATGTTCACATTAAATGTTTAGATATTTAATACCAGCTACTTATTATACAACCTATTTCGTAACTTCTCACTTTAAAAAATGCTTTATCATGAGGGAACAATGCTACACTGTTGGTGGGAATGTAAATTGGTGCAGCCGCTATGGAAAACAGTATGGCAGTTCCTTAAAACCTAAAAATAGAACTACCATATGAACCAGTAATCCCACTCCTAAGCATGTATCTGTAAAAGAGGAAAACTCTAATTCAAAAAGATACATGCACGCCAATATTCACAGCAGCACTATTTACAATAGCCAAGACATGGAAGCAACCTAAATGTCCATCGACTGAGGAATGGATAAAGAAGATGTGAGATACACACACACACACACACACACACACACATATATACACACACAATGAAATATTATTCAGCTATAAAAAAGAATGAACTATTGACATTTGCAGCAACATGGATGGACCTAGATTCCATCAGCATTAATTCACCACTTACTGAGTGAAGTAAGTCAGATGGAGAAAGACAAATATTATATGATATCATTTACATGTGGAATCTAAAAAATAATACAAATGAATCTATATACAAAAGAGAAACAGACTCACAGACATAGAAAACAAACTTATGGTTACCCAAGAGGAAAGTAGAAGGGATAAATTAGGAGTATGGGATTAACAAATATACACCACTACATATAAAATAGATAAACCACAAATGTTTACTGTATAGCACAGGGAACCATATTCAATATCTTGTAATAACCTATACTATAAAAGAATTCAAATATATATATGTATAACTGAATCACTTTGCTATACACTTGAAACAAACACAATATTGTAAATCAACTGTACTTCAATTAAAAAATGCTTTATCATGGTTTATATGGGAGGAAAGAAGGTTTGAGAAAATATACTTTAATTGATTTTTCCAGTTTCCTTTTTTTCAGCTTTTTTATTTGTATAGAATTACATGTTATATGGAGAAGCAAAGATAAAATGGGCACTGCCTTCAAGACTACAATCCAAAGATAATATTCTTACAGTTAATAGAGCCTTTATGTATTATTTTAGAATAAATATCCATTCCTAAAGACAATGTTAATATTTCTTGAGGATATATATTTTACAATTTTTTAGCCAGTATTGAAAACATTGAAGATTTGAGATCATTACTGGAAAGTGACTCTAAATTGATATTTGCAACTCTTTTAGAAGCATTCACTTCACACTTTACTGTATGTAAAACCAATGTACAGTGGCTAACACATTTTATTAATTAAAAAAAAACTCATCTGTATCATTATTGTTTTGTATAAAGTTCCTTAATGACAAGAATTCACCTATTCATCTCCCTTCTCATGGTTAGTGAAGATCCAGCTGCTGGCAATTCAAGACACCAGTGTAAATGTTGGATGTAGATTCTAGGAAAGAAAATACATTTCAAGTTAGTGATCAGCAATCCGTAAAATCCACCCACAAGTATGAATCTGCTATTAATACAAAGCCTTATAACTTGTTGGGGGTTTTTAGATTTAGGCATTTAAATGACCTACGTACAATATTAACATAATCAAATCTAAATTATTTTCCTTACTTCTAAATACGTGTTTCAGAATTCGTTTTTTTGTTTGTTTATTTTAAATCATTCTGTCACTGTTTGAATGGCAATTTATTTACCACATGTAAATTTCTATATTTCAAGGATGAATGTTGATTTGTTAAATATTTCTTAACCAGTGATTTAAACTCAAATGAAAAAAGGTATCAGTATAAAAATGCACCCTTCTTTCTTCCATCTACCAGGATGCTGAAACCCTTACTCTGGTATCTTGAACCCCACTGAAATTTTATGCAGATTTTATGGGAACATGCTTTATGGAGGGAGGCAATACTTATACTTTTCATCAGATTATTAGTCTATGACACCCAAAGCAAATAATTTCTAATTTAAGGAAACCCAAGAGTCCAGAAGAAAAATCATGAAAGCTTTGATTATTGCAGTGGAAAAATAAACATAAATGACCCACACAACCAGAATTTGGTCTATTTTCAGTGGGATGATCAACTGCTAACTTGTGTAATAGTGTCCCCAATGTCATTCTGCGTTTTATAAACTCTTCTGATCAATTTTGGAGCATCTTCTCATTTCCAGCATTTAATTCCTCTCCTTTCACTCTCCTCCCTTAATACTCCCTTAACCTCCACCACCTCTAATTTTGCATTCGTGAATAGGGAAATCAAAGTGAAGCCCCAGCTCTGATGTGCATAAATAGATCACTCTCCAGCAGCCACCATACATTTTTCTGCTGTAGTGCAGTTTTCATGTACCAACCAGCAGAATCATGTTTGAGTTGATTCAGCAGGACTGCTTGAGACTTGGCTTGCAGTCTCCACTGTATATGCTAATACCACATTCAGAATGACAGTGGTCTAAGCCTCAGGGCAGTAAATGCTTCTTGAGATACATTCAATTGCTGTTTAACTGAGTTTAGCCTAAGGTACAGAGAAAAGTTGCTGATGCTTTCAAACCTGTTTAAACATTTTAATATTGTCTTGGCACGTCAGCCCGAACTAGAGCACTGTTAGGTGAAAAATGCAGTGAAATCCTGTAATTACAGGACCAAAATTTCCAGAGCTTTCTATGGGAGACCTCTGCTTGAACTACTGATTAAATGTGCTTACAGCCCTGAAAATGTTTATGCTTTCCATAATATTGGTCAGTTTGTTGCCCATGATAAGAAGACATAAAAGAAGTAGAATATATTGTTGCCACATCTCAGGGTGTTTTTTGATTTACTGCAGATAATATACTATGTCCATGATCATGATCTCAGTGACTTATTGCTGCCTCAAGGAACTCTCCCCACCCCCTAAAGAGACAAAATCAAACAAACAAGCATAACTTATGAGCTTCAAACAACAAAGATTGATTACTTTTATACTTCTGTGGATTGACTATTGCTTCTTTTGCAAGTTTTGCCTGGATCACTCATGTGGCTGCATTCACTTGGGGGCTTCGCTGGGGGTAGGCTCCATTGGGCCAACTGAGGTAACTTAGTCTGTCTCTCAAAAAATGTTTCATCTTCAAAGAGGCTAGATCACGCTTTCTGTCAGAATGGAGATGGCAGTCTTCCAAGGGCAAAAGCAGAAGCTGCTAGGACTCTTGAGACCTCTGCTGGAAATTGCACAGTATCACTCCAGTTGTCAAAGCTAGCCCAGCTTCAAGGGCTGTGGAAATAGAATCTCGACAGTAGGGGCAGTGATGTCACACTCCAAAGGGCTGTGTATAGGAAGATGAGAGGAACGTCTGGCCTTATTTTGCAACTTAAAACAAGCACGTACATACATCATAAAGTCTGCATAGTTTGTATGCTAGACGGCTTTTATGTCTCATTGTTTTTGATCTCTGAAGGGTGTACCGCATGTACAACCGCTTTTTGTTGTCTTTTCTTGATTTTCAACCTCTTAGTCTTAGCTTATTGCTAATTTTTAACATGTCATTAAAATGGAGCTCTTTTTTTTTTATGTTGTGGCCCATGCAGGCAAAGAAAGATAACAACCCAACATCTTAGGGGCAAGTCTCTTTCAAATGAAAATGATTAATTGTGAGGTTGATCTGTTTAGGTTGTAAAGATAACTGCAACTAATAAAGCATTTGCCCTTCAGTTTTGAGCAACTATAATGACACATTCTGAATAAATCTTCACTGCCAAAGTCTTAATAAAGAAGTGTTAAGGGGAACATCTGATATAGAGTAACCAGTGACCACTGTATTTTCCTAAGTAGGTGGTAGCTCTGGCATACTGCAGACTCTATCAGCATAAATCCATGAGTACTATTGGAAAACAAACTCCAAATACATACCCTTTTGACTGATGATTGTTACTAGGTCCACAGTAAGTTATCTGAAACCCTTGGAAACAAATAAATCTTAAAAATTAAATCTTTCATATATTAGAAAAGGTAATATCATGCATGTATATAATTTTAAAGATCAAAGAGTCTTAGACAGTGTCCTTAATTAAACACTGTTTCTCCCGGAAAACATATAAATATTCACACTATGTGAGATAAATAAAGATGAAAAATAACCTTGTACTGAAAGTCAGGTTTGTTGTAAATTTATGGAAAAAAAAAGCTTTTGGTTTTCAAAGCTATTTTGAGGACTGAGTTGCAGATAAGGGATTGTGCACCTGAAGTTTCTAATATTTACTGAGGGCCCACTGTGTGTCAAGAATTATTACAAATACTTTACCTTTATTAACACATTAAATCTTCATAATAATCCTAAGAAGTTAATTCATTCTTATGCTCTTTATAAAGATGAGGAAATTTAAATGAATCAAGTAACTTGTTTAAATTTACATACTTATTAAGTGACAACGTTAGGATTTGAGTTCAGGGATCCTGGTTCTGGAGCCTATTCCCTTAATACCCATTCATTCAGGGAAGATGGCAGAGAGGAAAAAAAAAAAAATCTATACTTCTTTAAATCTCTCCAGGGACTGTGACCTACTATTTACCTAAAATCTACAAGGCACCAGACACCATGATATAAACTTTATATACATTAACTCATTTATCCCCATAATACATGGGGAGTAGGTATTATTACTTCACATATGAGGAACTTGAGGCTCAAAGAAATTATATCCAAAGTCACACAATTTATACATAATGGGATCAGAATCACACTCAGCACTGCTGGGACTCCTAATCTCCCGTTCTTTTCACAAGTTCCACTCTGTCTTGAGAGAAGCACTCAGGAGAGGTATAACTGAGAGTGAAGTAAGGGTTGGTTGGATAAGCGATCTTTATTCTCTTCTAATTCAGTTGAATCAAGTGATTTCATGATAAATTAGAATACAATGTAGAAATCTTAACCCCCTTGTAGTAACGCTGGATAACACTTACTTGCAAAACTATAAATTTCCCCTTCTTCCAGAAAGTGTTGGGATATTTGGAGGATCACCTACTGCTTATCTGAGTCAGTGATTTCCATCTTCTCCATGATCTGTTATGTGCTTATCTTTAACTTTCCCTAATTCCCCAAATAGATCAAAGGCGGGGATCTTTAGGCCATTTATATAAAAAAGCCAAGTCTGACTCAGTACTCAATTTTTGGATCTCGCCCCCTCACACCTAAATTTTATTGCCTATAATAATAATGTTCCAGTAAAAGATTTATGTAATTATTTGTTCTCAGATTTATTACGTAAGGCAAAAGTAAATCATTTTCTGACAGCTATTTTAAAATAAAGCACTTGATTGAATCATTAGAATAAAAATGATATTTTCATTTGGACTAAAGAAAATAAAGGTAATGTTAAATTATTTGTTGGAAAATCAACAGTTTTATCTGCCTTTATTTGTTGTTCATCCTTTTGTAAAAGTTGTTTGTAGTCCACCAAATTCCACTAGAATTAGGTGTGTCTCTAGAAAAAGAAATCTTTGGATAACTGGAAGTCAAGACATATAAAGAGAGAAATAAGTACTTTAAAAAGGAATAAGGGAAAAGGTGCCTGTGTGTGATTTTTCTCCTCAAAAGAAGAGAATAGCACAATTTTTTATTTGCAAAATTTTGTCAAATAATGTTAAGAATGTGCTAAGTGCACAGGAAGGATGTGACTGTCTTGGAGTCTACACATTGATTAGCAATCCATTTATTTCATACGGTCAGATATTTCTTTGTATATTAAACAAATAAGCAATTGATGCATATAGCTTTAAGTATCTGAGCTTAAAGCAAAACAAAACAAAAAAACCTCTGGAAATATTTAAAAACTAAATGCAACATTTTCATGCTTCTTTTAGGAAATGGAAACATCCTTTTATATTCAGCCCCAAGCCAAGGGTCTGGAATAGGAATTCTAGACCAGGATTCTGGCAGAATGCATAACTGAGTCCATCAAAATCTTTACTGGTGCAGAGCTGTCTTTAAGAGTCTTAACAATTCCAGTGCTCTCTTATAATAATACTTCTAAAGGCTTCTGAATTGTATAGGACAGCTTCTTGAAACATCAAATGCCTCCATAAATCTGGGCTTTCCTTTTTATTTCTAATGATGCTACGTATTGTCTGTCGCTACTTGCTGAGGTCATTGCAGCAGTATCTTCTCACCACCCACTCATTTCCCTGCCTCTTAAGAGCAAATACATTTCTTTTCAGAGAAAGAACTTGACTTCTTAAATTAGTTATAATTACCTCCATTTTAGGAAATGTATAGTTTTAAAAAGGTTGAATTATTATTTTTTTCATTAAGTAGTAAAATTTGTGTCTTTGTGGCATCTATTTCCTGTGCTCGTCAGATATGGTTTTTTTCTCTTTCTTTGGGGACTCTAGCTTTTTCTTATGGCTGTGGGTAGCAGTAATTGACCTCTAAACAACTTTGCTGTTACATTTTAAGAAGAAGCAATATGGTATTATGGAAAACACTAAAGTGAAAGTCAAAACACTTGTCCTTTGGCCTCAGCTCTTCCGTAGTCTGGACCCCTCAGTGTTTCCATCCTCCTTGCTGTTGGGTTGAGGTGATAAGTAAAAGAGATGAAATGTGGGGAAGTATTTTATGTGTTATACATTGTTTGATATTATGATGGCTGAAAACTGTCTACTTTCGAGAGGGAAATTAACTTTATGTCTAAGAAAGGACTTTAACTTTCTAAAGTTATGTAACGTTTCTAGTAAATAGCATAACTAGGTAAAAATGGAGAACTCTGCAAATGATGCTAAAGCAACAAGAGCTAATGAATACGATTTCTACTTCCAGTCCTTTCAAGATTTGATATGACTGAGTGAGTGTGTAGGGGGGAACCTCTAAGGAACTGAGTTGGTTATGGAAAATGCTGATAAAGAATACCATTATATTTTGATACAGAACATTTTACTTTTTTAATTGATTTACTCAATACCAAGTAAACAGAGTTCTGATTAACTATTTTCCATTTCCACTCAGGTCAAAATGAAAGGGAAGAGTACTAAACTAAAGCGTGAAATAATGTTCTTAGATATCACAAAACACCTTCTTCAGTGGAAGACTGAAAGACTAAGAAGGATTACTATTTATGGAAGATCTGCCTCTGTAATTCCACAACAAATAGGACATTTTAAGAGTATATCTTTTATAAAAAAGAGAAAAAAGTGCACTTGATAATTCTGTAAGACCCCATATAACTTTTGTCTTTTAAAAAACATATATATAATATCTACTTGAATAATTAAAATAAGAAAATATAGAAACACAGAAAAATACTATTCCACTCATGCCTTCCTTTAATAGATTGCATCATAATATAAATTGTGTTCGTTAATCATTAGCATTTCTTTGAGGATTCATTTGAGTCATCAAGATTGGAAGTTTTGATTGCTTGTGATGAATCTCTTATAGCCTTTCTTGATTATTTTCTAAATTTGATGATAAACACTGCAACATGTCTCAACCAATTAGTCTTGTCAACTTCCACTGTGGTCCCCAATCAAGTCTTTGACTTTGGAAATGACAGGAGATCCTTATTAAAAGTCATGCTTATAACCCAGACTATGAAGTAAGGGCTGAGGGGATGAATTGAAGAGTATCTCACTCCTAGTTGACTGGAAATTGAGTCAATCTAAATGAATATATATTTTTTTATGAGCTACAGGGAGTTCAAGGTGCACAAGTTAAGTATAACAGGTGGGAAGAGATGTTAAATTATTAAGGTAGCTCTATGAGCTATCCCTAAATGCACCTCAAACAAACGAAAAACAAGGTGCTATGAATTTCAGACAGGAAACACAAATTAATCCCCAAAGAGCAGCAACCTGTGTAAGTCATTGTGTAAGTAAACTGTCACATTACGTGAGACTTAAGTAAATATAGAGAGATGATTGGAGACTATTCTGGGTCAGTTCTGCAGGGAATGACAACCACATTTGTAGAGATTTTTTCTATTTCAGTAGCAAAATTTCTGATTATTGTCTTGTGTCCTTGGTAGGCATAAGGAAAAAAGAAAAGCTTGAATTTATTTAAGCAGTGACAAAAAAAGGAATGTTTAGAGTAAAAAGTAGATCTGATCTCACATTTTGCATTTTTATAAGGTTTTCTTTCTTTCTTTCTTTCTTTTTTTTTTTTGGTCTGTTCAAAGAATTTAGGTCAGCTTCAAATAAGCAAAGTACCCCAAGACAAGAAATATTCCCAAAGAACTCAATTTGCTCATTTAAACTGACCAGATTACAAAAACCATTCACAAAATTTGTCAATAGTTTGATTTTTAAAATGCATCTAAAATTTGTGTTTGAGAGACAGAGGGAATTTAGCACAAAAAGATAAAGAGAAAAGTGCTTTATTTTTTGATGATAAAATTAATAGGATCTGCTCACTTAAAAGTCAAATAGCAGCATATGCAACTACAATAAATAATTATCTTTGCAATTTACCTTTGGAAAAGAGAAAAGTAATTCTAGATTTCCTATGAAGAATAATGGGATTTCCTTGCTGAACTCTGAGCACACAGCATAAAAATCTCAGGTCACAGTGGTTCAAAAATCAATGAGTTGACAAATGTCAATATTTCAGTTATCCACCCATCACTGTAGAAAAAAAATGACATGCAGTATTGGACTGCCTTGATTTAGGAGTTTTGGCAGGGTAAAAATTCTAAAAATATCCTTATACAAATAATAATCAAATAGGAATATCATTACAAACTACAGGGGATGTTGCGTGGAGGCAAAAGCAGAGGGTTTAAATATATTGGATATAATTTAAATAACCCCCTATTCTATTTTAAACCAAGTCTACGCAGGATGCATATGCAAATCTCACTGATTTCATTTGTTGTGAATATATTTGCAGAGGTTAAATTTGTCAGTCTTTTAAGTCCCAAGCCTTGTAATAAAATGGTACTGAATGATATAAATTGGAGCATAGTCATATTAGTCATATTATGTTCTTTTTTTTTGGCAATAAAAGAAACTGTAAAATATATTAAATAAAACCCTAGAGGTAGTTTTCTTAGAATCTGTTGAGGTGAAGCAGGTTTTTCTCTCTCTCACTCTCTTTTTCAAACCAAAACAAAATTTGTTAAAAAAATATTTTTAATAGTAAGAAAATATATAACTGTTCTCCAAAGACAGACACATATAATGAAATAACTTAGCTTTATAGAAATAGAAGACAGACGTTTCCCACTCCATTAGGCAACATCATTAATTAAGAATACAAGCCATTTCATCAAAATTGTAGAAGTTTTGACTCGATTTACCCAATACATTGCATTTCATATAATATTTCCATTCAGTAAACACACTGGCAGATGTATTTCTATGTGAACACTCAACGGACTATGCTACAGCACACATTAGGTCATTAACAAGGTGGGAGGCAGGAGCGAGTGGGCTAGAGTGGGGTAGGTGGTGATACTGCTAGTGTGCTCACACTTGGAACCCACTAGTACTTTGCTTTTTTACTTTTTAACCACATAATGTGCTGTCAATCTAGGTTCTACTTCTGAGTCACCCTGATGTTTTATAATGTATTTTTACTATAAGGTTTTGCATATTTGCATTCTATGAATAATGTAGAAGCAGGAAGGAATCCAATTGGCAAAGGTACACGATTTCTGGGATAATTTATAAATACAGAAAATTATCTTTTTGGATTCAATAACTTTCCCTATGCATGTGGAAAAATTTGTACCCATACAAATATACATGTGTACTTTATTTCTACTTGAGAATATGCACATGTACCTGTCCTGTAACACATGCATATATACCTGTCTATTCTACACACTTAAATTTATCAGTTTGTCCATTCCTCTCTTTCTAGAACATTTGATGTTTTTGCAAAATCTTATCTTTATTGGATATGAAATAAAAACTGTTCTATGAGATGATGAACAGCAGGGTGCTGAAAAAAGGGAAATAATATGGTAAAGGAAATATAGATATGTAATATATATATTATATAAATGTAATATATATATATATATATATATATATCCCCTCCAATTTTATATAGGTCAGGAAAACCTATTGAGAAATGGCCAACTTTAATGGCTCCGTCTCCTTGAATTTCAGATTCAAGACCTCTTCCAGATGTAGCCCTAACTGGGAAGTGTACCCGTGAGTGTGATGAGTATGGCCACTCTGACTCCTGCTGGATGCCTGTCCGCACTTCTCCAGAGAGGAAGAAGAGTCAGCCCAAACTATCTACTTTCATGCCTGTTGATGAACGAGGAAGCCAGGAAAAGCTGGCCAATGGCGAAGCCGCCATCATGGGCGACCGCAACAGAAACCTCCTGAACAAAAAGTTGACCTCATCCTATGAGACCTTCAGTGCAGCTAGTTTCAGCAAAAATGAGGAAGCCAACACTGAGGATATTCCCCTTACAAAAACGGGGGAATACAAGCCATCTCCTGTCAATACTCTCACTAGAAGAGAAGTTTACCTGTAGGCTATAAAGAAGCAACAGCAAAGTTTTTTTCATGTATGAGAAGGAGGATAAGGGGTGAAAAACCTTACAAAACAAAACCGTGTAATCAAAAAGAGGGGGCTACCAAAGAGACAAAGCTTTGCCTGCCACTTCTGCCTCCAGATCGGGCCTTTAGTGAATGATACTGTTTAGCCTGATTGTAATATACAATGTAGAAACCATCCTTGTTACTTGCATGTCTAACCCCCTCACTGATTCCCAACACTCGCTCTCTCTCTTCCCCACCCCCGTCCAGAAAACAAACAAACAAACAAAAAAGATGGTTGCAAGTTTCCTTCATGGTAACAAGCCTGATTAGCAGAACACAGCACACTCTCATTATCCCTAAACAGAAGTATGATTTTAGTCACTTTGATTTAGTTCGAATGTCATCCGGTTGGTCAAAAGAAAGCAGATCAGGTGAAATATATTTCAGACGTGTGATCAGAAATGATTAATCACCATGGAAGGCAATCCCTCAAAAATGATAAGAGTCCTTCTAAAGGTACAGTCCTTACAGAGGGGAACTCTAGAAGCAGCATTTGGGGGAGGATCACAGCTTTAATATTGTAACAAAGGCTGAAAACTAAACAATACCTGGTTGGAGATTGCAGTCCCAAATTGGCATATGTTGTTTTTCTCAAGTCAGGAGCATCAATTTCAATTCCATACCTGTATTGAATATTCTTAGTATATACATAATCTTGACCACATGTATCAATTACACTAGTTATAAGTTGTAAAAAATTATATATATTTTTCATAACAGTACCACTATTATCAACTAACTGGAACAATTATGTCATTAACAGACAGAAGATCATGCGGCAGATCAGGGAAATCATGAAGTAGATTTGGTCTTGATGTGGAAATCCATTAAGTAACAAAAGTCACTGAACCCGGGCACGCACAGAAGCCCTCAAACACCAGTTTATTTTACATTTTCTCTATACCCAGAAAGTGTGCATTTTCTTTTAAAATGGATTTTCTTTGAAAGCTCAGAAAATGAAAAGTCAATGAGACATATTTTTGGTATTAAAATAGACAATTAGTTGAGGTTAAAGTTTAGTTTCAAAAATATTATCAGGGAAGATTTTACTTTTTAAAATCATATTTGTGGGTAGGTAGGGAAAGAAAGATACATCAGCATATAGTCTTTAAGTTCACTATAATCATTGTACAGTCAGGTTATGCTTGCTGGTCTTATCCACATTTCAAATGACCAAGTGCAATTTTTACGTGTTCAGTGCACTCTTCCATGTTAACAAAAGTGCATTAATTTTCAATCCTGTGCAATGTGGCACATTTTGAGACTCACAACTTTGAAACAAGGTGACACCCTAAAAGACTTACTCACTAATGTGATTTGAATGTTATTTAACATAATCTCCTAAAACCAAGCCAGAGTAAACAAGAAAGAAATGAGTTCTGGGCAGTGACATGTCTCATGGTATACGCATCTCAAAGTTAGAAAATATGCAGTTTTTTTCAGTGTAATATAAAGAAACAGAATATGCAGGTTTTGAGTCACTTCCTCTCCAGAGGATAATTTAATACAATTGGAAATTGAGCTGAGACATTCAGAAAAAGTGACAATCCAGGGACTGACTAGGGGATAACGGGTGAAGAGAGCAAACAGTCTCATCACTGAATGTTTGTAACCTGGTTAAGGCATAGCCTTGATGGCTCTGTAGTGAAATGTAGAAAATATGTAGCTCTGGATAGTTTCATGCTTTGCAATATTTCTCAGAGTACAACATGAAGCAGCCTGGAATATAGGTTGTTAATTCACTATAGGTCATCAAATGCTTATCTTTGAAAACCACTTCTCTGTTTGGTGGGGTACTCTTTTGGGGTCATTTCCTTATGCTCTTTCTTAAATGGAGTTTTCATCTTGATGTTAGTTTATGTGTAATAGTTAGGATGAAAGAAGATATGTAATTGAAGAAACAAAAACATTGGACTAAAATATCAATAATTGAACATGTTTATGTTTGATTATTATTTACATTATGGAAAGATACAATTCTAGTACTTTGTTAGGAAACTGCATTAAAGCAGTTCTGCCTTGTATAATCTGTAAGTACCTATTAAGACAAAATACTTCTAAAGATACTTATGAAATGTATACATATTTTTTCTTGCACGTTACAAAGGAATTATTCAATTATATAACACATGTGTGCAGCAAACTTTTTAATGCATTTTTTTCTTTCTTTCATGAGACACTTGAAACATTATATAGCTCATTTCACTCTATCTTAAAACCCTTCTGTTGTCTGTAAAGCTAATACGGGTCATATGGGCTCTTTGGATTAATTGGATCCACATTCCCCAATGACGTCTGCACAACATTCAATATAGCCATGTCATTGTCATTGAACTTGTGAGCCTCTTTAGAACTAAAATGGGTATGAAAGAATAAAATTCAGTGTACTGTAAGTATTTGCAGTAATTCTAGTAGAATTAGCTATCATAACATGTTTATTATTATAATGAGTTGGCATGACACAGAAATATATTTTGTGTTTGTATGACTTTTATTTTGAATAGGTTAAATTTGGTGCCACTCCACATATAGAGTGCTTTTGAAAAAAATCAATAAAAAGAAACAAAAAAAATAATAAATGAGTGAATGCAAAATAAGCAACTGTGCCTTTTATACCTGTTGTTACGGTAAAAAAACGGTTGTTGGGTTTGGACAATGAGGGGAAATGGGCTATTCTCACCTTTTTTGATCTTGTATATTTATCCATGTTTATTTTCTGAAAATAATAAATAATATATTAAAATTTTGCCTTCTGACAAACTCAGATAGTGGAACAGTCTTAAATATCATTCATTCATAAAACAAAATTTATATGGGCTGCTTAATTCTGTCTAGAAGGCTAAAACATTTATTGTAATAGTAACACAGAGATTATCAGGGGTGAAGTCAGTCCATTTTGCAAGATAAAATATTGATTTACAATTTGTATTCTTTCTTTTTTTGTTGTTATTTTTCTTTCAACTGCTGTTTCACTTTGGTTGTACAGTATATAAACCATATTTGTTTTCTGTACACAAGAAGCTCAAGTGAATTTTGCATGCATTATACATTAGGACACATTTATAAATTGAGTAACTATATAAATTTATGTGTATTACAACATCTGTAGCTTCAGTCTAAAATCTAATGCTCATTTGGAACCTCCAGATATCATTATGGTTTCTGACTGGCCTGCTGCCTGAGTTTCAGAAAACAAGGGAGGCATTATTTTTATGGGAAGAAAACTAAGATGGTAATGAAGATGTCTGGCTGAAAGCCTACCCTAGGAAGCTGTCTTATAGGAAAATAAAACACAGAGACCAGAAGAAACTGCCAAGAATCAAAGAATCAAACAGCTATCCTAAAACAGGCATGAGAAATCTGAAGATCTCAGTAGTTTTAGGTATATTGTATCAGTGATAAATATACAATGTGTCCTTAAGGAAAAAAAAAAGAGTGAAGATGATCATGAGTATCATAAAGCTTGTTAGTTGTGACCTGGGCAGAGGTATATATAACATCTGGAGGAAGGCATCATTTTTTCAGCTACCTAGGGTTTACTTTCAGACAATTTTTCCTACATTTTAAAGCACTTGCATTCAGTGTGGTACGATCCGTTTGTAATGTTAATCATTGACTATTGTTCTGCTACTTGGATGTTGATAGTGAAGCAGAGAACAATTTATCATCGTTTATTATGAGTCACTATGCACGCAACTATGCTAAACATGGCAAAATGTATTAAACACTCGTCCAGTCCAACTATTTATGAAATACTTTACATAATTTACTTTGCTTTTGTACAGTTTTATGTAAATAAATTGCTTGTCATTTTTGTCTCTGCAGATTAAAATATAACATGGTCAAATGGCTTCACACTTGTCAGTGTACTTCTCTGTTGACAGGTAACTCAATTTTGATTGGACGAGAAGTGAATGGATGTATGTACCAGTTTGATTTTAAATGATATGATTTCTGCTAAATGAAGATGGAATAAGGAAGATGATGCTGCAGTAATTGTTGATTTAGAGGGCACTGGGCATAACTGTTTATTACTTTGCCTTATAATGGAATAGACCTTGGATTCTTCAGTTTCATCAAAATAATTCCTGAGACATTTACCTAGCTGGCTTTGAAATCTTAAGTCTACAGTGGAAGAACTTCTCATCAGTAATATAAAAATTGATTTTTTTCAGGTGTTATCTAGAGAAATTTTACATTTCAGATAAAATTAATTCAAAGTCAAAATGTATCTCTGTAAAGGAAATTTGGTTTTTAATCTAAAGTAATGATGAATACAAAAAGAAACTAAAAAAAAACCTTATATCATGTTAGATATAAAGAAACTTGAAGCAAAAATTAGAATTTTTACCTTACTTTTTTTAGTTGAACTTTCTCTACTTTTTATATTTTTTCAATCATTTACTGTCTTTTTTGTTAAACTATTGCATTTACTCTTCTTTGTCAGATTATTACCCTAACTATAGTGGTTATGTTGTTTATTAAATTGTTATTTATTCAAACAAGCAACTTCTCTTCTCCAATCCACCTCAGAGACTTAGAAAAGGAAAGAAAATACTTTTTATATAAGCTAATAGATTGCAAGGAATGTTTGCTCCATCTCACAACAGTACTTCTAAAATCTACGGATGTGAAAAGTAGAAATTCTGAAGATGCTTGCCTTGAAGTTTCCCTACCATTTTTTTCCTTTCTTGGTTGAAAATTCAAAATACTTTACATAGAATGACACATCCATTCTTAAATCAAATATATCTTTGTAAATTGATTTTGGCTGACAGCCCTCCTTCTCTAAAGAAGAAATTAAGGGTGAAGTATGATGAGAAAGTCTGCTGCAAGTTGTAATGAATTGAAGAAATATGTGCAGTCATTTGGCTTTATGATCATCTAATGGTGAGACCCAAACTTCAGTACCTAAATCAGTAAAACATAAAATAAAATCACTACTTTTCTTTTAAATTCTCAATTTAGATTTAATAAATATATTTTACCCTGAGACTGCATCCTTTGGTTAAAATATTTTTTAAAATCTCAAACATGTAAAAATACAGTGATACATTTTAGAAAGTAGATAGACATAAAGCAGGTCAACAAAAGTTGTGTGTATTGCTTCCAAGACTTAAGTTTGATTATTCTACCACCTCTGATTCCTTGAAGAGTTCCATCTAGTTACTTAGAAGCTTGACTTAGCACAACAGTATCTTACATATACAGCACACATTATGGTTTACAAATGTTTTTGTAAGGTTGATTGCAAAATTCCCATAATACCTGTGATATAAACTGAACAATCTATTAGAATAGCCATGTATGAAGGATTTTACTTGTATTAAATTATTCTTAGACTGAAAATAAATTGAACACAAAATTCTGCCAGTGTTAACATCTCTCTCCTAGCTTATTGAAAACATTTTTTATAATTTAACAGATGACAAGGAAAAGGAACTCTTCCCATTTACCTGAATAAAATAGGCATTTGGTAAATTGGGAATGGGAGCGGAGGGGACACTAATTACTCAGACTGGCAGGTAGTTATCTTCACTTGACATCACACAACATACTCTGGCAGTAATTGTAACTTGTATGGAATTTCTGGCAGCAAATTGTAAATCTTGAACACATCATAGCCTAATTTTCCCGCTGAATACCCTTGGCCTAATCTATCAGGCAATGAGGTTTTGGTGGACCTTGGCTGGATATCAAGTCATTCTAGGTTTAGGGACTTGAATGATCACAACCAACAATCAGCACTATCAAAATTGATCAGATAATTTTGAATTCCCAAAATTTACTTTGGTTTCAACAGACTGATTTCATAAAGAAATCTGTTCACGAGTTTTGGTTTTGTAATTTTTTCTCTTTATATTTAACTTCTTTGTGTCCTCATCTCAGAGCCCTTTGCCATACTCTGAGAAGTTTATTTGTTCTGTGTTTTTCCTCTTTCAAAAGCAAAGCTAGTTTTCCCAGGAGGTGGCAGAATGTTAGGTTGTTAACCCAGGACTAGAGGATTTGCAACCCAATCAGCTTTATTTTAATGGAAATTTACAATATCACTCGAGTTCTTGGGAGTCAGAGTGAATAGGGACTAAACTTATATGTTTATTTTTATACACAAATCTTTATCCCTACTTTATCCCTACTTTAATACTTGTTTATAAACTGCATGGAGGAAGGTGATTAACCAAGATAGTATAAATTTTCTAAGCTACATGGAGTGAGGAAAGGATATGAACATAAAATGTGAAAAGCTAAAAATTTATGCTCTCCTTTAGGCCTAACTTCGTTTTTTTCCTGTCTTGCTGCTGTTAAATGTAAATTGTACTCATTGGTTGAATTTAATATGTGTGACCCACAAAGAAATAATTATGTCTTTTTACTGAACTTCCTGTGGAAAGATGTAGAAGTTGCTCAGTTGTTCATAAATGCAAAATTTACCCCCAACATTCTCAGATGATGCCTGACAAAAATTATAGTTCACTTGTGATATTAGTTTTATTTTTTTTTATTAAAAGTTATGATTCAAATGATGTATCACCAAAAAGGTCATAAGAAAGGTGCATGAGGTCAACAGAGAAATGCAGATATAATCTTAAAGATTCGAATGGGTTTTGAAAAATAAAAATGTTAAAGTGCCTAATTAAAAAAAAATTAGTCTATTAAAATAAATGCCTGAATGAGCAGTCTAAAGAAAGAGATAGAAACAAGATGTTTTATTTTGGTAATTTAATTGAAAGTATATTACAACATCCCAGACTTAGCAAAATTAGTAGTAACTTGATAGGATAATGTCAGTTTTTTTTCCAAGTGTTTTTTATGCAATAGTACATCGAATATTTTTATTACAGTTTTATGGCTTGTTATAAAAATTTGACCATGTATTTAAACCATTTTATAATACATTTATGAAAAGGAAGTAAGGGCAAAAAATACTAGAAAAAAAAGTAAAGTAAAGTAAGTAGATGGCTAGGTCATTTACTTATAATTTTAAAACCTGCCTTTAGGAGAGAAACACTTACTTGAATGTTTTTCCAGACCCTACAGTACAGCTGGAATATACTAGAATAGTGTTTCTTAAACTGAAATTTGTGATCCACTAAGTTTCTAGAGATTCAGGTATTCTATGAAAATTTTTAAATTTTTGAGTTTTATTAATATGATATCAAAGTAATCCTTCAGCATAAATAGTTTTCAGTGATAATTCTCAGCTGAAGCTGAATTTAATAGAATAAAATGTTCATTTTGTAAATCAGTATTTATCCATCTATTGTGTGAGCAATTATATTTTCTGGAGTCCAAAGGGATTTTTTTCTTTTTTACAGAGGTCCGTATTTTAGTTCAGCTATGAGAAAAACCAAATCAGAGATTTGGATAAGAAGCAAAGTCTTAAACAATGTGAATGATTGGACTAGAAGATACCAGCATACACAGACTTTCTAAAAAGGGCTAGATAGCAAATATTTTAGGCTTTGCAATTTAAGAATCAAAATCAAGGATATTGTGTAGGTATTTGTATGAGAAGAAAGAAAACAAATGCCTGTTTGTTTTTTTTTTAACCATTTAAATGCATAAATAACATTTTTAGCTGAGGAGACATACAAAAGCATTGGGCTGGATTTGACCAGTGAATTACAGTTTCCTCACCCTGGTATACCAAAAACGGCTTCAGCTGAGATTAATTTCAGAATTCATCACTAAAATTCCTTTTCTTACACCTTACTTAAGGATGCCCCTGTCTGACATGGACAGTGTTAATATATGGCTTTATCCAGCAAAGTCACTAATAACCACCCTCAAATTTTAGACTATGTGATTACCCTGGTTATCAGGATCATTTCTTCCCATTGACCAGATATGTAAAAATCTCATCCCTAGATCACAATAGGTAGACTCCTTAAGAGATGCAGGTTGATGTACAACAGATCCTCAGCCATCTGGAAAAGAACTCATAATCTTCTCAATGCAGGCATCATCGTTGTCCATTTCAGAAGAAAGATAAAAAGAGTGTCTTATACTGGAAGTTCCCAGTTTGGTTTAGAGGTGGAAGACTTCCTTTTTTTCATTGGATCAAAAGCTTTAAACATACTTCGATTTAAATGCCATGGATAAGGGCTGATTATTTTATGTATGCAGTTTATTTATGTTGAGTAACAAATAGTATGAAGTTTTATATTTAGAGCATGACATATGTAAAATAAAAATAAGAAATACAGTGATGAATGTAACGGCATTTTTGGAGTGAGGTGGGTTTTTTTAAGTTCTTTTTTATGTTTTCCAAATTACATACATGAATATGTTTTACATTAACAATAAAAAAAGTGAACATTTTGAAGTATCCTAAAGTTATCTGTGGTTGAGTGAATAAACTTTGGAATAATAAGAGAAGCAATTTAATTTTAAAACATTGAACACTTTTCATCTGATAATACCCCCAAAGGAAATTGTGCTTAAAAAAAAAATCTTAGATTATCATTCTAGTGTGACATTTGACATCAGCTATTTCCTCTCCCAGGAAAGCAAATATGATATGCTAAATAACTTCAGAGATTGTTGTTACCAAACTAGTGTAAAGGAAATAATCTTTATAGAAAACCTAAATATGAACACTGCTAAACCTGTAAATTAACTTTGAAGTTTATATTTTGAGGAAACTAACATATAACCATGCAGAAAAAAATCGACAACTACAATGAACCTATTTATCTAAGGTTTGATCAACATAGAAAATATGGATAAGTGTTTCATCTTGTAAATTGTATTATTTCAATATACATTTTCTAATATGACTATCTCTGAACCTTCAATCTAGGAATTATCGTAGATGTTGACTGGGTAGTAATCAGCACTAGTTGATTTTGTTAAACCTCCAGAAATGAAGCTATTGAAAAAGCTACCATAAAAATCTATGCCTAGGGCTTCCCTGGTGGCGCAGTGGTTGAGAGTCCGCCTGCCGATGCAAGGGACACGGGTTTGTGGCCCGGTCCATGTAGATCCCACATGCCGCGGAGCGGCTGGGCCCGTGAGCCATGGCCGCTGAGCCTGTGCGTCCGGAGCCTGTGGTCCGCAACGGGAGAGGCCACAGCAGTGAGAGGCTCGGGTATCGCAAAAATAAATAAATAAAAAAAAATTTTTAAATCTATGCCTAGTCTAGAAACAATCGACGTTCTTATTGACTAAATTAATCTGGCAACGTAACTGAAGAAAAGAAAAGATAAATTTTCAGTCATAACAATGGGTACTGTCAGTCCATACATGGTTTAAGAAATAAAAAGGGCAAATGAAAATGCTACCATACTAGGAAACGCTTCAAAGCTATAGATGTTATTGGCAAAGAGAGGGTGAACAGGGTAAGCAATATAGCCCTAATCCAAAGAAACTGATCCTTCAATGAACTGTCTTTTTTTGTAGTATTTGAGCTATGCTTCTGCTATATCAATTACTGGGATGCATAACGAGATATTTAGTATACTGCCTGTCGACTTCTTTCCTTAAATTGCCTGGAATACTCCAGGCTCGTTTTTTTATTAGATGAAAACAAATATTATAACAGGTGATTTGATTTTTTTCTCTGCTTAGGATTTATATGTGTTTCATAGCCAGCATTTTGTTATCCTCAGGTTTAAAGGCTCTAAGTCATCAGAGAAACACTCCCACTTGACTATAAATATGTCAGACGATTATAATGACAGTGTCACAGGTGGAAAAATAATCTTCACTCTATTGTAATCAGACCCAACAGTGAAAAAGAATCATGCATTGCTCTGGTGCTTCAGTGGAGATGAAGGCACCAATTTATACTTTAACTCTTCAGGAAGGGCAGGAAGGTATGTAAACAGAAAGATATACTCAGGTTTAATATCAACCTGAATTACAAATATAAAAAGATTGCTCAGGATAGTGGATTGTAGCCAAATTACCAGAAGTTAATTTGGAAATGGCATCTGCCTTGCTTGCTTTCACTGGACTCATGAAAATAATGCCTTGACCTCTGCACTACTTGATCCCTCACAACACCATGGCAAAGAATTCCCAGAAGTGTCACTCCTCCCACACACGTTTCAAATAACCAGCATAGAGGAACCAGGTGGAACATATTTATTTCACTCACACTGTGGTAAACTACTATCTAGGAATGTCTAGATGTTCCTCTTAGTTCTAAATTTATATCTTAGCAGTAAGTCAATTCAGTTTTAACCAATGCGTAAGTTTTGGTTATAACTGTGTGGAGCGTAGCATAATTTCTAGGCTAAGATCCCAATTAGAAAGTGCATTTCAATAACAGGTTCTCGAAGATGTGATGGCACTTCTCAGTCTTCTCCAATTGTGGAGGGAAAAAACTTCTGGAAAATTGTCTATTAAACTGGTCATTGTCATTCTGACTTTTAAAGGTATTTCTCCTTATTTTCCAGTCCATAAGGATAACTTAACTCAGAATAACATTTCTAAAAATGTATCATATTCTTGCAGAAAAATTGCTCGTATATCTTTTCCCCCCTGAACTTTTTAACATTGTGCATTTCCTCCAGAAAATGTGGGTGTAATTTATTAACTTAACAAAATAATATGAGGTATATCAAACACAGTGATGGATATTTGGGGTACAATGAGCAAGTAATAGAAGGTCTTTTCTCTTATAGAGTTATAAAATACATGGAGATAGCCAGAGAAAAACAACATTGAAACTGAAAAGAACTTGGTATGGTCAAAGATGAGAAACTAAGTTGTTTAGGATAGCTTGTGAGGCATCTGTCTTAGACTTTTGCAGTAGGAATAGCTACTCAAAGAGGTATCCAAGATCAGGAATGAGGATGGATGGGGATGAGGGGTGAAGAGGTTTTTTCAGGGAAAAATAACTGTGTATAAAGGACAGGGGGTCTGAGAGAGCATGAAAGTTTGAAGAACTGGAAGAGATTCAGGATGGGGAAATGATAGAGAAGGAAGGGTATGCAGGTGTTTTGGGGGTGGAGAGTGGAAGGATAGGGAGTAAGTGTAATGGGGGTAAAGGTAAGAAAGGGATGAACCACCCAAAAGTTGTTCTCATCTCCCTTCCTGAGAAAAAAAAAATCCTAATATTGGGATTGAATTATTTAGTGTTATTCTGTTTCTAAGAGCTGAGACATTTTCAGGTTGTTCCAGTAGTTGTGAGAAATAAGAAAGTTTAGGGTCCATCTTAGCAGCTGAAGCCCTGTCTCTCAGGGAACTGACTTGTTATTCATTATACAACCCAGTTTCAACACTTACATTCATCTCCTGACTGCCATGGATCCCCTTATCCATTCTTAACCAAAGCTGTGATTTAGCTCATCTCTGCCTCTGCTGCCATTTTTGCTGCTGTGGCCAATAATTGTACTTTTTAGACATACCCTGTCCAATATGATAGCCACTATCCACATGTGGCTATTTAAATATAAATTTAATTCAATTAGCATACTTCAGTCTCAGTTCTGTTACAATCTGACTGAGTTAGGCAGAATGATTGAGCTCATAGGTTGATGGTCATCCTATTGGTTGTTTTCTGGTCATTCTGCTGCAATCAGTTGAGTGCGGGGTGAGATGAAGGCAAAGATGATAACCAAAGCAGAAGGAAATTCCTGAATCTGCTGCTTTTAGTGGCAGAAGGAAGCTACAGGCATCATGCCATATATATTTCAACAAATATTTGTAACTCTGCTTAATGCCAAAGTTGAAGAAGACATGCTCCATGAATTTAAGGAACATGTTAGTTGGAACATTGGTAATACTAAATGCAAAAATAAGTATCACAGTAAGGAAATACATATCTATAGTTCTTAGAACATAAAAAGGCTGATCTGGCTGGGGCAGCTGGAGAGGCTGAAAATGGAGGCTCATTAAAGTTTAACCTGGAAAGATAAAGAGGAATTAGACAATAAGAGGAAAATAAATATTCCAAGCACAGTGAACAGCAATGTTAAACGTTAAAGGTAAGAAAATAAAGAAATCAGAGGTTGTACCTTCAAGTGTCCCGTATTTCCAGAGCACAATAAAGAGGAGGGGCAGGCATCCCTACATCCTATCATACAGCTTTACCTCTTAGTTCCATTCTTTATACCCACACTGTGTATTATTTAATCTTTCTTCCACATTATTTTGATACATCACTATTGGTGGGCATCTGCCCTTTTCACCAACCAAGCACTCCTTCCACCTTCTTTTGGTAAAATCACCTCAGTTTTTCTTTGCCAGTTGTTTGCAGCTAAGGGTTTCCATTTTCCCCTGGCCTGGTGTTGGGTAACTCATGTTGGGCCAATTTGACCCTCTCTCCAATTCAGAGGAGAACCCAAAACAGAAAATGATTTAGCTTGTTGATTCTGATTGTGTCATCTTGAAGATTATTCCATAGTGTCTGCAGCCTAGAGCCCCAGGGCTGTTTCCAAAGAGCTCTGTAAGAGTTTACCTACTACCTGACTTTTATCGAATATTTTAACCTTAATACCTGCAATATGTGCTTAATGATATTCATTGAAGAAAAAAAACAATACCGAAGAACAGATGCATATTCTCAGTGTTCTGTTCACATAGTTTTACCTTCTTCAGTTGAATCTTCCTTAATCTCTTCATGACCACTCTGTGCCCTAGTTAGGCATCTTCACTCTTTCTGAACTTTCCTGGTAGATTTCAGTCTCTAGGGCATTTCCCCTCATCCCAAAATGTGTGCTTCCAAATCCTGCCCACATGCAAGGCCTAGATCAGCCTTAGATTCCCTACCACTTTCTCTGATTATTTCAGCTCACGAATCATCTCTCTAATTCCTTGAAACTAATTTGGGAGATAAATATTATTTCTTCATTTCTCATTTCCTAGAGGAGAGAGTTTCACAAAATTCTCCTGGCTTCTTGCCTCACATCTCACTCTCTCACAGCAGAAGAATGAATTGATTTATGGATGAGAAACAGACAATTGCTCATTTTCTTTCTTGAATCCAAAGGAGTTTTTTTTTTTTAATTAAAAAAAAAAAACCACGGGATTATTTCTTTTTCTTTCACTTCCTTGGTAGAATATTTGCTTCTTGCATTTATGTACATCCTCATCCCATAGATCTTCTTGTAAAGCTATAGATATAGATAAAAATAGAGATGGAGATGGAGACAGAGGTAGAGAATTTACAGGTTTCTCAGCATCTTCCCCACATTGTTTGTGACATAAATGCTAGTGAAAGAATAGAGCCTCCCCAATATTCCCAAGATCGGTAAAAATCTCAAGACTCCCCAGATTGGTAAGATACTTACCATAATATCTTATCTTTGCTTTCGTGGTCTCTTTTTAATAAGGAATATTATGTGCCAATTCTGAAGAATTTCAAGAGTGACATTACTTGTAGTAATGGAACAATATTCTTGGAAGTAATTGAGCACATTTTCTGCTAAATTACTCAGCATATTTCAACAGTCTCAACATTCACTAATGTACTAATTTTGAGTGACTGATTGCTGGTTAATAGGTATCTTTATTCATTGTTCATGAAAAGTGACTATGATTTATAATAACACAAAGAGCCAAAAAAGTGGGCCGTAATGACTTTCTTTGAGATTAGCTTTACTATTTATTATATACATTGGCATAACTTTTAATATCTGTTTTGGAATCTGGAACATACAAGAAATAACACTTATCCTTAGTGTTACTTTGAGAATAATGTAAATTAATATATATCAAAATGTTCTTTGTTTTAAACTTCCTTAGACCCATTACTGATTAATATTGATTAATACTGATTAATACCCATTACTGAGTTTTATACATAATAATAAATTTGTACAATACAAACACACACATCCTCTGCCTGCTCTTGTTAGTGTTTTTATGCAGCATTTCAATTTCTACATATATAAGATGACATTAATATTGTTAATTGTCAGCTGAAGACCGATAGCCACTTGCATGCTTAGCTGTAATATAAATTTTTAAACCTAAGCAATGACTAAGGAGGTTATAATAAAGAAGGGCATGTCTTTGTGAAATAGTAGAAGTATGTAAATATGGGAAGAACTAGAAAGGGGTGAGTGATGGCAGATCCTGTGCTTATGATGAAAAATAAATTTACATTTACAGCCATTTCATAGGCTGTAATATAAGCTATGTTAATTTTAGTTAACTTGTGGGGATAGGAGGAAAATTGGTGGAAGGCCTAGAAATTTCTTAATATGAGTTTAATTTTATGCTTTCAGAATGATAACAATAAAGATAGCAATGATAAAAGCCACAATTATTTGTTAACTACCCATGTTCCAAGCTTTGAATTTAATATCATCCCATTATCATGTCTAAAAAAATAAAAGAATTAGATTTTATTATCTCCATTTTCGATGGAGAAATTGAGTCTCACTCAAATTAAAATACACTGTTTGGCTATTAACTGAAAGGAATCCCAAACCCTATCTGAATGACTTCAAGGTCCATACTTCTATGTGTTTAACACCATCCCCCATCATCTTCCAGTGTATACTTTCAAATCTGCTTCAATTATTGTTCCTCGTGCAGAGAATTTCCCTAATTAGCTCAGCACACACTGTGAGGAAAGGACAAGAATTTCTTTCTAGAGCAGGATTTCTCACCAGTGACACTATTAACATTGTAGCCCAGATAAATCACACCAGAGGGTATTTAGGAACATCTCTGGCTTCTACCCACTAGATGCCAGTAGTACCTCCTCCTCAGTCATTACAATTACATGTATAACTAAGTCACTTTGTTGTACACCAGAAATTAACACAACATTGTAAATCAACTATACTTCAATAAAATAAATTAAAAAAGAATTTCTCCAGCCGTTGCCAAATGTGCCTCCCTCCCAGAGTGGGGACTGGGGAGCAAAAGTGCCCTTAGTCGAAAACCACTATTCTAAAGGTCATTTGTTCTTTAAACTTGCCAAATTCCAGGTCACTATTGAGTGTTGAGAAATACATGCTTTGTGGTATCTTACATGGTACACATCAATGTAGAATTTTAAAACACATCTTTTTCCTAATCCAATATACCATTTAAGAGCAAAACAAATACAGAGGGTGATTCATGTTCTGAACCAGAATCAATTTTATACACATACATTAAAGAAATTGTTAGAAATGAATCTCTCTCTCTCTATCTCTTTCTCTTTCTCTGTTTTCTTCTATCTCCCCACTCACCCTGAGCCTGTATACCATTCCTTTTTCTTCCCTTCTTTCTTTCCTCCTTCCCTTGATTCCTCTCTCTCTTCCTTCCTTTTTTCCTTCCTTCCTTCCTCCCTCTCCCCCTCCCTCCTTCCTTCCACCACCCCTCTATTTCTTCCTTTTATCCTTCCTTTCTCCTTTCCTTGCTGAGACAGGTCAAAAAGAAACACAATCGCTTTTCAATAGTACACTTTTTATTTTTAGAGATTTTTTTGATGTGGACAGTTTTTAAAGTCTTTATTGAATGTGTCACAATATTGCTTCTGTTTTACGTTTTGGTTTTTTGGCCATTTTATGTTTTGTTTTTTTGGCCGTAAGCATGTGGGATCTTAGCTCCCTCAATCAGGGATCGAACTGCACCTGCTGCATTGGTAGGTGGAGTCTTAACCAGTGAACTACCAGGGAAGTCCCAGTAGTATACTTTTAACTTAGTCTTGAATGTTCTAGTCACTTTAGTAATTGAAAAAAAAGCTAAATATTTGAGAGATTGTGAATTTGCATGAAAATTTAGACTACAGAATGACTCACATTGCATTTTCTACAAATAGTTTTGAAAAGGCTTTTATTTTAACAGGAAATTACATACTGCCATTGAGATTAAAATAAATCAATTGCTACAAATGATGCTTGAATTAAAACATCTATCTGTACTGGTCTTAATTTTATGTAGATAACATTTTCCTGACATTTTTACTTTTTTTCACCAAGATTAAATGTAATAGAGAGTGTTGGGTCCAGCAATTTAAATGGCACTTATTAAACACAATAAGGCAAAAGTATTCAGAGCCATTTACTACCTATTTAAAAAGCCATTTTATTCTTTCTGTACACGACTCCTTTGAGTCAATTGGAGCTCCAAGATAGTTATAATGAGAGGAAATGATTCTTTTACACTGTTGTCTTTTCTTATTTGACGAAAACACTAAGAGTTTTTAAGTGAGACGAAGAATCCATATGCAGTAAATAGAAATAAATCAAAGGGCAGCAGTCCTCAAATTGTTTAGGCAATAAACATGAGATTTAAAGTCAGAAGAATATTTTGTTCACTTTGGATTATTTTAGCTACTTACCATTGTGTTTCTTTTTTTTTTTTTAAAGACAATATAGATATGACTATCTAGTAATGAAATCCACAAATAGATTCTAGGAAACCATGCTATTAAAAAGACCACGTATCTCTCTATTCTTTTTGAATCTTCCCTTCTCCAACAACTTTAGTGAATTTAGGTTTAGAGGTAATGTCACTCACATCTCTGAGCTGGGGTAGAAAGAGAGATGGATCCTTCTTCTATACTAAAATAACCAGCAGATTCCTCCTTGAAATTTTGTGTGAATTTTGCTTAACTGTTCCTGTGTCTTAAGAGTGGTAGGTAAGAATATCATATCTGGAACGATTTCCTCTACCTAGAGCTAACTAGGGTAACTAAGAGACAGAATAATGCCTCTGATCTGTATTTGGAAAAAAAAAAGAAAAAAGAAAAAGCAATCATTACCCTCAAGATGTTTTTTTCAGGGAGAGATGCATGGTGAGCACTGTCTCCCATAGCTAGTACAAGAAATAATCTGCAAGGGAGAGTTTTACAGGACTTTTCTACTGTAATTCCCATATGGCTTCTCTCTTGTTCTTGATTATCTGACCTTAACACTAAACTTTCTTCTTCAGCTTGTATTTCTCCATGTTTCCACTCATTCAGGAGGTATATCTGCCTGCAACAAGAGAAAGGTGAGGTTTGGACATGTGATTATTTATTTCTGGGTCTCTTTGCTCAAGTCAGTGACAGCTCATTTTCAAGATAGCATAAAGTAACCTAGTATATACATACATACATACATATAGATATATGTGCTACTATATATCTGGAACTGTTTCAAGAGCTTTACTAATATTAACTTAGAACCTTCAAAACAACCCTATGAGAAAATTAATTATCATTATCTCACTTTTCCAGTGAGGAATCTGAGACACAAATAGTTTCAGCAATTTGCCCAAGGTCACCCAACAGCTAATTACCAATTCAAACCCAGGCCATCGGCCTCTAGACTCTGCCCTTCACCGCTGTGTGCTACCAGCTCGTTGACAAGTGAAGTCACATTCACTTCAGCCCTTCAGACACAGGATAGTTGACTATTTGCCCACACCCTTTCAGGAGGGAAAGAGACTTTCTAACGCTTTGGATGAACATCTCCTTCAAAAAATATTTCCTATAAATCAGAGGCATCTCACTCTCTTGAATAATCTAGTGGCACTTCAGAGGCCAGGGAGAAGCTGACTTCAGAGGTGGTCCCAGTTGGACAGAGTACACAGGTTTATGGCACTGCATCTTTGCAAGGAGACTTAAATGATTCTGGGGATTCTATGAGCATAGTTTTTGGCCTACATAAGACTACTGAATTTCTGTGAGTTATAACTTCTATGTATGTTTGTTTATAATTGATAGAACTCAAACTTCAAAAGTGAGATTAATAAAAATTCAAGATATAGGGTTTGCAAAAAATAAACCCAAGTCAATCAATATGCGTATTCAAATCTTAGAAATACGTGTAGGATGGTCAGTTTTAGAATTATAAGGACCTAATGTCGACATAAGCAAATCTGAAGCAAGGTTAATTAAAATGTTGTCATGCTCTTTCAGGGGTCATTGTACTTTTATTTATTTTTTCTGAATCTTAAAGAAAAGCTGGAGAAAAGCCTGGGATTGAAATATTGGTGGGTAGCCAATCTTTGAGGTGAGGTAGAACTGATTTCAAGATTTATAAATGGAGTTGAAGTTGATCATAGATAATATTAACTTACCAACTGAAAGGCTCACTAACAGGAAGAATGAAGGTTTGATTTTTATTTTTGTAGTCTCCAAGATGGATTCAGTTGGTCATTGAGATCAATGACATGAACAGACTCCTCAACTAGATTCTCAGTTCCCAGAGGACAGACAGGGTGTCTACAATATTCAGCATTTAATTAACCCAGTTCATGGCACATAGTTGATGCCCAACAACATGTGACAAAGGAAGGAAGGACAAAAGATGAAAAGAAAGAGGGAAACAAAGAGGGAGGGAAGGAGGGAAGGGGGGAAAGGTGGGAGGAAAAAAAACAGTCTTTTAACTACTTTATAGGAAGCCTTATTGGAAAGGTTCTTAACGGTCTGTTCTCTAATGTAATCCTCAAATGAATGGCCTTCTAATTTCACTGTGAACACATTCAGATGTCTTAGCCTGTTTTAGAAAGGATGAATTCACAAAATTACCTCTCCATTCTATTCTCTTCCTATTATCTTGTAGAAAAAGCAATTCTCTCAAAAATATCTATAGACATCTATAATTTCCATGGGAGACATACAAAATTATTGCAGTTAAACACAACACTTTCTTTTTTGATTGGCTCTGAAATTGTAGCTCCTAATATTCAAAACCTGAGAGGATAAACATGAATCATAGCTGAGAGTTTATAAAGGCCATGAAGACAGCAGACTGCAACGCAATGGATTTTGACCTAGGTTCTAGGAAAGTTCTTGTGAAGAGTCTTAAAACCAAGTTTGAGTTCTTCCCTATTCCAGGCAAAATTCCATTAACCTATTCTATTCATTCAAATATTTAGAAACATTATGGCATGCCTCAGATCCTCATCCAAGATTCATCTAGGATTTTTACAAGTAGTTTCTCTCTTCTCAGATAGAGGCTCTTTCTATGATTAAAGACATTTAAGCAAATCAAGAATAGGCAGGCTCTTGGGATTCATTTTGCATTCATGAAATCGTTCAAGTCCTTTAAAAAAGCCATCTTCTAATCCCCGCGTGACTAATGCATTTCTGGGTTGTGGTCATAACACTTGAGGCTGAAAAAAAAATTAAACTCTTAGCTTTAGATGTTTTGCCTTTATGCTTGTCACCACTGGAAGTTTGTTAAAAAGCTTGATTAGGACAGGGCTTGTTTTACACAAGGTGTTCCTGTGAAAAGGGTGGAGGGAAATGAAGGTTAATGCATGAACAGAGTTCAGTTACTCTGCTTCTCCTAGTTTCTAGGCATTTCTTCTGAGTTATTTATAAATAGATACATTAGACATCCTGTTATTTTGAATAAGTGTCTAGTTTTAATTAGGCAAGGTACATAAGCATTTTAATTAGATATCCAAATATATCATCTGAGATTTTTTCCCTTAGAAAGTAAAAGTAATTTGATTTCTTCTTCATTAAATATAAGGAAAGTAAAATCTTATAAATATATTTTCAGCTCAAGAGATTGATATCTTTTCGATAGGACTATAATATAGGCACAGATTATTTCCACTTAACTTTCTCTAAGCTAGTGAAGTGTATGAAAGTAATGAAGTTAAACCACAACTTGTTAAGTGTGGTGCAATTTTCCAACATGACAAAGAAAAAGTTTCTAGGTTAATGCCAGTGCCCTGAATTAGAGCCTACTTTGTTATTTTGCGTTTTAAATTCAGTATAAAAAAGTGTGAGTGTGTGTGTGTGTGTGTGTGTGTGTGCTTTCTATGAGATGAAATGAAGGACAGCATCCTGCTATTCCACTGGAATATATCTGTCACTCTTTTTTTTTCTGTCACTATCTATTATTTAACTATAAAATTAGGGCATGAGTGTAGAAGAAAAGATCTTTAACCATAAAGATTGGACAGTGTAGACACTGCATTTTTCAGAATGTATTTAACATATATAAATCACAGGGTTTTCCACATGGTTTTCACTGCAATCAACCAACTAAAATTTGCTATGACACTGCTCATCATTCTCAGTTTTCTTGCATAGAAGTTAAATCCAGAATAATATTGTAGCTACAAGAGACACTGGCTTCTAAATGAGGTCGTGATGATTTTGAAGCCCAGCACTCTACTCACTGATGGGGTCCAGAGACCCATTATTTAACCTATTGGAAACTCACTTTCTCAACCACATTATGGAGACTCTACCTACTTTATGGTTGTTGGAAAAGTTGCAAAGAATGTAAAGAGGCATCTGCTGTCAGATGAGCCCTCATTTTATCATCTTTGCTCCACAACCATTTCTTTATCTCTGTTTTCTTTAATTTCCATTGGCTCAGCCTAGACTATCTCCATGATTGAATATTGCTCACACTTAATGTACAAAAGCATCTTTATATTCTTTTCAACAGCAGTCAATGGGAATCATTTTGAGTCATCTGAGATTGTTTACTTCATTCCTTAATGTGTGGCTAACCTGAGATGCTTAACATGGACTTAAGGTTACAGCACAGTCTTTAATAACTTTTACCATGAATTTAAAAACATGTTTAAACTTATTTATGTTTTTGGAGGGAATTACTTAAATCATCTATATTTCTATCTGTTTTTTCAGAAATTTTATTGAATGCATCTTGAAAATCAAGAGTTTTTATAAGTGAGAGTATTTTTCACATTATCTTTGTGTGACTGTGTGTCTTTGGACGATTCTATTCTTGGGAAAAGTGTGTTCTGAATGACTGTGTGCATTCAGATAAAAGCAAATTTGGTCCTACAAACCAAGTGAAACCTAAGTAAATTAGGATAGATTTCAGACTTTTAAAAAAATATTTATTTACTTATTTGGTTGCACTGGGTCTTAATTGCAGCTCGTGGGCTCCTTAGTTGTGGCATGCTAACTCTTAGTTGTGGCATGCATGTGGGATCTAGTTCCCTGAGTAGGGAATCGAACCTGGGTCCCCTGCATTGGGAACTTGGAGTCTTATCCACTGAGCCACCAGGGAAGTCCCCAGATTTCAGATTTTGAGATATCCCCTCTTTGATGCATGGCTAAAGTTCCCTTCCATGGTGGCAGTCATATTGCAATACATAAATGTGCCACATCTATACACTATGAAGTTACACAATGTTATATGTTAATTGTACCTCAATTTTAAAATGAATAAATTAATATTTTTGGAGGGGTATGGTTTGGAGAGGCCAAATAATCCCTAGATATCCTCTGGGGATAATCATTATGTATTTTACACTATTTTTAGAAGGCATTTTCTTCTCTTTATAGCCCAGTTCAAGGAACAGCTCTCTGAAACTACCCTTGATGGTGCAGAATTAATTGCTCTTTCATCCAAGTTCCTATAGCACAGTCTACATATTTTTGTTAAATTATGTATCACATTCCATTTTAGTGATTTTATGCAAGCATCTGCCTTACTAGATTTAGTCTCCTATAGGTAAGTGATTGCACTTTTCCTGACCCCAGAGGGCACCCGGGTAGAATAACCCCTCTGGATATTTACTGGACTTGTGGATATTATAGAATTTGACGTTTTGTTACTCTTAAGTGTTGATATGCAACCTGTCCCCAGAAAGCAATTCTACTAAGTAGCCTTTGTGGAAATTTTTGCAATAAGTAAAAATGTATGCAGGATTTCATAGATTGGCATGAATTAGGGATTTAAGAATTATTTTACTAGGATGAAATTATAAATTCATTGTATTTACATATCTTCATGTTCCCTAATATTTTGCTACTTTAAATGGTCCAATATATTTTGCATGCAAATAGAGGTATTTAGTTCAAATTCCTAAATTAAATGTGTTGTTTTAATCTCTCTCCTAGTTGCAAAATGGGTATTTACTGATAAAAAGGGGAAGAGTTCCCCCAATGTCCTCTGGTCACTTTCCTGAGCTCCCTACCCAGGTAAAACTACAGTTTGCTGCATTTTTCTAGTAGACCCTTGAGTTGTAAATAGACTAAATATATCTGCTTTTAGGGACATTTTACGTTCTTAAGAGTGCACAAGCTCTCATTAATAACTGAGGCAATTAGATTTAATTAGAGGAGTCTCTGACTACATGAAATCAGGATAAGATCAAATTAAGCCATTTTGCCTTATATAAGGTCTTTTCTATCTCCTATCTTAATGCACTCAAAATTGAGTTTCCCAAACCCTACTTTTCTCATAGAACTAATGATATTCTGCAAAGCAAAATGTCTGATTTTTAATGGTCTAAAAAAGCTAAAATAGGGCTTCCCTGGTGGCGCAGTGGTTGAGAGTACGCCTGCCGATTCAGGGGACACGGGTTCGTGCCCCGGTCCGGGAGGATCCCACATGCCGCGGAGCGGCCGGGCCCGTGAGCCATGGCTGCTGAGCCTGCACGTCCGGAGCCTGTGCTCCGCAACGGGAGAAGCCACAACAGTGAGAGGCTCGCGTACGCAAAAAAAAAAAAAAAAAAAAAAGCTAAAATATATTAACACATTTACCCTAACTTAGATATTTGAAGCCTTTTTAAAAATTTTTAATTTTTATTTTTTAAATTCTGGAAGGATAAATCAATTCAACTAGCACTGGGTAAATTTCTATAGGATCCTGTGACTGGGTCTCACTACTCTGTAGATAGAGAACAGAATATTTATGATCAAAATTGCTTTTGTGCTCCAGGTTAGGAAAGCTCTGTGTGTGTCTGCCCCTCTCCCTTTATTCTCTCATGCCACGTTTATGGGTGTGCATGTCATGTGTGAAACAGAAGAACATTCTTATCTCCACGGCTCAGCTAATTTTGTAAGAGATAGCAGCAGTCATAATAACATAAGGAGATATTTTTGGATTCAGACGCTGAACCCAGCCAAGTATTTCATGTAGTGCAGTACGTGCACATGGAGCTGAAAAACATAGCTTTTGTGTTCCAAGGAGTCCCTTAAATTGAAGCAAATTTAAACTAGGCTGCAAGGTCAGTAAACAATATGTCCTTTTAATTTCTTTCTGTGTGTATGTGGATTTCTAGCTCACATAAAGGATTATCATGTGTGCCCATAATAGCTTTCTTATATTAAGTAATTTAAGGACTGATAGCATATTATATATAGAGAGAGAATACTAGGGAGCAGTTGCAAAGTATGTTATTTTGGAGTAAAATGAGTGATAAGAAGATATGAAACTGCAGTAAATAGCTAGAGGGAGAGATAGGAAAGATGGCTTTGGGGGTGTAGAGGAGTTAAGTTGATAACTCATTTGTCTGTTATTTTTCATAACTTTTTTAAAATTTCTATTTCTATTTAATATATTTTCATTCATTGTCATATGACAAGTAAGTATTGTGTCCTATCATGTCTCAGATATCATGCTAGATGCAGGAGATACAAGCGTGAACAAAACTAATGTAATCCTTGCTCTTGTAGAGTTTGCAGTCGTTAAATGTGTATGTGTGGGTGCATGCATGTGTATTTGCAATGATATAAGAGACATGGGAGAAACACAAAGATAGAGGGTGATATTAAATAGTAAAAACAAAAACAGAAACCTAGCTTAGTCCCAGGAGACAGGGAGTCACTCCTGGAGGAAATGACAGTTAACCTGAGATTAAAAGACTGAGTAAGAATTGATTAGGTAAAGGGTGGGAGGGAGAAAGCAAGGAGGAGGGAAGGCGGGGTGGATATGATGGGTTGAGATTTGGAGCAAGAAGGAAATCGACCCATTTAAAGAACAAATTAAGTTGAGGACCATTATGTCTGAACTATAGTAACAACAGGTGGTAAGTCTGAGACAAGGGGGAAGAGTTAACTATTAATATGACACAATGTCATTTTAACATGGGAAGAGATAAAGTACATACATGGTTTTAGCTCTTTCTGGAGTATTCATCATACATAAATATTACTCTATAAATTACTGGTTATCATTTTATAAAAACTTTCCTGAAACTCCCAGGCATAATTTATGACTTTAAACCCAGTATTGCTGATAATTAGTACCTATTTTCCTGCATTCATTGATTTGTTCAACCAACTTGTCCAGATACCAATATGTTCTAGAGACTATGCTAGATGTTGATATACGGGATAGAAAGTTACACCTAACAGTGTTCTTGCCCCCAGGAAGTTTATATTAGAGAGGGAAAATGCTTATCTCACTGTTTTATAGTATGTCTCAATAAGCTTTCTATTTTATAATATTTCTAGATTTACAGAAAAATTGTAAAGATAATACAGAGAGTTCCTATAGTATCACACCTACTCCCCCCATTAACATCTTAAATTAGTATAATACATTTGTCATAATTAATGAACCAATATTGATATATACATTCTTATTAACTAAAGACCATACTTTATTCAGATTTCCTTAATTCTTATTTTATGTCCTTTTCTGTTTCAGGATCCCATCCAGGATATCATACCACACATTTAGTCTTTTTTGCTTTTGTTTTTTACTGAGGTATAGTTGATGTACAGTATTATATAAATTTCAGGTATATACACAGTGATCCACAATTTTTAAAAGTTATACTCCATTTATTGTTATTATAAAATATTGGCTATATTTCCTGTGTTGTACAATATAGCCTAGTAGCTTATTTATTTTATACTACTACATTTAGTCTTAATGTCTCCTTAGGCTCCTTTGACAGTGAAAATTTCCCAGACATTCATTGTTTTTGATGATCTTAATATTTTGAGGAGGTCTGGTCAGGTATTTTGGAGAATATTTCAGTTGGAATTTGACAGTTAGACAGTAGTTATGGGTTTTGGCAGGAAGAGCACAGAGGGGAAGTATGCTTTTCATCACATCATATCTAAGGTACACACACACTATCAGTATGACATCATTGCTGCTATTGACTTTGAGCTCCAGGCTGAAGTAGTGCTTGTTACGTTTCTCTACTGTAAAGTTACTCTTTTTCTTATAACACCTTTTTTGGAAGCCCATGCTCAGTAATGACTACTCATGTTCCATCTCCTTGGGGGAGGAATATCTACATAAATTGAGATTCATCTGCATGGGAGATTTGTCTTTTCTTCTCTATTTATTTATTTATGTAATTATTTATATCAGTATGGATTCATGGATATTTATTTTATACTTTGGATTATAATTCAGTACTATTTTAGTTATTTTGTTGCACAAGTTGTTACAGCTTAGTCCATTGGGGGCCCTTTTACTTGGTCCCTGCTTCCATTTGACTTACCCCCAAACTCTCATCATTTTCATTCTCTCTGCCCCTAGCACTTTCTTTTTGACACTACACATGATGTTTCAGGTTTATCTTGTGTATCTCCTATCTCAGTAGTAAAATCAGTCATTTCTCCATGGATAATTTTTTTGCTTTATTTTCACATGCATGTTCTTCAATATGTTGAACTCCTTTAATTGAGGTTTTTGCTTGTTTGTTTTAATATCTATATTCTTTAGACTAAAATCATGTTTAATCCCATGTTAAGACAAATTAGATGTTGGCTCAAGAAATGAATCAATCATGCATACGTTCTGATGCAGAGGTCACTCGATATTTGTTTTCTTCTGTTCTTTAATAATACCTCTTATTGATTCCTGTTATGTAATAGCCTCTATGCTAAAATGTTGTCCTCAAACACTAGCTAACATTAGAATCTCCCAACTCTTATTAATCTGGTATTATTTTATTTACTCTTTACAGGTGAGGAAACTGAGGCACAAAGAAGTTGCCTAACTTAACCAGTCACACAACTGAAGTGTGACCAGCAGACTTGAGTGACGGACTTGTCCCAAAGACCAAAGCCGGCTCAGTCTTGACAAACAGCCCTGGCTTTTTAAGCTCAGTGTCTGGTCTCCTTTACTACATGTGGGTCTTCTGGTCATCATGGTTGCTTTTTTATTTCAGCAAGCTCCAAATCCTTATCTTTCACTTGTAGGGATTCACTCTGCTCTTGTCCTTTCCTACCTTTGATAGCTGCTTCCATCTAGATTATGTTCTTTTGACTTTTCAACTGACTTCCCTTGTTGTGGGATACAGCCTCTCTAGTTCTTTATTAACCTACACAACCATGCAGACCTTTTTCTTCACAGAGGCCTCTGATATTCTTCACATGAAAAAATATAGGTAATAACAAAATTAACAGAGAGGTTTAGAAAATCATAAAATACTGATTCTTTACCTACTGCTCCTGATTCCTTCACAGAGGATAAGTTGAAGCCATAATTGGGCTTTGGAATCCAATCTCCCTCCTCCATCATCACTTTGGTGAAATCACATTGTTCCTTCCTCCCTTGATTATACTTCTTCTGAGATGAAGTCACCATAAAGGCCAGAAATGGATCTCCTGTTTCAAACCAATGGCTAGAATCTCTGAGGCTTCCAGGTGAGCTGGTACTTAATTCACTAGGTCTCTGCCCTGATTAGAAATGATTTCCTTGTAAATTTCCTAACCCTTCTCCTTTTGAGAAACACTTCTGAGTTCTTACATTTCTAATCAACCTCTGTATTAAAAATTCCTACCCTTTCCTCTGGACTTCTGAAGTGCTCTGGCTTCCACTGTGTGGCATTTCCTAGAGGAATTTATTTTCCCCTCTAGTTTTAGCTACTTAGATTAAGCAAACAGACATCATTTTAGCTTTGCCTTTTAGTCAGACATCCTTCAAAATATCTTAACCCTGTTGTCGATCTCTCTAATTTTCAGAGACCAGATATGCATGGGGCATGTCAGGATGCAGTGTTCTTGAGATTTCCAATTGATAAAATAGCTAATAACAAAGCTTTTTATTGTATATATTTTCTCTTATGAAATCTATTCAGCTTTTAATTTTGATCTGAAATTTTTTCTTAGTTCACTCAGAATCGGAATGTAATAAAAATTTTTCTTCCAACTCCATTCATGGAGCAAGGGATTATTTTCGATTTATTATATTAGACATACCCTGAAGGGACAAAAAAGTTCAGGAACTACGTATAAACAGACCAATAATCTTGAGTTTTATAAAAATCACCTGGCAAATCTACCGTCCCATGAAACCTCATGGCCCTGATATCTCTAACTCAGAGTGGGTCAAAGAATGTGCTGTGCTCCCCAAGCATTTCAGACTGGAATGTGCCTCTTAATCCCAGACATATCTGGGTATTGCTGAGAGCTCGTATATGGGCAGTCACGTGTTTTTAACCATTTACTTAAGTGTCTTTACTATTTTGGACATATCCACTCACTTGATAAGAGCTATCAATTTAAAAGTAGCTGTTCACACACACTACTATGTATAAGACAGATAACCAACAAGGATTTACTGTATAGCACAGGGAATTCTACTCAATATTCTGTGAAAACCTATATGAGAAAAGAATATAAAAAAGAATGAATATATGTATTTGTATAACTGAATCACTTTGCTGTGCACCTAAAACTAACACAACATTGTAAATCAACTATATTCCAATAAGAATAAATAAATAAAAGTAACTTTACATAAATTAGAACATTTTGTTCCAAACAGTAAAAACAAATTTGAGCTAGATTAAGTCACAAGGGAGAATTTGTTCTAAGGACATAAAAGTGTGTTTTAGGGGACTCATAAGGAAGCAGTGCAGGCACTGTAACAGGAAATTAAGAGCCTTCCAGAATTCAAAATCTCTCTCTCTAACCCCAGCTGAGACTGGTATCTCCTGTTCGCAGTTCTAAATCCCAAAGAAAGGAACTCTGATTGGCTCCCCTTGAATCATCTGCCTGGCCTAGTGGTCAAGGCCTCAAGGACAGGCTTGACTTCTGGAGACCAAATTGGAGAGTCAGAGTTTGGCAGATCATAGAATCCATTCTAGGTATTTAGAAGCAAAAGCATTTACAGGTATTAGAAGGTGGGAAAGTGAAGGTCAGAAAAGACTTCCTTTACATCAGAAATACTAAAAGCAGTTGAAAGTAGAGTCTGTCACCAATAATTTCCTCTTCTCCCACAGCGTCCATGAGAGTGTGTGGTGAGTAGGAAACTGACTAGTGCTTGATTGACTGATAAGCTGGCAGTGTGCCTCAGGCTTGAGTATTGTTGATATCCTTTATTGTTAAACATAACTGGTAAATCATGCCACAGTTGCTGAAGTAGTCAGATCTGGAACTTTTCGAAGACACACCTCTTTGTCTACTGCTAAAACAATCAATAATTAGTAATACATTGTAGATCTTCAGTTCTTATTTCAACTTCATAAAATGTTGCACAAAACAAATATGTGTGGAAAGGAAGAGTAGAAAAAAACACTGAATAAAACACCATGGAAAAAATAATTTGCTAAGGTGAAGAACATGCTAGACCTCCTGATTTCTTTTTGTGATTTGATATTAGCTAGTGTTATGCTACCTATAAGGGAGATAGATTCTATATATCCATTAATTTTGGGGGGTTGAAAATTATATATATCTGTGTTTTTATTATACTACAACAAATTAATTGTAAGAATTTTTGAAGATTATTTAATATGTATACAATAATTCAAATTAGTATATTGTATTTATATTTATTTCAGATGAAAATTGCTATTATAATGCTTTAAAAATACACTTTAATATACATTATATATAAACATATATATATAATTTCACTTGCTTCTTACTCTGTTTTCTTTATCAGATGAATAAGCAAAACTTCAGAATGTTATCTAATTACTGAGTCACTCAAATAAAAAGTGGTAGAACTGGGTTATTTACTTCTTTTCTTTTAGTTATTGTACATTCATATACTTTTTTTCTTTTTTATTAACTGTTTTTAGAGCAGTTTTAGGTTCACAGGAACATGGAAGGGAAGGTACGGAAATCTCCCATCTACCACTTGCTTCCACACATGCAGAGCCTCCCCCATTATGGTATATTTGTGGCAACTGATGAGCCTACATTGACACATCATAACCATCCAAAGTCCATAGTTTACCTTGGGGTTCACTCTTGGCATTGCACGTTCTGTGGGTTTGAATAAATGTGTAATGACATACGGTGTCATACAGAGTATTTTCACTTTCCTAAAAAATCCTCTGAACTCTGCCTGTTTCTCCCCCCGCAACCCTCACAGTCCCTAAAAACCATTGGTTTTTTACTGTCTCCATAGCTTTGCCTTTTTCAGAATCTCATATAGATGGACACATACAGTAAAAATGCTCCCTACAGTATGTAGCTTTTTCAGATTGGCAAATATTTTCTCCCGGTCTGTGGCTCGTCTTCTCATTCTCTTGACATTGTATTTTTCAGAGTAGAAGTCTTTAATTTTAATGAGGTCCAGCTTATCTATATCAAGCAAGTTTAAAAATAAATCTGTCTTCAATTAAATACAGTGAGGTTACTTCATAGCTGCATTTCACTTGCAAAAATTAATTCATACCTTACACACACACACAAGATAGAGGAAACAAATATCCTTCTAAATGGTGTAAGCTATTTTACACACATTCTACTCAATAAACAAATGTCCCAGAACTACCATGAAAAACTAGAATGTAAAGATGTTTTTCCATTACTTGGACTGGGTTCCCACGTATGTAACATAGTGTGAAATGATCACCATACCGAGTGGGTTTCTAGTATTTAGAGATATGTACTTTTGGCAATGTGCTCTTAAATACAATCCAACTACTTCATCCAGTGCTCAGCTTAAAGAAATCACAACTTATTCCAGGAATGGAAGTTATACCTTCAACTGCCTGCTAACTTGAACTTAATGTCTGGGAATTTTCAAGGGTATTACTGACTGTATGTGACTATATGTTCATCTTTTGTTTGGTTGTTTCTTTCTTTTTTTTTTACTCTATGATTTTACTGTAGAAAACCAGCATAACTAACAATCCGTAGACTATTGGAGGACATCAGCTGCAAATAAGATATAAGGTATGACAATAAAATAATTCAACTTAATTTTTGGCAAACCTATTCGAGCATTGATAAACAAGTGTGAACTAGTTTCTTAAAAGCTGGCACCCATTCTCTTATTCCAGAATTCATTTATATTCATATATTTTCTAATTTCTTCTTTTGGAATATCCTTTGAAGCTTGCTCAAATCGTTTAAATTCAATCAATCTTGGCATGTGGCCATTCTTTGCGAGTAGACTTGGTTTCTAGTAATAGTCAACATTCTTCTCATGTAAGTGTTAGGCACTGAAATTGGCAAAATTATTTTAAGACAAAATGTGTTGTGCCTCTAGATTAACAAGACTGCTTCATCCTAAGGCTCATAATCTAGCTCTGAGAGCAAGTTGCGGGAATGAATTTCAATATGCTGATAGGAACATCATTGGAATTAATAAATAAATATGATGACCACTTTGCAAAAGACAACACATATTTGGAGGCGATGGTTCTAATAAATTTGCTTAATTTTTACTCTCCAGTAGCCAAATCTCCTTTACTTAAAAAAAAAAAAAAGCTTCTTACAAAAGAAGACTGTAAAATAGCTTTAGACCTTTACCTGCATGCTGTTTCTAAGGTCATGAAAATAGGACAATTGTCTTCCCCCTCTTAGTCCTATTCCATTTTTAAAGAAAAACTTTAGTTCAGGTTATTACTTGCCATGATTTCTTTTTTGGCAACTCCCCAAAAGACATACCACAATGTGTCCTTGAGTATCAGATTTATAGAGAATGTTCATTGGGCATGCCTGGACTTTTCTATGATTCTTAGCATATAAAATTAGAATAGATTCATATAGTATAGGACTGGGATTAATTGAAATGAATGAGGCACTTACTGCAGATACAAAGTTTAAGAAGCCCAAAACACTTAGTCATCAAGATAAATAATATTATAAAGCAAAATATTAAGCACATCAAAATTAATGAAAAAGTTTTTGATGTACAAAATATTAATTTTTTAAATAAAATAGGGGTTGGTTTATTTGCCACCATGCATGATTTTGCAAGAAAAAAGCATCAGCTTGAAGTTCTTGGGCTGAATAGATGTCATGTTGCCATGTTGGTTTTGAAAGCTGGCAACCGTGTGGGAACAGATTGAATAATATAGACTGTAATGTATCATTGTATTTTTTGATTGTAGAACTTCATTACATTTTTCCAACTGGTTCTAAACATGGAAGAATATTTTCTAAGTGTATGTAGGAGAGCACATTTTCCTCAGGCTCCAATTTTTTTCACAGCTGAATTTGCCTTTTGCTACCAAGCACTGATAGTCACTTTTTTAGCTTCCCAAAGAGTGTGTGTGCAATTCACCATCATCCTGTGTTATATTACATAATGGACAGTCAGTACCATTGGTAGCAATCAACTTGAATGTTTGTTTAGACAAAACTGTTATTATTTTTTCAGATTCATATATTGTTTCAGAATAGTGTAGAAGTACATAAAGGGCAGAAATAATGTGAAAGTATAAACATCAAGAATTAAATACTAAAATGTACTATTATAAAGAGAAAATTCTGCTTGTTCTTTGATATTTAAATGTTTGCTGTTTATTCAGCATATGACCTGATTCAAATTATTTACAATTCAAGTATTTGTGTCTACTGTGGAGCTTGTTTTGGCTGTTTAGTCTAAAATGGTTCTCCTTGTTATTTCTTGTATACTGTATACAACCTAGATTAGCATAATCACTGTGATTAACATTAATTGAGGAGCAGAAATGAAAATGGTTGCTGAAAACACTTTGGCTGATATGTACAATGGTAAAATTTTGTATTACATGAATAGTCAAATTATAACATTTGACTTTAGTTCTAAAATCTCTGAAGCATTAGTGGGAAAATAGAATTGTGGGCATAGATGAATATACAAACGTATGCTAGACAAAAATGCAGATGTGATCTGTATAGGAATACACACTGCTGTCCTAATGTATTTACTGGGAGCACCATAATATGGCTGTTAGGAGGATAGACTTTACAATTATGCTAAGACGCAAGTCGATCCTTGCTTTGTTAGCTGTGTAACTGTGAGTCACTTAGTGAATCTCTCCAGAGCTCAGTTTTCTTACTCGTAAAATGGGAATAATTAATATAACTTAGTTAGTAAGGTGGTTGTAAGTCTTAAATAAAACTCTTTATGCAAATTTTTTGGCATAATGTTAGGCAAATGATAAATGTTTTTTAAATATTATCTATGATCTATCACATCTTTGATTTTTTTTTCTGCTGTTTCATTGCCTAATGTCACATTCTTCTTCACTGTTCTGCACTTTATTTCATACTCTTTCCACTATAGTTTTCACTGTTTGTAATGTTAATGACTTCCATAAATTTACTTTCCTTTTCATTTCTGTAGAGAGGTTCTGAAATTCTCTATAGGTTTTCTTTCTGAAATTCTCTTGTTTCTGGGCCTATTGTTCCATTTCTGATCCAAAATTAATGCAAGAAGTGCCAGGTTTTCCTTTGCAAAACACACTAAGTTATAGTGTGTGTTCAATGAAAAATGGCCTCCCATTGTTTATTTGAAATAAATTTAAATTGGATAAGTCTACCTCAAAAATACAAAGGATATCTGCATCAAAAATATCAATTTTGGAAGAATAGCTAGTGGAGTTCATTATTAACTGCTAAAAATTATACATATATAAATATTAATTTATTTATAAATATAAAATTTAAAAGCTTAAAAATAAAAATATGAAAATAAAGGAAAAATATCTGTTGGTTTGTCTTCCCTGATAATCAGATATTTTTTGTGACAGGTACCAATAAAGGTAGAGAAAGTTGTCACACTACCTATCATATAAGAAATTATAATAAAGTTCAATATTGAGACTGTAGAAGAGATAAGTCTCCTTTCTGTTATCAATCACTAAGAAAAATTTGCTAGACTTCCTAACCTTTGTCTTCCAAGACTGTATCATCAGGAACACATTCAATTGCAAGTAACATTTAAAAAAATATATAAGTACTATTAAAAATATTGTTTTTCTTCTACACAGCAATTAGTTCAGAGATAAAAAGTTTGTAGTGTGAGTTCAGTTATTCAGTGTATCATAAAGAACCCAGGATTTTTCCATGTTTCTACTCTATGATCCTCAGAATTTTGGCGTTTTAGTCTTAAGTTTGTTGGCTCACGGCTACAAGAAGGCTACTATAGCTCCAGATATCAAGACCTCTATCTAAGACAGGGATGTAAGCCAGAGCTGTAAGACAGCTTCTCATGCCACTTTCCTGCTTGTGAAAGTTTTACACAAAGACCCTTAGCAGAATTCTCCTTTATCTCTTTCACAAGAAATGGAAAATGACCACTCTCTAAACAAGAAGTTTTATGCTCACTTTCTCTGAGGTCAAGGGATCTCTTCTTGATGTCTTGAGAAAATCAAAGCTCTGTTAGCAAGGCAGTGGTGTGTGAGCAACAATTATGCCTATCACATAGGTGTACACACACACACACACACACACACACACACACACACAATTTTAGTCTACAGGAGGAAGCATGAGGTTCACAAAGCAACTGTCATCTCTCTTCACATTAACTTCCTATTTTTTCCTATTTTTCCACTGGCTCTAAAAATGTTAGAAATGTTAGAGTGCTAATAATCACAGTTAATGCTTCTTTGATCCAAGGTTCTTCTGAAACTGAGGTTCTATTAGAGAATATACCTATTTTTGAGGTGGCTGTTATATCTCTACATACTCCATAAATAAGGAAAATGAGGAGCAAAGAGAAAATACATGCAGGGAAATAAGATGGTGGATACATAAAATGCATATCAAACATGTTAATCCCTTTTAAAAAGTTGGCTTTAAACTTCCTGGCAACCAACAAGAAGAGGAAAATCAAGTCAAGACATTCATAGTATCCATAAGACAGAAATTAACTTCTGACTCACAGGAAACCCGACTAATCTGGAAAAATCCAGAGGTGTTTTCTCCAGGGTTCTGATAAAAAGAACAATGTATAACCCAGTGAATCTGGTTCCATTAACTTCTTTACAGCAAACACATTGCAGCATTTCTCAGGGGCAATTTCCTATGAGCTCCTTCAATTTGAACAATAGCAAACCACCTAAGCATGATTCAGAAAACACAATTTTTGGTCAAGCGCCATAGACCTGGCAAATCCCGTAACAAGAAGGATAATAGAAAAATATGTAATAAATCTATCTTCCCTTTCCTCCTTTGAAAATTCATCTTCATAAATGAGAGTAACAGACACAGGAAATGTACAAACAAATCTATCTGGCCTCAGAGATGACAGTACATTTGGTCAGTTTTGGTTAGTTTATTAACTTTTAGTTCTCAAGATCTCAACAAGCTAATATTTTTCTTAGGTTTATGCTAGTGGGATTGCAGCATCTACTAGCAACACTTTAAAAAAAATAGCAATAGAACAGAGACCATAAGATTCAAGTAATTCTCAGAACAAACTGGAGTTGCCATTTGACTTACTACTTTTAAAAATTTACTTTCTTATATATACTTCCTAAAAATAAATTAAAGATTTTGTCATGAAAGACCCTCCTGAGCAATAGTGTGTCAAAAGATTACCTTTGATCCTGACCACTGACTTTTATATCTGTAAGTAATTAAATATTTAGGGAGTTAATTCATTTCCAACCATTAATTTTCAACTCAGGTTAAGTGGTTTGTCTGTTTGACTTCATTTCAAATTATCATGACTTGAACTTAGACGTCATTTGGCAAAAGATAAAAATCTCAAGGGTCCAGGAGCCCCAATTATTAGTCCTTCTTATGGAGGTAACCATTTAGCCTGCATAAAGGGCATATTTTCAATATAACCTTTTAACCTTCCATGACACATGTAAATACAAAAATAAACATAATTTCTAAGATTTAGGAGATGTGCTATTGTTTTTTAAAACAGTATTTTTAATATATAATAAGTGTATATAAACCTTAAAATTGATCTCTAAGTTTGTTCTATTTGTAACGACTGTTCTTTTGGAAAATGTCATCATTATTTTAATTAAAAATAACTCAACTTTTGGACTAAATCATTGTCAGCTCATCTATTGCTTGCCTCCAAATTCACCTTGGAAACACGCACAAAAAATTTTTGAAGAGTTTAAGCAAAAAACCTAGTATCTGGTAAGATTAGCAAGTTGGAAATGTAAATAAAGACGTGCATACTGATTGCAAAAGGTCACCAAAATTACAGGTGCAAAAATGCAGGTGCAAACAATTAACCTCTTGAGCAGGAAACTGGTTGATTGCAGGTGCAATTAGTGAAATGCAGAATAAAGAAGGAATGGTGGAGTTGAAAATTTAATCTCAAATTTTATGAGTTTTCGAACTACATTGCAGTCAAGTTAAAAGTATTGTAGAAAGTTCAGAAATAACAGATGTAAAGCTACTGTATCACCTGTTAACCTAAAAGAAATAGAATGCCAGATATCTCTCCAAAAAAGATGGGTTTCTTTGGGATCAGCAAAGAATTGCAATCCAGGGTCTGCAACAAGGGTGAGCAAGTACCTTCATGGCAAAGGAAGAACACTTTTATAGAGAGGAATGAGGAAGTTGAGAGGGCTGAAGTTTCATTGGCTGCATCCTTGCCAAAGAAGAGGAGTCTTTCCTGTTGGGCTCTGCTCTTATCGCAGGGTGCGAAAGCTCCCCCTTGTGGTCTCCTGACACTATTTAATTGAGGTTTTTGTGTATTAATTTTTTACATGCTGAAGAAGTAATTAGTAAAAGTTTATTGTGCAAATACCAAAAAGACAGTTTGTAGCCTGGGAGCACTCAAACCAAAACATGGAAGGAGCCTCAGGGATATATTGTTACAAAGCAGCTTATATAGTGAGAAGGCGGTGACTGTTTATTCTTCACAGTGATTGTTTATAATATTAGATTTTTCTTAAATGAAAGAGAATTGGTCAGTGGTTACCTCATATCAACCTTCGGAAACAGTTTAAGCTTTGCTTACAATTTCCAGAGGTGTAAACAAGACATGACTCAGGTCAATTTAGCCTTGCAAAATAAGCTAAACTAAGTTTGGCTTGTATGACTAAACTGGTTTCGTCTGCTCAGGGAATTTTCACGGCTGCTCTCCATTTGTTTTTTATTTTATCAGTATCAAAAATTAACTTGCTGACATTGGGCTTTCATAGCATCTGTCTATTTTGTAGTAGTAAAGAAAAATAATGCTGTTTAAAAAAAACAGGATTTTCATTTACTCTTTCAAATAAGGTTTTAATTCCTCAAGAACAATGTTTCTCTATACCTGATCATAACAAAAGTTAATAAAAGAATAAAGCTTGATGTCTGGATCAGGGCTTACTACCAATTTGAAGAACTGAGACCCAATAGACAAAATCCGTTTCTCCCCCGTTCCAATATTTCCTGGTTAACTATTTATTTTTTTAAATGAAATCATCAATATAGGGACTTCTGGAAAGAGCATAACTGTGTAAATTTTTATCTATCCCCTTTCCTTCCAGTAATTCAAAAGAAGAAATTCCCATTTTGAAAGAAAGTTGAAGAAAGACTTAATTCAGGGATTTCAAAATAAGAGTAAGTTCTATTAAAAAAATCTGGAATAGGGCAAAAAACTGAACTGGAGGAAGTAAACTAAAAAAAAAAAAAAAAGTGGAAAAGGGGCCAAGTGGTGGCAGATCTCAGAAAAGACCAGCAAAACACAGTTCCTGAAGATGAGGGCATGATTATAAAGTATAAATACTGAATCTCTTGTGGACAGTAATAGTTGTGGAAATTGGGGTTAAGAGGGACAGCAAGAGAAGCCCTCCTGCGCACAAAAACATAGGGAAAGAGGAGGCAGAGCCACACAGAGTTTAACAAAGTTGTATTTGCAAGATGTTTCCTTTGCATACCAAAGGAAGGAAGCTTTATTTTGTGAAGCCAGGAAGGTGATCCTGGTATCCTACTTTCTGTACGCTCCATGGGATTCTTCTGAAAAGGGCTAGTCAGTCAAGAAAAAGACAATTCATTTAATAAAGGGTAATAAGAAAAATAACAAGGACAGCATTAAAAATATATATCATAAGAAGTTATAAAAAGGATGCAGAATTTTTAAAAGACAAAACAATTACGCCCAAAATTTGTTGTTTTGAGAAAGCAGGTGAAAATTATAAACTAACATTTCACCAAGAATTTTTGAGAAAAAATGAAGCATCAACTTTTTGAAGGAAAACCAAACAGCAGAGATGCAAAACCTCAGGAAAGTGATACTAGATAACAAAATGAGATGAAACAAAAGTGGTAAAATCAGAATGAAGGAGCAGAAATAAACAATATCATTAGAAAAATAAAATAAACAGGGATTTAGGAGCATAAGGGAGAGCTACAGTATAAGGAAAAAGAATAAAAATGAGAAAAGCAGAAATAAAGATAGAAGACAAAAGCAATAATTACAGAAGATTCACAAAGGAGGTCCAACGTAAGTAAATGTGTGGTACCCAGAGAAGAAAACCAGAAAATGTATTATTTAATCATAAGTGTATTTGAAGTACAAAAGTATATTTGAAGATGAAACTCATGATACATTTCAAGAAAAATAAAATAAAACAAAATTTACATTGTTAGGATATGAAAACTATATTGTTAAGTTATGAATGAGGAATAATTGACCTGGAATGGTCAACATCAAGATGCATCATAATAAAATGAAAAAAATTAAGGCAGAATCTCTTAAAGGGTAAAGTTAAAACCAGCATATTTCCCTACAGCAAAATTCAACCAATGAAGACAGGGAAACAACATCTGTGATACTTAAAGAGGAAAAGTGTGAACCAAGGTTTTCTATCTAGCCAAATTATCTTTCTAGAATAAAGACTACTGAAAACAATTTGGACCATGCAAGAGTCCAAACTAAATCACACTGAGATACGATTTTTTTACATTCTATATCAGCAAAAATCCAAAAATGTATCAACATAACATGAAAAAACTAATAGATAACTGTTATGCACTCAATTTATGAGGGTAAATTAGTGTATCTCTGTGCAGGTCACTTTAGCAAAATTAATCAAGACTGCAAACACATATCCATTTTAAACAATTCTGTTTCTAGGATTACATTGTACAAATACCCTTGCATTTTGGAAATAATGCATGAAAAAGTGTTATTTACTCAACATTATTTTTGATAACAAATGATGAAAAATAAAACAAATGTCTATCAAAATAGGACTATTTATATAAACTGTGATTCATCCACAGAATGGAATACTACACAGCTATGAAAATGAAAATGAAAGATCTTTATGGACTAATATCGAAAGATTGCTAAGATATATTAAGTGAAAACAGTACAGAATAATATGAATGTTACTTTATCTTTTGCATAAAAATTTTTTATACTAATATTTGCCTACATTAACACAAAGAAGATTAATAATAATGGTTACTGTACTTTCAGGAGAGGTAGCAAGGGCAGTGGGTGAATATGGGACAAAGCTGGGTGGGTAATTTTAACTCTATACTTTTTACTTTATGTATGTTTTTGAATTTATTAACTTTTTGAGCAAATTCAAAAATTACAGAAATATAAATGAGTTGTCACAAAATTAATGAGTGTTGTTCCAAATATTTTTCTAAGATCAATCAATATACAATCAATATACAATAGTAATATCGAGAATTCTTTTTTTTAACATCTTTATTGGAATATAATTGCTTTACAATGGTGTGTTAGTTTCTGCTTTATAACAAAGTATACATATACATATATCCCCATATCTCCTCCCTCTTGCGTCTCCCTCCCACCCTCCCTATCCCACCCTTCTAGGTGGACACAAAGCACTGAGCTGATCTCCCTGTGCTATGTGGCTGCTTGCCACTAGCTATCTATTTTACACTTGGTAGTGTATATATGTCCATGCCACTCTCTCACTTTGTCCCAGCTTACCCTTCCCTCTCCTTGTGTCCTCAAGTCCATTCTCTATGTCTGCGTCTTTATTCCTGTCCTGCCCCTAGAATTCTTCATCTGTATTCCTAGGACAGTTTCTTGGTAAAGGAAGATGAGACACTTCAAATAGTCATATAATTTTATTGTTTTGTCTCAACTTTTATAAGAGTTTGATGAGATACTTTTTATTTCAATTCTCTGAATAATACCTCAATGTTTTGCTTTAAATTATATTCTTAGGGATCTCCAAGCTGACTTTAAACACCACGTGAGCAGCAGCTTTGCCTGTTATGTTCATTGCACTTTTCTCACAGTCTGGAAGAGTCTCTGGCACATAATCAGGCTCCACATACACTTGATAAAAGAGTGAGTTCCTGTGAGAGTACATGAATAAGGACTTTTAATGCTTTGGGCAAAACAGGCAAATGGGATTTTTCTTTAAGTCAGTCTCTGATCCTTTCTGTTAATGAAGCATCTTCTAGGGCTGTATTCTCATCCACAGGTACTTTCTTACCTCCCAGGGCTTGCTGCTGCTGTAGTCAGCAGTAAACTCAATAATCACTTTTATTTATGTCAACAAGTTGTTCTGATAATCTGGGACATTCTAATATGATAATGGGGTAGGTCTAGAAGGCATACCTAGGTTATTTATGTATTCATTTTAATAAGGGCTTCTGGGACACGATGCCTATATAATATATATAATATATGTATGTGTATACACATATGCATATAAATATATATATCAAATCAAACTTCTTATGTGAGCACTTTTTTTTTTTTTGGCATACAATTGGCTTGGTTCAGTGTAACCCTTGAAGAAATGACATTTTGTTGGTAAGTCTCGCAATAGGATTTACCTGATAGGATCTACACAACCTCATAAGGCAGCTGATTAGCTACTTAATAACTCTTATTGAAAACGCCCATAGTAAAATGTAATCAATTTTTCTGTGATTTTTATCTAATATTATTATGTCTACTCTTTGGCCCTCAAAAATATAAGACATGTCCACTGAACAGCTCTTCAAATATTGGAAGGAAGTTGTACCATCTTCTACTAAAGTCTTTTTTTTCCCCAACTGGTATCCTGTGTCTTTTTTTCCTTGTTTTCCTTTTATTTCTATATGTTTTAATTTCAGAAAAAACAAGTTTCATTAATTTTGCAAATTTGTGAACATATATATCCTTAAATTTAATTTATGAAATTTTGATTGGTTCTATTTTGGCTAATTTGGCTTCAGAGACATTTTATGCAGAAATTCCATTGAGTCATGGAAATTGGTTTACATGAAAAATTCTAATGCAATTACGCATGCCGTCCTAATAAAACCAATTTCCATTTGTATGCTTTCAATATATGTCAAAGAACGGAGCTATAGAAATATTATCACTCTGTAGTTTATTCTTCATTTACGTGCTTGAAATTTGCAGTGACTTAACAAAATAGAAAGCAAAATAACCCTATAGTTTTAAATTTGCTTTAAAATATAAACTCAAGAAACAGAGAAGCACTGATGTCACCAGCTTATAGCTAATAGAAACAAACACTAATGAAGAAGTTACTTTTTATTAACCAGACCTTGGAAATGCTCTTGAAACTGAATTTGTAAAAGACAGGAAGTAAGTTATTAGATTTAGAAATTTTACAATAAAATCATCTGTTATATATTTTAATGTATTCTTAGTGCTCCCACTAGGTTAAATGGCATGTTTTCAAAAATCATTTCTGTATTTTGAAATCTTTGCATATAATGTCTTAAAGTTGTCAACAGTTTGAAAACAATAGATACAGTTCTTCTAAAAGTAGGTTGTGTTTGTGGGAAGCAGAGAAGTAATCATACTGCATAAAATGCCTGGGCAATGACAGCTAAACCCTATAAAGGGAAGAATTCCTGTTCCAAAGGATGTGGTGACAGCTAGTCAGCTGGTCTGAGGCCCTGCTGGAGGCATGAAGCAAAAAAATGGGTTGTGGCTCTAACCTAGAGCTTTTCAAAGAGAAAAGGAAACAAAGAGACTAGACTTGATAGGCCAACTGTACTATACATCCCACTGTCTCCAGCAATGGGACCATTTTTTTTTCTTTCAATCCCCACCCTAAAGCCTAGAAAGAAAGGCAGAACCTCTTTAAAGAACTCTCACAGCATATCATTGGGAAACCTTTCCAGGGAGACAAATGACAGGAAGCTCATGGGGGAAAAAAAAAAAAAGAAAAAGAAAGAGAAGGAGATGGCTTTGGGAGTCTTGGAAAAATGTAGCAAATGTAGCAAATATAACCTTATGTTATACAAGTAGTAGCCAGAGGACAAAAGTTACTGGAGTCTGTTGATACTCCTGGGTGTAGAGACAGCAAATGCCTTAGGATATTTTGTTGATATGTGTAGAAGGACATTTATATCACTCACCCTCTAAGTTTTGATATGAAAAATGGGGGCATTTAAATAGTTGGAAGAAAAAGATCAGCCAAGCTTTGGATTTAGTATAGATTCATACATTCTGATTACCAAATTATTTTTCTTTTTCTTTTTTCTTTTTTTTTTTTTTTTGCGGTACGCGGGCCTCTCACTGTTGTGGCCTCTCCCGTTGCGGAGCAACAGGCTCCGGACGCACATGCTCAGCGGCCATGGCTCATGGGCCCAGCTGCTCCGCAGCATGTGGGATCTTCCCGAACCGGGGCACGAATCCGTGTCCCCTGCATCGGCAGGCGGACTCTCAACCACTGCGCCACCAGGGAAGCCCCCAAATTCTTAATGCAAGGTCAGAAGGAATGAAAGTTGTTTTTAATGATCTAAGAAACAAAGTCAGTAGGTAACCATCTCACAAGGAACTTATTTATTCAACAAGTAGTTCTGAAGTATTTTATCTGTACAGGTTACTATAGTTAAGACATAATAAAAATTTTTCTTGGTCGATTCACTCATTTGTACATTCAACCATTTATTTACAAATTAATTTGGGGAACTAATTTTTTTCAAATATTCCAGACAGTAGAATTTGTCCAGTGACATATGTAAAGTGTTTTTGAATACTATTTTGTAGTATAAGTTAATTTTACAATAAATGTAGAAATTCCTTTACATGGGTTCAAATGTCATAATATTGTAATTTAATACAGTAATGATTTAAGACTCATGTCAATGAACCTTTACCTCTATCTAATTTTCTTAATTAGGTTCAAACATTGGACACTTGAATATTTACTATATCTTTAGTATACTATATATGTATACTATGTATATGTTAAATTTTTTACTTTTTCTCACATAAAGAGTAGTATGAAGAGATCACAAAAGATACGAGGAAAGACCATCTAAGGTCTTTAGATGATGACCACAGAGATGATGTTCTGATATGAAATTTTAATAATATAAAAATTTTTAACAATAGAATGTTATTCAAGTTGTAAGGCTGTTTTTCTATAAAGACTCCTAACCTTGTAATAAAGACAAGAATTCTTTAGAATTCTGCTATAGCAGAGGCTGCTACTTATCTAGTAATAGATGATGTTTTCTTAGTCCTTTTGATAATGGAAATATACACTTAACTCCATTTTGGTCTCTATATAACAGCAGCTTAGCTTATACCTTAACTAATGCAAAACTCTGTCATTAGCCAGCTTTTCTAATGGTGAAAAATTATTTAGTCTTTTTGGATTTCAGTGGGTTAGACACACTCTAAGAATTTTTCCAGCTTGAAATGTCCATGAGCCTAAAACTAAAAGTTGTTATGTGACTGTGGAAAATCATTGGTATTCCTCACTGTAACCATCACAATACGTGAAGGATCAAATTAATTTAGGGAGATAACTGTACTAATATTTTTTGGTAAGAAAAGTTCCATTTCGAAGTCTAGCTCTCTTCTTAGCCCCCATTGAGTGATTGATATTGCCTAAGACCTATTCTTGGAAGCTATGTGACATAAGTGTATTTCAGGATAGACCACTAATTGCCCATAAATAACATGAGTGGTTGGAATAAGAAAGGACCCAGAGAAATATGGACATCAGAAAGCAAACTGAATGGGAACTCCCTGGCGGTCCAGCAGTGGTTAGGACTCCCACACTTTCAGTGCCAAGGGTCCAGGTTCGTTAGGGAACTAAGATCCCACAGCTGCATGGCATGGCCAAAAAAAAAGGAAAAGAAAAAGCAAACTGAAGGAGAAAAACATGGAGAAAAATAGAAGAAAAGGTAAGTAGTGAGACCTTGTATCACCAGAAATAAGAGAGAACAAAAGAGCAAGTTTGATATTTGTTATAGAGAATCTTTCGTTCAACACACTAAAAGAAAGAGTATAGTCACAGCAGAGAGTTAGCATATTGTTGGTTTTCAATAAAGCTGTTAGTGACTATTGAGTTCAACTGATTACAGTATATAACTAATGAGGCCACGGCCCAGTCCCCATGTGGTCCAGTTAACTGTGCCCTGTTCCACATCCACACAGCATGCCCCTAACTTTGGCCAGCGGTCTCCAAAATATATGCTTTTTATCACAAAAGGGACCAGGTGTATATGGATCAGTAAAAATCTATTCTCAACTAGGAAAAATTCTTAAGGCAGATGGTAGGTCAGGAATGTCACTTTAGCATATAAAGGATGGCATGTGTTCTTATTTTGAAAAGTAAAGTGCAGATTTGTCAGTTATCCAATTGTAATTGAATATTTGGGCTAGAAATCCAATCAAGTTTAGTTTAGTCGGTCAACATGCAGGTTTATGTGATTTACTAAAGGCACTACCACTTCAGGGTCTCAAACTAAAATGACTTTGGTAACCAAAGAGATACTCTGGCCTTCTGGATGACATAGGGAGTGGTGGAAATGGTAGTAAATTGGGCAGTTAATGCTGTACTTAATGTGATTTAAAAATGTAATAAGAAAAACTTATTCACCAAATTCCTGACTTATTTGTGTCTGTTATCCAGAGGAATAAAAAAAACCACATTGCAGATGGGTCTTAAGTGCCTGACGATAGAACAAAATATGTTGATTTAATAAAAAACACTCACAATACTTAGTATTTTTATTGTAATTATTTGTTTGAATGTGTATCCCCTCACTAGATATTGAATTCCATGAAGAAAGCACGTCTTGCTTATCTTTTCTATCCGAGAGCATAATATAAAATATGCCACCCCATCATCTATGAATGGTAAAATTTTCCTAATGAATGGCTATAGTGTAAACACAAGACTATGTAACAGTCTCAATTATCTATAATATTAATTTCACTTTCCTAAACATATTTAAAATCTCGTGTGTTAGAAGCTTATTAGAACAAGTAGATATAATTAGCTATGCAAAATCATATTCCCAGTATACAACACAAAGCTAAAAGTTAATTTAATCTATATAAATTACAACAATTGAAAAATAAATTTACTCTTACTTCAACTAGACTTTATCAAGGAAATTAAATGGACTTCAGTTTAGTGTACATCTCAACAGAAACATTAAGAAAAGTATTTGCTTAGTTGCTAGATTTTATGTTAAAGCAGATGAAGATAAAACAGAAATAAACAGTAATTAAATTACACAGAAATTTCTGGGTGAAATAAAACAATTCTTTACAGTTTCTAGGTAATGCCAAAAGTGTTCCTGGCAAGAAAAGCATAATTAACAGCAGTGTTAAAGCTTTTCTTTACATTCTTTTGGCAATTGAGTCTACTAAGTTGAAAGCTGTTGAGTATTTGAGTTTCATATTAATTTGCATTTCACTTGATTGCTTTTTACTGTTTTGCAAGCACAAAACAGTGAAGTCTGGGTTCAACACAACAAATTACTGTACAAAATAAAAGATTGCTACCCAAGCAGCTTTGTGTTTCTACTGGGTTTGTCATGCTGTGAGTAAAAAAGAAAAAAAAAAAGAAGTGTTGATTCTTTTAGAGGCATTTCAGCACCAGATCTGCACTATCAAAAATAGTCCTCGAACATAAAGTTATCTAGAAATTCAGCAGTTTGCAAACAAGTGCACTAGGGAGTAGTTTTTTCACACTAAAATATTTTTGCTCCACATCAGCAAGTCCTTGAGGAGAGCCTGCTGGCTCCAAAGGCCTGCAGTTTGCTGTTGAAATAGCAGAGCAATAATATTTAGCCAGTGCTAACAGGGAAGCCGTGATATATCTACTCTTTATGGTGACTATTACATTTGACCAAAAATGGCTTAACCACTAGGATTGAAAGGCAGGACTTCATTTTAATTCTTAACTTCTTAACCTTTGATACCTTTTATTATTATTGTTTAGAAGTGCTAATTATACATGCCACCTATTCTTTCCTTAGGCATTGATCACAAAATATAGAATGAAAGATGACTGATTTCCAAAAATAAACACATTCTAGTCTTTGTGAGTGTGCTTATTGTATGTGTGTTTATGCAGGTGTATGTACTTGCCATCAGTACTGTGTTTTGTTTAAGAGTTGGCAATGATAAAATTAAAGCAAAGGGAATCTTGCTGTGAGGGTATTATTACCTGAGTCTATTAGTTCTCTGCAGTATTAGAAACTGAGTTATTGCATAATAATATTCTTAAAGTCATTAGAATATTTCAGCTTCCCTTTATCTATGTCAGTTTCCTCCTACATATTAATGTAGGTTTCAATAATTATATGTTAATCTAATTAATTCATATTACCATGCGTAATCTAAAATATTTTAAGGTTTTGACCTTTAAACTTTTTATTTTAATGCATTTACATTTTTCACTGAAAACCTGCAAGAGAACAGGTATGTAAAAAATACGACTCTAATAAACAAGGGAATAGCAATTCTTTATTGAAGGAGTTTTTGTATCGGCAGCTATCCAGATGGCAAATAGTTGTTTAAAGATTTACTCATTAGTGAAATGAAATGGTATCAATTTAATTCATTCCCATTTCATATTTCCTATGTTTCAAAACAACTTTTTAATACATACTCTAAAGGATTCTCTGGAGCTCTTGTGCTGTAATTTGCTTTCTTTTTCTCTCTAACTAGATATAAATTAATAAAGTCATACCGGATGAGGTGTTAGGCTCCTCCTAAAATCTTCCTATTCATTTGTTTGAGTTTGGCTGTAAATTTCAGTGACTGCAAAATCATTCCACGTGCATCACTAGCAGGACTCAGGGGCTGAGATACGTTAATGAAAGAGACCTTAAGTGTCAGATGGCAGATGAATCCCAAGACTATTTAAGGCGACTAAGAGCCTATCACAGTGGGAGAAACTGCTGCGTAGCTCTAGGTTTATCTTGAGACATTCAGACAGGGAGATAAAATGCATATTAATCCCTAAGGATAAACAGTTCTTGTCAGATTTAGCCTAAATGTGGGCAAATGGAGAGAAATCAGTGCTGAATTACTGGATCAGGGCTGGGGGCTGAGAGGAGGAAGTTAAAAGAGTAATAGGGCTTCCCTGGTGATGCAGTGGTTGAGAGTCCGCCTGCCGATGCAGGGAGCACGTGTTCGTGCCCCGGTCCGGGAAGATCCCACATGCCGCGGAGCGGCTGCGCCCGTGAGCCATGGCTGCTGAGCCTGCGCGTCCGGAGCCTGTTGCTCCGAAACGGGAGAGGCCACAACAGTGAGATGCCCGCATACCGCAAAAAAAAAAAAAAGAGTAATAGATATCCATCACACTTTGGCAACATGTCCCAGTGCTGTCCTCTTCCACCTTTACTAATGCATCTGCATTTTGGGTAGGCTTAAATAAAGCTGATATTTTCATTCTCTTCTGACTCCTTTTTGCCCAGTATCTACCAAGGGGAATCTAGCGAGCAAGAGGGTAATGGACATATCTGAACCAACAAGCGTCAGGACCCTTCACATACAGTTTTTAAATTAATTTTTATTGGAGTATAGTTGTTTTACAATGTTGTGATAGTTTCTGCTGTACAGCAAAGTGAATCGTTATATGTATACATTTATCCCCTCTTTTTTAGATTCCCTTCCCATTTAGGTCACCACAGAGCATTGAGTAGAGTTCCCTGTGCTATACAGTAGGTTCTCATTAGTTATCTTTTTTATATATAGTAGTGTATATATGTCATTTCCAATCTCCCAGTTCATCCCACACTCCTCCCCTTCCTTGGTAATGAGACGTTTGTTTTCTACATCGGCACATAGAGTTTCTTGAGGTTGAGGATGTTGTATTGTTTTGTACAATTTTTCTATAATGTCCAGCCCCATATTAAGAAAAATAAGTACTGCATATATCTTTGTTGAATGAGTATCCCAAGGATTATGAGGTTTTTACCTTCTAAGGCCAACAGTTGTCATTTGTTATTTTTACTTTTTCTAAAAAGGAACATTGCAAAAATCAGACCATAAGCCTTTAGATGAAGCAGAACAAAGAGTTTTTAATTATTTAACCATATTCTGGTCCTCAATCTCAAGCATCACCTACTTTTACTGAATCTTTCCAAAACAGCTAAATAAACATACCTTACCTTATGTTACAATGTAGGAACAACTTTAGCCTTGGGGGCATCACCATAGGTCACTGTTACCACCAGCAAAAGGCAAGATTTAGAACACAAATCCAAATAATTATCCACTTGTTTTGAATACTACCTTAACTGCTCTGCTTAGAGAAAACATTAGATGACCTCTTACATTTCCTTTCAATTATGATTATTTCATAATGTTAAATTTAGAGCCAAGGGGATTTTTAAAATACTGGCTAAATTCCCATTCAAACAATGCATTTTTGGAAAATGTGTCGAAATGAGTCTTTAGAAGCTGTGCCTACTTTTGCAAGGCTAATTCCATAAGCACGCAGTTGATAGATGCTATATCAAGGCTTCAGATACTAGATATGGAGCAAATATTTTCAGTGGTTTAGATCAATTTCCACTTATATGATGTACATATCAACAGTATTCTATTTTTCAAGAAGCCTTCTGAATACTTCTTCTTAGTCTTCTTTCCCAAAGGCAAATGTAAGGATAATTCTAGAAGACAGAATCAAAATATTTTTTTAATACTGATTTCAAATCCTTTATAGATCATGGACATTTTCTCCTCACTGCCTGTGGGGATTTGTTTCACAGCTGAGCTTCTGTCTGACAGATTTCCCTATAAATTCTGTATTGCTTATGGTGGCAGCCATCTCCAAGATGGCCCCCCAAGGAAACTTGCAAACAGCACTATTGAGATATACAAGTGGCAAGAAACCAAAACCCCCTAGTAAGAGGCAGAACCAACTTGTCAGCCATGAATAAGCCATCATGCAGTTGGATCCTCCAGGCATAATCAAGCTTGTAAATGACTGCAGCGCACACATCTTGACTGTAACTTCATGAGATACCCCATGCTAGAACCAGCCAGCTATTCCCAAATTCCTAATCCACAGAAACCATGAAATAATAAATGTTTATTTTTGTTTAAAGTAATTAAATTTTGATGTAAATCATTACACAGCAATAGGTAACTAAAACACCCACCCAATAAACTGCTTTCTGAAAGATTTGAAGGAGTCATCTTTTAAGGATTTTTGTAGGGAGTGGAATAACATTCTAGGTTTGAGAAAATCTTGGTATACAAATAGTCACTGCTGGGGTCAATGGGATAATTCCTCCCAGAGTGAAAAAATTATTTTCCCTGATATAGTGAAAGAAAAATCCTTCCTCATCTTCTTCTTCTTTTTTTAAAGCACCTCTCAGGTTTATAATTTGGAAAGTTAATATGTTTACACTACTTTAATCAAGTGAGGAAATTCTGCTAACTAGAATCATAGGAATTTTTTAAAGCCCATCACAGTAGGCAGAAAAAATGGTCTCCCAATGATGCCTACATCCTAATCCTTGTAATGTGTGAACATTGCCTACTTGGCAGATATAAGACCCTCTCCCCACCAATTTTACAGATAGGAAACAGGTAGTAATACCACTCAGCTAATGGTGGAGCCATGGGCCCGGAATCACAAGAGGATTATTTCCAGAACTCTGAAACAAAATGGGATTTTCCAGGCTGGATTTTGAAATTGTTTGGTGCTGGTGACTTCCTTTTTTTCCTCTTATTTTCTCCCTTTTTGAATGGGAATGTTTATAATTTTATCATATGCCAGACAATCTCTAGAAGCTAGAAAAGGCAAACGAATTCTCCTCTAGATCCCTCAGAAGGAATGTCAACCTGCAACATTTTGATTTTAGCCTAGTGAAACCCTTTATGGGCTGCTGACCTCCATAATTATAATACATTTGTGTTGCTTAGAGACACTATGTCTGTGGTAATTTTTTGCAGTAATGATCAGAAACTAATTTACCCATGTTTCAGAAAAAGTAGTAAAATTTAAGAGGTAATGACTATATAGTCTTTATTTTATTTTGTCTCCTTCAACCAAATCTTAACTAATGTTGAAATGCCAGGCTCAAATATATCACTTCCAAGAAGTCTTTTTAATTCCTCAGTTTCAAAGTGTTCCTATTCTCTGCTCTGAAGATGAAGGCAAGACTTCAACTTACAGTTAATCATAGACTGTTTTGTACTATCACTTATATTTGTATTTAAAATTATTATTTAACTTGTGTGTGTACTCTTTCACTGTAGTTAAATATTAGTTGCTTGAGAGGAGATTAGGAGTATTGTGTTGCTGGCATTAACTACACCTCCATCACCATTAGACCCTGCTGGTATTCATTCAATAAATACTTCTTGATTGGAATTGTTGTAATTTCACTTTTTCTTTGTTGTTGTATTTGTCCATCTAGGTGTAATTTACATAAAACTGCACAGGTTTTAAACATTCATTTGACATTTGAACGTTTGTTGAATTTATGCAATAACGTAATCACCATGCAAAACAAGATACAAAACATTTCCATCATCCCAAAAAGTTTCCTTCCTTTGCTAACAGTCAATTCCTATTCTCCAAGGAGCAGTTACTTTTGACTTCTTTCATTCAAAAAAATGTTTATTATTAGTGGTATCTCATGATATGACTATAATGCAAATTGCTTATCTATTCTCTGGTGCTGATTTAAGGGAGATATTTATTCAATTTTGTCAGACATTGATAACATTATCGGAACAATGCTCCAAAGTCTACCATTTTACACCTCTACCAGCAACGATGAAAATTCGTGGTGTTCTACATTTTTGCCAGTATTTGATATTGTCAGACTTTTAAATTCTAGCTATTCTAATGAAAATGAAATAATATTTCATCATTGCTTTATATACACCTTGTATATTTTGGTCCTTTGAAATTTACTAAGTTTTGTTCTTTGGCTCAACATATGATCAATCTTGGTGAATGTTCAATATGCACTTGAAAAAAATGTGAACTTTGTTTTTGTTGTGCATAGTAATCTTTCCACACCAAATAAGTTGGTTAATAATCCTACTCAAATCTTCTATGCCATACTAATTTTCTTCTATTTCAAAAAAATCAGTTCCCATGAAGAACATTATATATCCAGCTGGGATTGTGGTTTATCTTTTTCTCTCTTTAGTTCTGTTATTTTTTTTATTTATATATTTTATTTTATAGTAATTTTCACTATATATATAGCCACATACACTCACACAAACATGTATATATAAACACACATATGTTTATAAATGTATACATACACATATATCTATAAAAATAAGCATAATTTAAAAAATCTGCTTTATTTATGCATATGAATACCCTTGGTGGTGTTTTTATTTCTTTGTTAACATCCAGAGTTCTGCTTTCTGTCATTTTCCTTCAGCATGAAGAACTAATTTTGTCATATTTTGCAATAAAGTTCTGCTTAGAAGCATATACATTCAGCTTCTATATGTTTGAAAAAAAGTCCTTATTTTCTTTTCATTTTTAAAGCATATTTTCACTGGATATAGAATTCTTGTTTGGCATTTTTTTTCTATAAGCCTTTAATAACTCTGTATCATTGCCCTCTGATCTTAACTGTTTCTAATGAGACGTCTGTCTTAACTCTCATTATTGTTCTGTATCTTATGTGCTTTTTTGTCTTTGCCCAATGATGAAATTTTCTATTCATTTTCACTTTATAGCCATTTAACTATGATGTGCCTAGGTATAGATTTTATTGTATATATTATGTGTGAGGTTCACTGACCATCTTGGTTACAACATGCACAGGTTAAAATATTTTCATTAAATTTAGAAATTCTTAGCCATTATCTTTTCAAATATTCCCTCTACCCTATTCTTGTTCTCATCTCCTTCTGGGAGCTCCATTTCACTGTCTATACCTATATTTCTCTATATATCTTTACATATGCACAGGTCTACAATAATCTAGCAATCACACTTTCTTCCATTTATTCTTCCTTCCCACTAGGAAAATGTATACTTATATTTGTAATTTTTAGGTCTTGGAAATGCTTTGTGAAGTTAAGCAGTTCTAAGAATAGGATAAATCATAACTTCAATAGCCAAAAGTGAACCCAACAAAAGAAAAAAAAAGTAAAAAATAATAACAAATAATAAATTGGAATGGCTAAGTGAGTTTGATGATTTCTCATCTTCATGTCTGGCACCCTTGAGGCTGCTAAGAGAAACAGAAGAGATATGAAGTAGGTATATTTCTAAACATAAATGCATGTTCAAAAAATGTAAAGAATGAAACTTTAATTGCAAATTCATTGTAGTGTGTTAGCTTTCACTTTTTTGATGAACTATTACATTTTTGGTTTGTTTCCACTGAAACCTTCTTAGTTTATGTTAATCAAAATACCTCAAAGTAAAAGATAATGTACATTGAATTTAATGATTCTATGAGATATACAATTTTTTTTTTTTTTTTTTTTTTGTGGTATGTGGGCCTCTCACTGTTGTGGCCTCTCCCATTGAGGAGCACAGGCTCCGGACGCACAGGCTCAACGGCCATGGCTCATGGGCCTAGCCGCTCTGCGGCATGTGGGATCTTCCCGGACTGGGGCACGAAACCGTGTCCCCTGCATCGGCAGGCGGACTCTCAACCACTGCGCCACCAGGGAAGCCCGAAATATACAAATTTTGAAATGCCTCTCTGGGGTGGTTAAATGATCCTTCATCTCAGCCAAGCACAAAATACTTTGTTAGTCAATAAAAGAATATCTCTAAATAGAATGACAAAAAGTCCTCAAATGACTGAATTCGCTGTTCCTTAACCTCCATTATTGAATTAACCCAAGCACAGATTTTAAATAAAAACAAATATATCATGTGGGATACTCAGAATCACTACACTAAGTAGTTCTCTCTTTCTTAATAAGGCTAAGATATAGAATCCTGGAATGAACTAAAATTTCATGACTAGCAACAATCATATTTATAAAATAGTTATACGAATATTATATGAAAATAATAGTCAATTAAGAATTGACTATTAAGGGGAGATACTAACAACAGTACTATAAATTCTATTTTAAAATTTTATACTCAGCCTTGAAGGGGGAATGACAGAATAGGTATCAAGGACCTATGTGCCTATTTAAAACTGAAAGAATGATGGGTATTGTATACAATCATTGAGATGCAATTTAACTGAATCAGAGGTGAATAAAAGACCCAATTTGGGTAGGTTTGGGCAAAACTGAGCGAGTTCTGATGACATCTGAGTTTTAAGTTATTTCCGATGATCCAGCACTATCCTGAGCCTACCTGTAAAATGTGCTTGGATTTTTAAGATATGTTCCACATGTTTAAGTTAGCATTAATGGGTGCTAAAGATAAACTGAGGCCCATTCAAATTTTCAGTTTATTCGAGTATATGTCAACTTCAATGGGGCAGTTCCATGCCGAAAGTGGTTAGGAGTGGCTCCACTGACAGGAGGAGATTGGGGAAAGGTTTATATAGAGAAGGTGCAGAAGGAAAGCAAAGCAAAAAAAAATAAAACAAATTGCTTGGTTGTAGCTTAAGTGGTTGCCTTGTTTGGGAAAGCTTGGCTGTGATTGGTTGTTCTCAAATTTCACTTTCTCAAATTCAAGTGAACTCTGGCTTAGTCAGTGGACTCTGGCTTAGTTTTTTTTGGCTTATGGAGGCTACCAAGGCATTGGAGTCACCTCAGTCTAATGGCCTCTTTGTTTAATAACTTTAACATGGGTTTCTGTTATTTGCAACCAAGAGTCCTGAATAATGCAATCACCTACAGCAAGTGAGACTGACGACATTTCCTCTCATAACTGATTTCGCCAGTAACACATATGAATCAGTTTGCTCTTTACAGTAATGCTCTGGAAGTCCTTATACAAAGTGTCTGGTTCTCTTGATATCATCTACTTCATTGTGTTTTCTTTCTTTCCTTGTTTTTCATTGCCTAAATAATGCACAAATACAGAAAAGCACAAAGAATAATATTTATAATCCCATTTCCTTTTTGTTTTGTTTTTTTGGCGGTACGCAGGCCTCTCACTGCTGCGGCCTCTCCCGTTGCGGAGCACAAGCCCCAGACGTGCAGGCTCAGCGGCCATGGCTCATGGGCCCAGCCGCTCCGCGGCATGTGGGATCTGCATGGACCGGGGCACGAACCCGTGTCCCCTGCATCGGCAGGCGGACTCTCAACCACTGCGCCACCAGGGAAGCCCCTATTTCCTTTTAAAGAATCTCTGCCCATGTTTCCAGAGACCAATACCATCAGGAAGTTAGTGTATACAGTTCTAATCTGTGTTTATCCCTTTACATACATGTATATTTATTTGTAACAATTTTACTTTGGAGAGTGAGATTAAAAAAATAGGGATAATAATGCGACTTGATTTTTCACTTTATTTTGTTCTTGACGTCTCTCTCCCTAATTTTCTGTGTGTGTGTATGTGTACATGTGTGTGCATCTCTATGTCTCACTATATACACTATTGTTAATTATTCCATTAGTATTCCACATTCTATTCATCTATTTCTCTAATGATGGGCATTTAGTTATTTCCAATTTTTAGTTACTACAAACAATGCTGTGATTGATCACCCTCCCTAAGTTCAGCCATCTGCTGTGATTTCTACTACCGGATGATTTTCATCATGGTTCTGAATTTTGCCTTCTAATTGCATGCCTGGCCATTCTCCCATTATCCTTACCTGGACCTCTCCTCATGGGTCCCCCTCATCATGGTAAATGCTTTCAGCACTCAATTCCTGACGAAGGGACTTTGGGAGATTATCTAATTTGTTATCCTGAAACTGAAGCCTCCTTGGCTCTTTCTCAGATCAAGTAGTTTGTGCAAGATCATGAATTAAATAAAATCACTATTATCTCTTATGGTTTCTAGTTTTTCCTACTCAACCAGTGTGTATCAAAGTAAAATTCCAGTTTGTGTGCCTCATTTGAAATGGCTTGGCTATTAATTTCTGCTCTCATCAGTTTTTCTCATGAATCTAGTTTAGAAATGAAAGATGCTTTTGTTGTTTTCCCTAATATTTGTTTTTGGTATTGTAGATGGATTCAATTCAAGAGGAAGAAGGCATCTGGGCATTGTTTGAACAGCAATAGCTTCTCTAGTTCTATAATAAAATATTCTGTTTTTTTGACAATTATCTATGGCCAATTCACTCTAAAAAAATATCAATGGGGATCAGAATCCCAGAACTCTACTTCTGTCTCTGTTTGCATTATTAGAATCTTGTTATATTTTACCACTTGAGTTTACGCCCACAGTTTATCTGTTGTACTCTCACCCAAGATGGTTTAAGATTGTATATCTAAAAACACTTGCCCAGGTCCTGAAACATTTAAATGTGATAAAAATCAATTTTACCTATGTGATTCCCAGCTGAATGCCACTTCAGATATACATCAGCTTCAAAAGAAATTAAAAGATAAGTGACAGGATTACAATCAGATTAGCTTGTCTAGGCAGACAAATGAGATTGCTGAGTTGTCTGAGTGAAGATACTCACTTCCTAGTGAGACCAGTTTACATCACATTAAACAAAAATGAGTTTCCAATATGTGTACTATATAACAAAATGGGTAAATGGAAAATTGTACCCTTGTGACTGAATATGAAACGGGGAAACTCACTGTTATTTTGTAACTATTTGAGAATTTACTGCCTGTCAGAACACTTTATGAGGTATCATAGAAGAAAAAAAGAATTATTCTCTGAGATTTGTTGCTTAAGCTAAAAGAAGTATTTTTTTGATTAATAGAACTCATGAAAGTCAAGAGAGTGGGGAAAAATCTTGAATCCCAACTTACTCTACATTGTAGAATAGGATAAATATTTAGAGGGTAACTCATGACAAGAGTCACATGTAACCAGAAAAGAGGTACATACATTAATGATTACTAACTAGACAATGTACCAGAATGGGGTGGGCCCAGTTTCAATTAACATGATATCTATAGTGAGGAAAAAAGCTCCTGACTCTATCTGATTCATAAAATACTTTTTATTATATTGCTTAGAGGGAAAAAGAAAAAAAAAAGAAGAACAAGGAAGTTGTGTAGGGCAGGTAGAAAATAATTTGGCAATGTTTATTCAATCAGGTGTGATAATGCATTCCTAAGCTATTTTCTTTTTCGTTTGTAATTACTTTGGTTATAAAGAAAAAATATTCAGGAAATTAAAATAATTTAAGTGTCTTAATGATTGGACAATAATATAGGTAGGTGCCTTGATGATTGGACAATTCCATGGTAAGAATGCTCTAGCAGTGAATTTTAAGAATTAAATAAAGCAAAGCACATGACAAAGCTATTGAAGTTAGAGTAAGGGATATAACAGGAAGGAAGGGAGTCTTGTGAAAGTGAACCCTAAACAGGAGAGTTATTTTTACACCACAGTGGAATAACCAGTTCTCCTAATGTTTCAATCATAAATGCCCATTTTCCTAATCACCAGTTCTGATTTTTTTTTTAATGTCTTATGATTACAGAGTTCCTATACTTCAAGATTTCTTCAAATTGCACAGAATCTTAGGGGAACGTGTCTCAGACCTAGTATGTATTATAGAATAATTTGCTGACAAAAATATTACTAAACATCTCTTTAGAATTTATGATGTTTACTAATGTTTGCATTTTTCACAAAATTTGAAATTTGGCTAATTTGACCTCCTTCGGGAAAGTGCAGCTATATCTTTTCTTCACAAAAAAAAATGTAAAAAGAAAAGGAAATCCAGGGAAATGATTATCAGGGAGGAATCTTGGGAAATATTTCAAGTAAACAGTTTTCCTCTTCTAAATGTAATGCAATACTTTGTAGCCTTAATTTCACAAAATCCAGTTGTACATATAACCTAAATATCAGATTGCAACATGCCACCATTTTAAGAAACTCTTAGATCTCTGGTTTAGATCCATCTTCCTTTAAATTAAGCATAAATATATTTCCAGAAAAATGTGAAACACTCCACTAAGTGCTTATCAGGAAAAAGCAACATAAAATTTTGACCAAGCACAATGATCCTCATGAATATGTTTGACAAATATTGGTATTAATCATTTGTTACTCCTTTTGTATCTGGATATTTAATTTCTACTAGCTCTTTCCAGAAATCAATAGTTGGCTCACTTTTCAGTAAATGACTTTAAATGAAAGTCTTTCTAGAGCTAATTCATTTAATTTCTATGTAGTGATGTATTTTATGAGCAGTTTAGAAGTGAGACAACCATCTTGGAGTGTATCAGCCTTGAAGAAATAGCCTAAATAATTTATTTCAGTTTTCATGGATCTTTGAATATAAGTCCACATTATTTTTTTCTGGCTCTCTTTATCTTCTTCTTGTTTCTCTCTTGTTTTTTCCTCTATGCTACAATTTTCTCATCTAAAACATGGGCTTAATAATATCTCCTGGTGTGGCTGTTGTGATACTTAAATGAGTATATCTATGCACAATACCTAGTGTGTTGCTTAACACATAATAAGTGTTCGAACAATGTCCATTGCCATTATTCATTTAATCTAGCATAAACCAGGCTTATTACCCATAAAGTCAAGTCAACTATATAATGCTAGGTAAAATGCGTGTGTAATAGGGAAGAACAAGTTAATCAATAAAGGGATGTGCCTATAAGCTTAAAATATACATAATGACCCATCTCTGGGTATCCTGCCTCACAGATAATGAGCATTAACCTAAAATACCATTGTTTAGCTCACAGGAAACATCCTGACCAGGCCCATCTGTGAATGGCGGCAGGAAGGAAGAAATTAACACATCCCCTCTGGAGTCTGGCTGGAACCAAGACTTTAGCCCCTCCCCTTTTAGTATAAAATAAGCCTGAACTCTGACTTCGGGAAGATGGTTCTCTGGGACGCTAGCCCACCATCTTCTGGGTCTGCTGACTTTCTGAATATAGCCACTATTCCTTGCCCCGACAACTCATCTCTTGATTTGTTGGCCTGATCTGTGGCGAGCAGTACAAGCTTGGACTCCAAAACATGTGTTGTGGTACTGTTACAGGATTAACTGAGATAAATAATGGTTATTTTTTCCCAATGTGTGTCAAATAGTGTTCATTTTGCACAACTTATACACCAAGGTAGGCTTATTTGAGATGCCCTTGTGATTTAAAATCTTCTCAAATTATAGGTTGCCCACCATACTGAAGGAGTATAAGTTATTTGGTCTATAATTTCTCCAGGGCTTTGTGTTTGGGTCCCCTAAATAATCTCTTTCTGCCTCTCTTGCTCTCACTTTCCCTCTCTTTTATCTTTCATTTAAAATTGATTTCATTCTTTATATTTCATTTTATTCAATTGGTTGAAAAATTCTATGTTTGTAAACCACTATCTGGAGCCAAAATCTCAGCTAGGAATTAGAAATTCTTAAGATTACTCTGCTATATTTTAACTTAGCCAAATTCCACTCCCCATTCTAGGCTTCTGTGCTACTTTCTCAAGATAGGACTTGTGTCGTTCTGATTTCATCTGTCTTTTTTTTTTTTTTTTTTTGCGGTACGCGGACCTCTCACTGTTGCGGCCTCTCCCGTTGCAGAGCAACAGGCTCTGGATGCGCAGGCTCAGCGGCCATGGCTCACGGGCCTAGCCGCTCCACAGCATGTGGGATCTTCCTGGACCAGGGCACGAACCTGTGTCCCCTGCATTGGCAGGAACTCTCAACCGCTGTGCCACCAGGGAAGCCCTCATCTGTCTTTTGAAATACGAAGTTCAGTGAATGCTTTGCTTTATTGGTTGGTTTCTTCTTCATTTCATGTTTTATGTGTGGTGCTGTCTGGTTCAGTACCATGACTTCAGCAGGAGATAACCATGGTCTTAGATTTGTCATTCACTATTCTAAATTGTAAAAAATTGGCCCTGCAAAGCAGATTCAGAGCTACTTCCTGGAAAGTACCTTGGGCAATATTAAACATAGTTTTTTTCCTCCTTGGTTATGTGCCTTCTGAATTCACACTTAAAACCAAAACATTTTTGTCTATCTGAATATCTGAGTCTCTAGTTAATTCCCATGTGATGAGTTACTTAAATCAATAGGAAGCTCCTCAATAAAAAGTGAGTTATTATTTCTCTGTGATTCACTGATTATTAGAGGGCATGACTGTGTGATTGCTAATTTTTTTCACATTTTTTGAGTTCATTGTGTTTTAAATTATCACCTTGACCCTACATATGCTATTAGAAATTTTTCTTTTGTTAGTAAACATCTTGGTTTAGGTTATGTTATTCACTATGTTATTCATTCCCAATTCCAAAAAGAACTAAAACAAAAACAAAAGAAAAGCAAAAACAAAACAAAACTTGGTTTAAGAGATGATTCACATTGAATATATAATATACATTTCCTTTCTTTTAAAAATTGTTTTGGAATAAATATGAAACTTATTCCCTCTCTGTGCCAGGTTATTAAAACCTTGAGACATAATTAGGTAGAATAAGGTTCCAGCTGGTAAAGGAACTGTTAATGTTTAGCTCAAAAATAAGGGATTCTTGCAGAGAGTTTCAAGGAGAATAATTCTCTGATTCTTACATAAAGGAAGTCCTGGAAACATCCTAAATTTCTTCTTTAAAAGAATGACTCAATACACTCACTGTAGTATTCCTTATTGTGGAATACTGTGCAGCATTTAAAAAGAATGATGTACATCAGGATGTAGAATCATAAAATATTTCCAAGAAATAGTGTGTAAAAATAAGAAGTTGCATAAAAATATATAAAAGTGATATTATTCATATTATATAAACAGATATATATACATTTTACATCTATCAACCTATCTATAATCTATCTATCAATCTAATCTGTCACAAACCAAAATAGTAAGAATTCATCTATGGATGCACAGGTGTGTGTGTAAATGTAGAAAGATCTCAGTAAGAATACTCAACTAATGAATATGAAGCACCCACCCACCCCTTGTCTCCGCCCACGAAGGGGCTTCCTAGTGTGTGGAAACCTTTCCCCCTTCACAGCTCCCTCCCATTGGTCAGGTCCTGTCCCTATTCTTTTGTCTCTGTGTTTCCTTTTGCCCTACCCAGGTACGTGGGGATTTTCTTGCCTTTTGGGAAGTCTGAGGTCTTCTGCCAGTGTTCAGGAGGTGTTCTGTAGGAGTTGTTCCACATGTAGATGTATTTCTGATGTATTTGTGGGGAGGACGGTGATCTCCATGTCTTACTCCTCTGCCATCTTGAAGGTCCCTCTAATACTTGAATTTTTAAAGAATAATGTATTTATGTGTTACTTTAGTACCTGAAAATAAATTTGAGAAAAATGAAAGCATTTATATTGCAGGCACTATAATTTTAATTTTCTCCCACCCACTCCCTCCTGCATTTCCAAAGAGAGATTAGTAAGCACTTTATTTGAACAGGACATTAAACTTGTAAGTTTAACTTAAAATGGACACTAAAATTATAAGATTCTACAAGATCCTTCAGTTTTGTATAATCAATTATTCTAGTTGAAATCATTCTTTTTTAATCATAATCATCAACACCATCCATTTTTGCTAAGAGATTATCATATATACAACTGCATATATGCATACATATGTATAAGCTTGTGTGTGTGTATAAAATAAAGAGGTTGGAAATGCAAACAATCCATAAATTTTTCATTTGTGTTAAGACAGATACATTTAAACATTAAGTAACAATAAAAAAGAGCATATCTTAGTGGCAAAATGAGTAGTAAACACAAGCATTAAGTGCATCCTGAGCTACATGAGACTCTTATGATTGGCAGAGTGGTACCATGAATGATATCTCAAACAACAGATAAAACTTTCCAAAATAGAGAGAATGTAAATGTATTCCAGGTAGATGGTATAAAAAGAATAAAATATTGATAGAAGGATGGCATATGTTATGTTCAGAGGATGTTAAATAGACACTCTGATATATCTTGGGTATTTGGGCTCAAATAATTTTAAAATTTCATGTCAATTAACTATTGAATTACAGTTGATAACTTTTTTTATGTAAGATCAATGAATATGCTACCCCTTTAGAGAAAAACTATTTTAAATTCAAGTGCCTTATAAGCTTCAGTAATATATCTCTTGGCCTTAGTTTCCTCTCTAAAATGTAAAGCTTTCAACAGATGGGCATTATAGTTGCTCAAGGCATGCACTTTCAAACAGAGGTTTGTTTCTAGATTCTCAAGTCTTGGACTGAGTATTTCAGAGACTAATTAAGACCCAGTCTAGGCTAACTTTGATACAAAATATAAAATAATGGGGAGAAAAATGGGCCAGGAATCAGGAGATTTGAATTATAGTTTCAGCTTCTTCACTCAGCAGTTGTGAGAATGGAGGTAGGGCCTTTAAAATCTTTGGACTTCATTTTCCTCCTTTATAATATTGGGATAATAATTATCAATCATACTTTAGGCATATAGTGTCAATCAACAACATACTATATGCAAACGCTTGGTAATTTTTTAAATGTTCGTAAGTGAAAAGATTATTGTTAAATCCTAACATTGGTGATAAAAATGTAAAGCACCCTAGGCACACTGTCCTCTTATTATTCCTCGACAATGGTAAACAAGTTCTATTTCTTTCCCTTGCATTACTGTACCAGCTGTGCCTGGTATGCTTCTTGACAGGATTTTCTTCAGGGCTCATTTTCTTACTTGAAATCTCTACTTATCAGAGAGGCCTCCCTTTCCTTACATCTCCTATCAATTAGCAATACTCACCCAGGTACCACTATCTCCCTTACCATGCCTTTTTTTATATCAACAACTGAAGCATTATCAAGTTATTCACATATCTAATTTTTCTATTTAATACTCCCTTGCCCCAACACACATAAGTGTAAAATCCATTAGAATAGTGATTTTGGTTTGGTTTACTGTGGATCCCTAGTACCTCAAAGAGAGCTTGGCCTGTGGTAGGAACACAATAAATGTTATTAAACGACTGAGCAAACACAAATTGTCTGAGGGAGATTTGAATTTAAAAGTATAAATGAAACAAACTTTGTGACTCTTACCCTACAGCAGCTCACTTAATAAGCCTTTACATTTATCAAGGAAATACTGAAAGCTCACACAATGAATACATCATGTCAAAGTGCCAAAATTCCTTTCAGTTTTACTAACGTGATTTATTTTTACAAAATTGTAACAATGTCTCTTGCAAGGAGATGCATTGGTGCTTGTCCAATGTCAAAACATGAAAAAAATATACCATTAATATGGAACTTACATGGATAAGAATCAAGGGATCCTTCATTGTATAATGTCAGTTATCTAAAAACAGATAAATCCTAATTATTTGTAAGCCAGTACAGAAACTATGGAAAACAATAATAAACAAGTAACCAAGTTTATTTTATCCACTTACCTTAAATGCCATGTTCACCACAGATACGCATGTATGGATACGCCAAAACCATGTTAGATGACTTGAATTTTATATTGTTTACCTTCAGTTTCTTCAAAAGAGTACAGAACATGAAAAGGCTAGAAATAGTTTATCTAGAAGAATGTGAAGCAAACCATAGAAGTAATATGTCGACAAGATAACAATTCTAAAAAATTGAAATTTGACTATAAATAACAATTTCTCTGTTCTTTTTGGTATACTTTTAGAAGACAGCAGCTGGGATTGGCATATCTCTGATTAGGTGTTATTCTTCAGGGTAATGTATTATTTGGAAAGTCACCTATTATATGTTGAACCTATTATATGTTGAATTAAAAAACAAACCTTTTGGCAGTTTGTAACAATGCCACCAGGAATTGATCATCTCTTCAATAAAAATAGTTTTGACATTTCCACTTGAGTCTTGCCTTTTTATATTATAAAATTACAGCATTTCTAGAAATACTAAATGGAAAATGCCAAAGACTAAACTGATATATGGTGAATACTGTTGCTTTATGTATCAAAATGCAGCAAATAAAATCCTTCCAATCTACATATAGGGAATTTAGTACACGAAGGACTTTAGAATTTAGTACATGAAGGACTAAGTTAGTGTTTATTTTAACATGAGTCTTTTGAACATATAAAGACACTAAATATACTTTGGACATATAAAGACACTAAATATAGTTATAATCTAGGTAAAGATATGAACTGTGTAAAAAATATGACAGTGTCCTTCTGGGAGTCAATGAAATCTTAGAAAGGTCATTATATTAACTGATAAAAGTTAAGCCTCAAACTCAAGGAGTTTTAAAGAAGGTAAAAAGGTCTTCTAGTAATAGAAGTTCTCACATGAAATCTGGAGAAAGATTGGATTTCATAGTGTCATCAGTGAACTTCCCATAACAACATCAGCTTTAACTGTAAATTAATGTTGATCTGCAAATGTTATCCAAAGGTAAGCGTGTGTGTTTGTATGGATGAAGAAATAAGTGGCTGAGATATTTTTCATTTATACATATATAAAGCCTTTGGTACTCCCAGATAGGGAGTTTTTAACTTCACTGCAAATATATATAGTGACTGCACTGAGTAAGTACATGAGTAAGTTGTCAAGATGAACATTTAAAGCAAAGAAGTTAGAGAGATTTTCAGAAATAATGCAGCTCTTACCGACATCATGTCCATTAATGATACTCTTTTCTCCCCCAAAGTGTGTGGGGCTGATATAAATACAACATCCCAAAGAACTTCAGAGTAGATTGTTAACTGTCTATAAAATAGATGAGGTCAGAAAAGTGCCCCCAAAACAGTTTGACAAAAACAAAATATAGCAACAAACATGTATTGGAATAGTGTGCCTCAAACTTCTCAAACCTAATAGCTGAGGGGTAAGTGAACTCAAGCATTGGGAATCTAGAAGCATAGCATGTATGAATATTGCAAGCTGGATGGTTCTGTTTGAAGTTATTCATGAAAAACCTATGATATTTGTTTTAATATACAATATTTTAAGTTATCAACAAACATCATATGAATGAATTTCCTATTTAACAGTAAAAGGAGGAACAGCTCTGACACTGAATGTATCAACTAAAAGAAATGGGCTGAGATTATAATAGGTGACATCATTCTAGCAAGTTTTTTCATTGCTATATTTTCATAGGATTTTGATAACTTAGCCTTACATTAATACATAACTGTAAGTGATAAGTTATTTTTTTCAATCACTATGATCAGTTAATAACTAAGTTATGTTACCTAAGAAACCAATAAATAAGACATTAGTGGAAATTTTATTTTGAGGGGTGGTGGGAGAATGGGGAGGAAAACGTGAAGTTTTTTGCTCTGTGGTGAACTGAACAAGTTTTTGATCCACTGGTCAATCTTTCCTAGTGCTTCAGGGCAATAATCACCAAACTGTTTTGTTAGTGAAGGAAAATAATTGGCAATGTTATTCTTTACCTTCCCATTGAAGCTGTAATTTAAACTGCATATAAATAAATTGAGTTCCAATCAGACTACAATCCCAATAGTAATTTCTCCTCATTCGGTTCCCACACTTTATTGTTTTTGTAGTTTTGTTGACTTATTGTTTTTTCAGTTTTGCTTTAAATCATAAATTTATAGTTTTTGTCTTCAAGTTGCTCTTTAGGATTATTAAACCTTGGAAACATGTCCACAAAGATACCCAACTTGGTGGGGTGTTACTTATTAAGGAGAAGACTGAATTCATTTCATTAATTAAACCTTAAAGTCCTTTGTGTCTTCTTATATTTTTCTCCTTCATAAGGAAGAAGCAAAATCAGCAACAAGAATTAAACCCTAGGTTTAAAAACTGTCAACACCTTCTACGTGCTGACAGGTGTAGCAAGGTGCCTTTGCAAATATTCTTTCTAATTTATTATACATTTGTTTCAAACATGAGTGTTAAAACCACTGGGTTTTCTTTGCACAAAACTTCCAATTTTATCATTATATTGACTACCTTGTGATAATTAAGGGACAATACATTTGAGACATCATTGGTGATTAATGCAGGTAATAATCTGGGTTTACAAAAATTTTATTTAGAGATGCCACTCACATTCTTTGGCTGCCCATAGATTTAGCTCCATCTGGGCATGGTTCCAGCATTTATTATTTTTTTTAATGGTCAGTTTTTCTTGCTAAAGAAATTCACATAACTTATTAAAATATCTTCTACATCTCTTTTTCCATAGAGCAATTTGTAAATTAATTATTCTGTAGAGACTATTATTATAAATATAAGCAAAATATAAATGTAATAGCTACTATGAGTTAAGAAACTATCAATCTATAGCTCAAGTATACCATTTAAATGCATCATTAGCTTTTCAAAGTAAAGTCATCTTTTTCAGTTATGCTGCTTTTTAATGCAAAACTAATTCATCTATAAAAATTTTTAAAAATTAACCAAATATTCTCCTCTTATATAAGCTCTTCCTAGAAGATAATGAAACTGATAAATATGAAAATTTGAGCCTTTAAAAATTTGCATGTTGACTTGCACTTTTAAATGTATTTTTTCTAGGCAAGGCATCCCTCATTTTAATTGAATAAAATTCTTAGTTTCATTCAACTTTTCATTTTTAATGAAAATGAGTTTCAAATGTTGCTGCAAGAGCATTGATTTCCTACATGTGATAGATTGTTTTCAAATATGTCTGCAATAGTTTCACCCATTCCCATGCCTACCCCTTTGCAAAGAGACTTTGTTTCTTATACCTCCCATCAGGAAGTGCAGGCTATATCCTCTGGCCATGGTAACAAATTACCATAAATTTAGAGACTTAAAACAACCAAGATTTATTATCTTATGGTTCTGACTGCCAGACTCTGAAATTAAGGTGTCAGTAGTGTCATAGTCCTTCTGAAGACTCTAGAGAAGAATCTTTCCTTGTGTGTTCCATCTTCTGGTGGCTATCAGCATTCCTTTGTGGCTGCTTCACTCCAAGCTTTGCCTCCATCCTCACATGGACTCTCCTCTTCTCTGTCTGTACCTTCTCCTATTTGGTCCTTTATAAGGACCCTTATCATTGGTTTCAGGGTTTGCCTGGGGATATCCAGGATGGTCTCATCACAAGATCCTTTAATTTAATTACATCTGCAAAGACCCTTTTCCCAAATAATGTTACATTCACAGAGTCCGGTTACTAGGACATAGACATATCTTTGAGGAGGCAGTCATTCAACCCACTACACCACCCTTTAAATCTGGACTGGTCTTCTGATGAGCCTTGACTGTTAATTTATGGCAGAATAAACATGGGCTCAAGTGGCATCTATCTCTAGGCTACAGTATTAATGTCACTGATGCCACATGAGAGCACAAAAATAGCCAATATTCCAATGCCTGATTGCATATAAATATTGTATATTCATGAAAGAAGAAAACAAGTATTAGATTGGCTAAACCAGAAAGCTAGGTCTGTAGTTTTGCTTGCCCAGTTTTTTTTTTTTAATTAATTTATTTAATTTTGGCTGCGTTGGGTCTTCCTTGCTGGGTGCGTGCTTTCTCTAGTTGCAGCCAGCAGGGGCTACTCTTCGTTGCGGTGCATGGGCTTCTCATCGTGTTGGCTTTTCTTGTAGCGAAGCATGGGCTCTAGGCACGCGGGCTTCCATAGTTGTGGCTTGCGGGCTCTAGAGTGCAGGCTCAATATTTGTGGCACATGGGCTTTGTTGCTCCGCGGCATGTGAGATCTTCCAGGACCAGAGCTCAAACCCGTGTCCCCTGAATTGCAGGCGGATTCTTAACCACTGTGCCACCAGGGAAGCCCCACTTGCCCAGTTTTAATGTCAAAAAACAAATTCTTTAAGGTCATACAGTAAAACTAATTGAGTTATTGCAGTGAGGTGGATGGACCTAGAGTCTATCATACAGAGTGAAGTAAGTCAGAAAGAGAAAAACAAATACTGTATGCCAACACATATATATGGAATCTAAAAAAAAAAAAAATGGTTCTGAAGAACCTAGGGGCAGAACAGGGATAAAGATGAAGACATATAGAATGGACCTGAGGACACGGGGAGGGGGAAGGGTAAGAGAGCGGCACTGACATATATACACTACCAAGGTAAAATAGATAGCTAGTGGGAAGCAGCCGCATAGCACAGGGAGATCAGCTCTCTTGGTGCTTTGTGACCACCTAGAGGGGTGGGATAGGGAGGGTGGGAGGGAGACAAAAGAGGGAGGGGATATGGGGTTATATGTATACGTATAACTGATTCACTTTATTACACAGCAGCAACTAACACAACACTGTAAAGCAATTATACCTCAATAAAGATGTTTTAAAAAGTGCTGATATTTCCTGAAGATTATTTTTGGAGATTATATGCCCTTGCTTTACCCCAGGCTAGTCTCTGGATATCTCCGTTTTTAGCATACTTCAGTTTGAGAACTGCAGCTTTAGAAGATGAGCTGGGCTGTGGTCTTTGTGGAAAACATGGCCAAAGAGAAATTATAGCCTTGAGATGGATTTTAGAGGGTAGGGTGAACATAGGATCATGAATCCAAACCCAGAACTGGGTAAAATGAAAATATAAATGTCCAAAGTCAGGCAGTGCACCAGTGGTAACAATAGCAATAGTCATAATAGAAACAGAAGCAGGGCCTTCTTTTACAGCTAAATCTTGAGTTAGTGTTAAGGTAAGGTTAACTTACCTTTTGAGGCATATATGAAGTTGGCTCAATTCTCCCACTTCTATTCTCTGGGCAATCCCCATGCCCCCCCACCCCAAATTTCTGTGTATTTTTGTGCCCTTACATTCCCATGGGTTCAATCCCTAACCCAATCACATCCAGCCTTCTGTGTTAGTTTCCTATTGCTCTCATACCAAATTGTCACAAACATAGTGACTTCAGACAAAGTAAATTTATTATCTCAACGTTTTAGAGGTCAGAAGTGTCACAGGGCTAAAATCAACGTGTCAGCAGGGCTGCATTCCTTTCTTGAGGCTCTAGGGGAGAGATCTCTTGCACTTTCCAGTTTCCAGAGGCCTGCCATGTTCCTTGTGTCCTGGCATCCTTCCTCTATCAACCCTCTAAGAGTGGGTTGATACCTTCACACTGCATCACTCTGATGACCTCTTTGGCCAAGTTCTTCTATTTTAAAAGGCCATTGTGATTACATTGGGCCTGTACAGATAATCAGGATATTCTCCCTATTTTAAGGTCAGCTGATTTAGCAACCTTTATTTCATCTGCTACCTTAATTTCTTTTTGCCATGGGAGGTAACGTATTCAAAGGTTCCAGGGATTAGGATATGGACATCTTTGAAGGACTATTATTTTACCCATCACATCTTCCATGGCTGTTTTCTTTTTCTTATGCTAGATTTTACCTTATCTGGATCTCACTCCCTGATTTCCACAAAGCATTTATAGGTATTGAAGACTGTTATGAATGTTTGGGGTGACAGTTTACACTAATAAAACCAAACTATATAATACATTAAATGTTTTTTGCCTTAGAAAAGTAACCTCATGCCAACTGAGATATATTCACTTTTTTAAACTCGTATGGGAGCAAAAGGATATTCATATTTAATAATTTGGAAATGGAAACTTGTAGAGAAGCCATGAGAAAAAATATAGTCTCATATGATTATCATTTTGAACAAACACTGCTGGCAGCTGGGGAATGTGTGGCTGTATCCTGAAGGGCGGATGGAGACCACAGCATCCACAACAGGTTGGCAGGTCCCTGGACACATGGGTGTGAACAGAAACTAGCCCTGTTTGGAACATTCTCGCAGAACTTTGATTTTGCAACAATACAAAAAAAACAAAAAAACAAACCTTTTCTTTGTTTTCACGCTCATCTAAATCTAAGTCATGGTTGTGAGGTGCTGATATTATTTTGTTGGCAGCCATCCTGACAGTGAGCTAGAGTTGATAATGTGATATGATATTGGACTACACTTCAAATAATGATGTCCCCTAAATGCAAATTTGTTCTTTAGCCATAAAATATAATTTTTAGAAGTGGACCAAGACCCAAGGTATAAATATTTATAATCCATTGCCAATAATTGCCTTATTGTAGGTGGGGATAAGACTCAGGTTGTGGCCACAAAAACCCAATTATTCCATCTATCTCCCTTCTTCCTATCTTGAGTGATATCTAATAAGGACCTGATCATAGAAACTGTCTTTCAATTCTGAGGTTGAATGATCTTCTGAGGATTGCAGGGAGAAAGATGAGAAGAGACAAGGTCTTTCATGATATCACTGAGCCACTGGACCAAGACTGGAACTGCTTTCCACTAAATTTACTCCTGATTGACTGAGAGACTAAATGCCTTTATTGTTCAGCCTACCTTTATTTGGTATTCTGAGACTGCTGCTAAAGCATAAAAAATCTGGGAAGCTCTACGTAAAACAACCAAAATCATTATAAAAATTTTAAATGTAGAAAATTTGAAAATCTGGAAGAAGCTATTTTAGCTCACACTGCCATGGCAAAATATTACAGACTGGGTGACTTAAACAACAGAAATTTGTTTCTCACAGTTTCTGGAGCCTGGGAAATTCAAGATCAAAGTGCTGACAGATTTGGTTCCTGGTGAGAGCTTACTTCCTGGTTTGCAGATGGCAGCCTTCTTGCTGTGCACTGACATGGCCTTACCTCTGTGTGCAGGCACCTGGGGCAAGAGTAAGCTCTCTGGTATTGCTTCTTTTAAGGACACTAAACCTATCGGATGAGGACCCTACTCTTATGACCTCACTTAACCTTAATTATCTCCTTAAAGGCCCGAGATAGGGGCCTAAATATAGTCACATTGGGGGCTAGGGTGTCAACATATGAATTTGAGGAGGACACAAATCTTCAATCGATAGCAGAAGTTAATATACAAATATATATATTATATAAAGTATATCACATTTAATTACACTATATTTAGTAAATTTATAATGTAATCAAATACAGTAAATTATATATATGGTATATAATGTATTATATACTATATATTTTATTATATAATATGTTAAGATAATATACAATATATCTTACATGATAATATATTATACATTATATAGTATATATCATAACATAATATACAACATTTTAGGTCTAACAGATAAGATATTATATAGTATAGCTATAGATTATGTAATCTATTAGATAACTTAAATATATTGTATATTATTAAAATGTAATAATGATCATATTTACAAATTTTTACCTCCTTATTAAACATGGAAATGTGTTTTAAACTTCCAATTTAATAAATATTTTCATTTTTAATCAAGAGATTTATGGTTTTTTTGCATTAAAAATAATAGTATTGTTATATATACATCTTCATTTGTATCTCTGAATATTATTTCTTTATGGTGAGTTCCTAGAATTAAATGATAATATTTTTTAAAAGTTTGAAATATTATAAAATTTGTTTCAGGAAAAATAGTCAATTTATATAAGCATTAATGATGTTAAAGATTAGCAATTGCCTACCCTTACGAAAGTAGGATTTTTATTATTTTTAACTTTTTATTTTGGTAGCACTAAAATAGCATCTCATATTTTTGATTTCATTACTTTAGTAACAGTGGCACTGAATTCAATTCAATTTCATCAGATGGGGCTTTATTTTTATTTCAACTTTTATAATTATTTTCCTTTACTTTAGGATGCTAAATGGCAGGAAACTTTCTGAGATGCTGAAAGGCTGGGCTGTGGCCTTGCTGTTGCTGGGGAAGTTGACTCAGGAAATAGCAGAGCCTGATGTTTGTAAATATTCACTTGAACAGAAGCATATTATATTGTTTTCATAATTTCAACTGGCAAATGATGTAAACCTGAATATAAAAGTGCAGTACATAGTAAAAATTGGAGTGTGTTCTCTCCTCTGACAGGATCAACAATCATTCCCCCAAATAGCACATTCCACAAATTAGAAACAGCTCCTCTTCAGGACACTTCACTGCCTGCAATCTGCCAGCAAACTGTCAAGTTTACAAATCTACAGTATTCACATCAACAAATCTACAAGCACTATGAATGCAAATTTTGTCCCTTGGAGTGGTGTCATACACAATTTACACATATAAGGACCAATTAAGGCTTTAGCACTTGGTCAAAACACAGGTTTCAAACTATTTTCAGAGACTTTGTTCTTTTAATCTGTTTTTACTTGTATGTATATGTATATATATATATATATAAAATATATATATTATATATATATATTATATATATATTATATATTATATATATATATAATGTATTTATATATTATGTGTTTGTATATATATACACATCACATATTTATATACATGCACATATATAAATATGTGTGTGTACTTGCATTTTATATATAGTTATGGACTGAATGTTTGAGTCCCCTCCTTGCCAAATACCTATGTTGAAATCTAATCCCCAATGTAATGGTATTTGGAGGTGGGGTCTTTGAGAGGCAATTAGGTATGAGGGTGGATCCCTCATGAATGAGGTTGATACCCTTATCAGAAGGGGCCAGAGAGCTAGCTCACTTTTTCCACCATGTGAGGATACAGTGAGAAGTCAACTTTCTGCAAACCTGAAGAAGGCTTTCACCAGAACACAACCATGCTGACACCATGATCATGGATTTCCAGCCTCCACAACTTGTTGTTTAAGCCACCCAGTCAATGGTAATTTGTTAAAGCAGCCCAAATTGACATATATATATATATATATATATATATATATATATATACATGCATATACACGTACATATTTTTTCATGTACCAGATTTATCAATCAGTTCTTGGAGTTTTCTATCTTTGTGTACTACAAAGAAAAGCTTTCCTTAACCCATGAATAAATGTATGCAATATTTTTCTAGGTCCTTTATGGTTTCTTAGTGAAAATTGAATTTATTTTAAAAGAAAATAATGTTTAAAAATACTGTTTTATCCCTTATTTGCAGATACAGTTTTAAAAAGAATTATAGAAAAATTTATCCTTTCACTAGAACATGAAAGTTCTCGTCTCTCTCTGTGTATCTTTATAAATATATTTATTTATATCTCTTTCTCTCTTTTTGTCTCCCTGACTCTGTCTCTCTCTGTGTGTATATATATATGTGTGTATATAAATATAAATATTTAAGTTGTACTCTCAGTAAAAATTTTTTAACATCTTTATTGGAGTATAATTGCTTTACAATGTTGTGTTAGTGGTTGCTGTATAATAAAGTGAATCAGCTAAAAGTATACATATATCCCCATATCTCCTCTCTCTTGCATCTCCCTCCCACCCTCCTTATCCCACCCCTCTAGTTGGACACAAAGCACCGAGCTGATCTCCCTGTGCTATTCAGCTGCTTCTCACTAGGTATTTTACATTTGGGAGCATATATATGACCATGACACACTCTCACTTTGTCCCAGCTTACCCTTCCCCCTCCCTGTGTCTTCAAGTCCATTCTCTATGCCTGTCTGCATCGTAATTCCTGTCCTGCACATAGGTTAGTAATAACATTTTTTTTTATATTCCATATATATGTATTAGCATGCAGTATTTGTTTTCCTCTTTCTGACTTACTTCACTCTGTATGACAGTCTCTAGATCCATCCTCCTCACTACAAATAACCCAATTTCGTTTCTTTTTATGGCTGAGTAATATTCCATTGTATATATGTGCCACATCTTCTTTATCCATTCATCTGTTGATGGACATTTAGGTTGTTTTCATGTCCTAGCTATTGTAAAAAGAGCTGCAATGAACATTGTGGTGCATGACTCTTGTTGAGTTATGGTTTTCTCAGGGTTTATGCCCGGTAGTGGGTCATATGGTAGTTCTATTTTTAGTTTTTTAAGGAACCTCCATACTGTTCTCCATTGTGGCTGTATCAATTTACATTCCCACCAACAGCACACTTCCCTTTTCTCCACACCCTCTCCAGCATTTATTGTTTGTAGATTTTTTGATGATGGCCATTCTGACCGTGTGAAGTGATACCTCATTGTAGTTTTGATTTGCATTTGTCTGATGATTAGTGATGTTGAGCATCCTTTCATGTGTCTGTTGGCAATCTTCATATCTTCTTTGGAGAAATGTCTATTTAGGTCTTCTGCCCATTTTTGGATTGGGTTGTTTGATTTTTTGATATTGAGCCACATAAGCTGCTTGTTTTGGAGATTAATCTTTTGTCAGTTGCTTCTTTTGCTAATATTTTCTCCCATTCTGAGAGTTGTCTTTTCATCTTGTTTATGGTCTCCTTTGCTATGCAAAAGTTTTTAAGTTTCATTAAGTCCCATTTGTTTATTTTTGTTTTTATTTCCATTTCTCTAGGAGGTGGGTCAAAAAGGATCTTGCTGTGATTTACGTCATAGAGTGTTCTGCCTGTGTTTTCCTCTAAAAGTTTTATAGTGCCTGGCCTTACATTTTGGTCTTTAACCCATTTTGAGTTTATTTTTATATAGTGTTAGGGAGTGTTTTAATTTCATTCTTTTACATGTAGCTGTCCAGTTTTCCCAGCACTGCTTATTGAAGAGGCTGTCTTTTCTCCATTGTATGTTCTTGCCTCCTTTATCAAAGATAAGGTGACCATATGTGTATGGGTTAATCTCTGGGCTTTCTATCCTGTTCCACTGATCTATATTTCTGTTTTTGCACCAGTAGCATACTGTCATGGTGATTATAGCTTTGTAGTATAGTCTGAAGTCAGGGAGCCTGATTCTTCCAGCTCCATTTTTCTTTCTCAGGGTTGCTTTGCCTATTCAGGGTCTTTTGTGTTTCCATACAAATTGTACAATTTTTTGTTCTAGTCCTGTGAAAAACGCCATTGGTAGTTTGATAGGGATTGCATTGAATCTGTAGATTGCTTTGTGTAGTATAGTCTTTTTCACAATGTTGATTCTTCCAATTCAAGAACATGGTATAACTCTCCATCTGTTTGTATCATATTTAATTTCTTTCATCAGTGTCTTATAGTTTTCTGCATACAGGGCTTTTGTCTCCTTAGGTAGATTTATTCCTAGGTGTTTTATTCTTTTTGTTGCAATGGTAAATGGGAGTGTTTCCTTAATTTCTCCTTCAGATTTTTCATCATTAGTGTCTAGGAATGCAAGGAATTTCTGTGCATTAATTTTGTATCCTGCTACTATACCAAATTCATTGATTAGCTCTTGTAGTTTTCTGGAGCATCTTTAGGATTCTCTATGTATAGTATCATGTCACCTGCAAACAGTGACAGTTTTACTTCTTCTTTTCTGATTTGGATTCCTTCTATTTCTTTTTCTTCTCTGATTGCTGTGGCTAAAACTGCTAAAACTATGTTGAATAATGGTGATGAGAGTGGGCAACTGTGTCTTGTTCCTGATCTTAGTGAAAATGGTTTCAGTTTTCCACCATTGAGAACGATGTTGGCTGTGGGTATGTCACATATGGCTTTTATTATGTTGAGGTAAGGTCCCTCTATGTATACTTTCTGAAGGGTTTTTATCATAAATGGCTGTTGAATTTTGACGAAAGTTTTTTTTTTCTGCATCTATTGAGGTGATCATATGGTTTTTTAAACTTCAATTTGTTAATATGGTGTACCACACTGATTGATTTGCATATATTGAAGAATCCTTGCATTCCTGGGATAAACCCCACTTGATCATAGTGTATGATCATTTTAATGTTCTGTTGGAAACTGTTTGTTAGTGTTTTGTTGAGGATTTTTGCATCTATGTTCATCAGTGATATTGGCCAGTAATTTTCTTTTTTTGTGACATCTTTCTCTGGTTTTGTTATCAGGGTGATGGTGGCCTCATAGAATGATTTTGGTAGTGTTCCTCCTTCTGCTATATTTTGGAAGAGTTTTAGAAGGATGGGTGGTAGCTCTTCTCTAAATGTTTGATACAATTCGCCTGTGAGGTCATCTGGTCCTGGGCTTTTGTTTGTTAGAAGATTTTTAATCACAGTTTCAATTTCAGTGTTTGTGATTTGTTTGTTTATATTTTCTATTTCGTCCTGATTCAGTCTCGGAAGGTTGTGCTTTTCTAAGAATTTGTCCATTTTTTCCATGTTGTCCATTTTATTGGCATATAGTTGCTTTTAGCAATCTCTCATAATCCTTTGTATTTCTGCAGTGTCAATTGTAACTTCTTTTTCATTTCTAATTCTATTGAATTGAGTCTTCCCTCTTTTTTTCTTGATAAGACTGACTAAAAGTTTATCAATTTTGTTTATCTTCTCAAAGAACCAGCTTTTAGTTTCTTTGATCTTTGCTATCATTTCCTTCATTTCTTTTTCATTTATTTCTGATCTGATCTTTATGATTTCTTTCCTTCTGCTAACTTTGGGTTTTGTTTGTTCTTCTTTCTCTAATTGCTTCAGGTATAAGGTTAGGCTGTTTATTTGAGATGTGTCTTATTTCCTGAGGTAGGATTTTATTGCTATAAACTTTCCTCTTAGGACTTCTTTTGCTGTATCCCATAGGTTTTGGGTCATCAGGTTTTCACTGTCATTTTTTTCTAGGTTTTATTATTTCCTCGTTGATTTCTTCAGTGATCTCCTGGTTATTTAGTAATGTATTGTTTAGCCTCCATGTGTAATTTTTACAGGTTTTTTCCTGTAAGTGGTATCTAGTCTCATACTGCTGTGGTTGGAAAAGATACTTGATGTGATTTCAATTTTCTGAAATTTACCAAGTCTTGATTTGTGACCCAAGATATGATCTATCATGGAGAATGTTCCATGAACACTTGAGAAGAAAGTGTATTCTGTTGTTTCTGGATAGAATGTCCTATAAATATCAATTAAGTACATCTTGTTTAATGTATCATTTAAACCTTTTGTTTCCTTCTTTATTTTCATTTTGGATGATCTGTCCATTGGTGAATGTGGGGTGTTAAAGTCCCCTACAATGATTGTGTTACTGTCAATTTCCCCTTTTATGGCTGTTAGCTTTTGTCTTATGTATTGAAGTGCTCCTATGTTGGGTGCATAGATATTTACAATTGTTATATCTTCTTCTTGGATTGATCCCTTGATCATTATGTAGTGTCCTTCTTTGTCTTTGTAATAGTCTTTATTTTAAAGTCTATTTTGTCTGATATGAGAATTGCTACTCCAGCTTTCTTTTGATTTCCATTTACATGGAATACCTTTCTCCATCCCCTCACTTTCAGTCTGTCTGTGTCCCTAGGTCTGAAGTGGGTCTTTTGTAGACAGCATATATATGGTCCTGTTTTTTGTTTGTTTGTTTTTTGCGTTACGCGGGCCTCTCACTGCCGTGGCCTCTCCCGCTGCAGAGCACAGGCTCCAGACGTGCAGGCTCAGCAACCATAGCTCATGGGCCCAGCCACTCTGCAGCATGTGGGATCCTCCTGGACTGGGGCATAAACCCGTGTCCCCCGCATCAGCAAGTGGACTCCCAACCACTGTGCCACCAGGGAAGCCCTATAGTCTTGTTTTTTATCCATTCAGCTAGTCTCTGTTTTTTGGTTGGAGCATTTAATCCATTTACATTTAAGGTAGTTATCAATATATATGTACCTATTACCATTTTCTTAATTGTTTTGGGTTTGTTATTGTAGGTCTTTTCCTTCTCTTGTGTTTCCTGCCTCGAGAAGTTCCTTGATCATTTGTTGTAGATCTGGTTTTGTGGTGCTGAATTCTCTTAGTTTTTTCTTGTCTGTAAAGGTTTTAATTTCTCTGTCAAATCTGAGTTAGATCCTTCCTGGGCAGAGTTATCTTAGTTGTAGGTTTTTCTCCTTCATCACTTTAAATATGTCCTGCCACTCCCTTCTGCCTTGCAGAATTTCTGCTGAAAGATCAGCTGTTAACCTTATGGGGATTCCCTTGTATGTTATTTGTTGTTTTCCCCTTGCTGCTTCTAGTATTTTTTCTTTGTATTTAATTTTTGATAGTTTGATTAATATGTGTCTTGGTGTGTTTCTCCTTGGATTTATCCTGTATGGGACTCTCTGTGTTTCCTGGACTTTATTGACTATTTCCTTTCCCGTATTAGGGAAGATTTCAACTATAATTTCTTCAAATATTTTCTCAGACCCTTTCTTTTTCTCTTCTTCTTGGTCCCCTATAATTCAAATGTTGGTGTGTTTAATGTGGTCCCAGAAGTCTGTGAGACTTTCCTCAATACTTTTTATTCTTTTTTTCATTTTTCTGCTCTGTGGTAGGAATAGAGCAACCAAATCAATAAACAAATTTACCACTGATAATAAGCTCTAAATACTAAACTAAGATAAACCTATAAATCAGAAACTAGTCAGTCACATACTGCCAACCACAATTCTGCAGTTGTTCCCAAAGTCCACCACCTCAATTTTGGGATGTTCACTGTCTATTCAGGTATTCCACAGATGCAGGGTTCATCAAATTGATTGTGGCGATTTAATTCACTGCTCTTGAGGCTGCTGGGAGAAATTTCCCTTTCTCTTCTGTGTTCGCACAGCTCCGGCAGTTCAGCTTTGGATTTAGCTCTGCCTCTGCTTGTATTTCTCCTGAGAGAATTTGTTCTTCACTCAGACAGGATGGCGTTAAAATAGCAGCTGATTAGGGGGCTCTGGCTCACTCACACCAGGGGGAGGGAGGAGTACTGAATGTGGGGTGTACTTGCAGTGGCAGAGGCCGGCATGATGTTGCAACAGCTGAGGCATGCAGTGTGTTCTCCCAGGGAAGTTGTCCCTGCATCACGGGACCCTGCCAGTAGCAGGCTGCACAGGCTCCCAGGAGGGGAGGTGTGGATAATGACCTATGCTTGTACCCAGGCTTCTTGGTGGCTGCAGCAGCCGCCTTAGCATTTCATGCCTGTCTCTGGTGTTGCGCTGATTGCTGCGCTCTCACCTGTCACTGGAGCTCGTTTAGGCTGTGCTCTGAATCCCCTCTCCTCATGCACTCTGAAATAATGGTCTCTTGCCTCTCAGGCAGTTCCAGAATTTTACCTGGACTCTCTCCCAGCTAGCTGTGGCACACTAGCCCCCTTCAGGCTGTGTTCATGAAGCCAACCCCAGTCCTCTCTGGGATCTGACCTCTGAAGCCAGAGCCTCAGCTCCCAGCCCCCACCCGCCACAATGGGTGAGCATACAAGCCTCTCAGCCTGGTAAGTGCTGGTCAGCACCAATCCTCTGTGAGGGAATCTCTCTGCTTTGCCCTCTGCACCCCTGTGGCTGTGCTCTCCTCTGTGGCTCCGAAGCTTCACGCTTGCCCTCCCCCATCTCTGCCAGTGAAGGGGTTTCCATTGTGTGGAAACCTTTCCTCCTTCACAGCTCCCTCTCAGAGGTACAGGTCCCATCCCTATTCTTTTGTCTCTGTTTTTTCTTTTTTCTTTTGCCCTACCCAGGTGTGTGGGGAGTTTCTTGCCTTTTAGGAAGTCTGAGTTCTTCTGCCAGCATTCAGTAGGTGTTCTGTAGGAGCTGTTCCACATGCAGATGTATTTTTGATGTATTTGTTGGGGGGAAGGTGGTCTCCATGTCTTACTCCTCTGCCATCTTGAAGGTCTGCTCTCAGCAAATTTTAATTGTATAATAAATACATTGTTATCAGTTATAGTCACCATGTTATACATCTGATCTTCAGGCCTTAATCATCTTATAGCTGAATATGTAAAAACTCAGACTACTCAATGGCAAATAAACAATTTGACTGAAACTGGGAAGAGAAACTGAATATACATTTTTCCTGAGAAGACATACAAATGGCCAACAGATACATTAAAAGTTGCTCAACATCACACATTATCAGGAAATTACAAATCAAAACCACAATCAGATATCACCTCACATTTTTTAGAATTGTTAATATCAAAAAAGACAAGACATAATAAGTTATCGAGGATGTGGAAAAAAGGGAACCCTTATGCACTTTTGCTAGCAGTATAAATAGGTACAGCTACTATGGAAAACAGTATGGAGGTTTCTCAAAAAATTAAAAATAAAACTACCATATAATCCAGCAATTCCACCCCTGGGTATATATCCAAAGAAAATGAAAACAGGATATTAGATATTTGTACTCCTGTGTTCATTGTGGCATTATTCACAATAGCCAAGATATGGAAACAACCTAATTGTCTATTGATGGAATGGATGGATAAAGAAAATGTGGTATATATATATATATATATATATATATATATATATATATATATATATATATTGGAATGTTATTCAGCCATGAGAAAAAAGAAAATCCTGTTGTCTTCAACAACATGGATGGAACTAGAGGGTGTAATATTAAGTGAAATAAACCAGATAGAGAAAGATGAATACTGCATGGCATAGTATCATTTATATTTGGAATCTATAAAAAATAAGTTGAACTCATAGAAACATAAAGAAAGTGCTCTTATTTTACAACGAGGAGTAAATAAAGCTAGAAAGAATGGGATGAAGAGGAGTGAGAAAGTCAGGTGGGGTTCATCAGACAGTTGATTGGGGAATGTATTTTCTAACATCAGCTGATTTCTGGAGGGATTGTTAAATAGGGAGTATTCCATTTTCCAGTGCTCAAAGGCATCTCCAGTTCCCAGGGCCTGTGATGAGGGTAGAAATGAGACTAGTTAGGTTACGTCAAGTTAGTGGGTATTTTGTCCAGACTGGGTTTGTCCCAGTAGGGACAGACAATTCAGCTAATCATTTATGAGTCAAACAATGGGAATTTAGGTCTGTCTCTGACCCTATTATAGGCAAACAGTTGGATTATCTATTAGTTCCTAAGTCACATGGAAAAGGATATTTCTATTCATTAAGTGGTCTCCTGAAATACAAATATTGGAAGGATTTCTTTCTTGTTTTTTAATTGAAATATCGTTGATTTACAATGTTGTGTTAGTTTCAGGTATACAGCAAAGTGATTCAGTTACACACACACACACATATATATATATATATACACATATCTATTCTTTTACAGCTTCTTTTTCCTTATAGGTTATTACAAAATATTGAGTATAGTTCCCTACTGCTATACTGTAGGTCCTTGTTGGTTATCTATTTATTATATGATAGTGTATATATGTTAATCTCAAACTTCTAATTTATCCCCACCATTTCCCCTTTGGTAACCATAAGTTTGTTTTCTATGTCTGTGAGTCCGTTTCTGTTTTGTAAATAAGTTTATTTGTATCATTTTTTTTTTTTTTAGATTCCACATATAAGTGATATCATGTGACATTTGTCTTTGTCTGATTTACTTCATTTAGTATGATAATCTCTGGGTCCATCCATTTTGCTACAAATGGCAATATTTCATTCTTTTTGTGGCTGAGTAATATTCCATTGTGTATATATACCACATCTTTATACATTCATCTGTCGATGGATATTTTAGTTGCTTCCATGTCTTAGAAAAAAAACTTAGCTATTGTAAATAGTGCTGCAATGAATATTGGGGTGCATGTATATTTTCAAATTAGAGTTTTCTCCAGATATATGTCCAGGAGTGAGATTGCTGGATCATATGGTAGCTCAATTTTTGTTTTTTTAAGGAGCCTCCATACTGTTCTGCATAGTGGTTGTATCAATTTACATTCCCACTGAGTGTAGGAGGGTTCCTTTTTCTCCATACCATCTCCAGCATTTATTATTTGTAGAGTAGACTTTTTGATGATGACTATTCTGACCAGAATGAGGTGGAACTTCATTGCAGTTTCGTTTTGTTTTGTTTTGAATTAGAACAACAGTTTGATTGAAAGACGAGAGCAGAACCCCTCTCTCACTGCAGTCCCGGCAATGTCGACCTCAGGCTCTGAACACCCAGGTGCCCTGTAGTACGAGAGCCTCACTGTAGTTTTGATTTGCATTTCTCTAATAATTAGTGATAATCACTGCTGTTTTCCAGGAGCACAGCTTTCAGGTAAAGTATGACACTGTCATGTCTTCCACTTCCCAGGACTCTGAATTGGAAATTGTCCCCTCACCATGTAAAGATGCGTTTCCTACTCAACTTCATGATTTTTCACCTGATATAATTATTGTTTGTCCTGTTTTCTGTTTATATTTGTAACCATCTGATTTTTCCCTCCTACGACTTCACTTTGACTTGTTTTATTCATTTGCTTTAAGTTTCTCTAATGAGCAGCATTTAGATTTTTCAATAGGAAATGCTAACTCATTTATATATAGCGTAATAAATAATTTGCTTCATTTCTGTCAGCATTTCACATTTATGACTCTTTAATTTTTCCATTGTTTCCCATTTATTATATAGGGCCATTATTTTTCTTTCAATGAGTTTCTTTTTGTCCTAATTATTTGTAAAGCATACTTTACATTTTAGATTGTGTTTTTAGTAGAAATATAGTTAAAACTCCATTTAGCTATCATTTGACCTAATTTTTCTTCCCATCTAAACAATATTTTTAAAAAATACTTGAAGGGTTTAAATCACCAGAATCTGTGTAGTTGGTGGTCAGTATAAATTTCTTTTGGCTTGTAATAAGCTCCTTCAAAACAGCTAAATACTAGTCTTCCTCCCCTTGAGATTAAAAAAAAAAAATTTCTATTCTACTTCTTGTTCACATAATGATAATAATTACCAATGTATTTTATATTATATGTCTATTTTTAGTTTTCTCTATTTTTAATTCTCTGATTTTAAAATTCATAGTAGTGTTGTTATGTATTATGGAATTGTTACACTGTATTTTTATAATAAATCTCAATTTTTTTACAGTGTAGTTATGATTATAGTCTTGTTTTGTTGCCCATTTTTTTGAAGAGATGATTCAGAATGGTTAGACCGACTTATTTTCTTTTCCTTTTTTAATCTTGATACTAATAAAATAAAAATTCTATGACCCCAACACAAAGAAACCAGTCAGTTTTCACATTTTTTTTACTTCCACTTAAATGCAGTGACAAAATAACTTATAGCAGTTTACAATGCTTTTTACTATAAGCAAAATAGTTTATATCATAAACTAGTACACACTTACATACATGTTTAGACAGACGTATATCTAAGTAAATTAAAAAAATGTGAAATAACATATATAAAATCTGCAAAGCCATCAGATATTTTTGTTCCATTCTCTTTAATCTTCTTATTTTAAAATGCTGTCATAACACAATACATTTATTTCAAGATTTAGTATTTAGAGATTTCCTGCAGTTTAAAATGTACTGAATGAGATTAGAGTACACTGTTTTTAGCACTCTGACTAAGAAAGCGATATTGTTAAAACGTCTGGAGACCTGAGCTGGCATTGCTCACTCTCGTTAGGGACAAATGGAGAGGGGATGCCTCTAGCCTTCAGCTTAGTCTCAAGAGGAGATTTTGGTCTCCCACTTTAATTAGTCCTCTCCCTTTATTGAGTTCCCTGGGGTTTGAGAAGCATACAGATTGAGCTGATGAAGAATCTATTCACATCCTCCCCCTCTCCTCACAACATTTTCTAAGTAAATTCCCATTAAGCATTGCTCAGGGGAATCCTCTTAGAGCTTAAAGAAAGGGATGGACCTGCTCCTAAGTAGATTAGGTACACACAGAAGGATCACCAGGAAACAAACAAAAAGAAACTTCAAGCATGGAATTAGTATTCTTTCTTTCTCAGTGCGAATTCACAGACACCTTTAGCAGTTGTCAGGGTTCATTAGGTTCTCAGGAAATCAGATTGATGCGTCTCAATCAGCATTATTTTAAATGAATTAGAAGAAAAGAGAAGAGAAGAGAAAGTTCCAGACAGCATTACACATAGTCTTCAGAAGACTATCATTGTGTGTTTGTGTCTTTATGTGCATAAGATCATGATGTAAAATGATGTCTTCATTCTAGATAGTAGTTATCACAGTTTGAAAGCTCCTGCCTCATGAGATATGTTGTAGAAACTTTAAACCCAGCTTGCTACAGAAAAAAAATATTTATATTGTTTTTCTCTATCCCATTAATGGGAAAAATCATCACATGGCTAGAGACAGAGGAATTCATATCTACATTTGGGTATTTTCCTCCAAATCCTACTTCTTGTATCATTTATATTTTTGCTAAAGCATCATTTGTTTCCTTAGCTTTCTTCCCTAAATCTGATGGCTAATGTTCCATTTCAGTCTGTATATCGTCAGCCAACCGTTTATCTATAGCTTCATAAAGTGTATGTTTTGGTTAACTTCATGGGAATTTCTAAGGTGATACTACAGAAAATTTCACTTTCCCACGTAACTATGTTCTTTTCTTCCCATTATGTTACCTCAGCTTTTTTTTAATATTGATTTTTTTCATTTTTGTTCCCCCAATAACCCACTCTTGAACAAAATGAGGTCTATCCCATTACTTGATATTATGCCATCGTAGATCTGTTTCCCTCCTATACTTTATTCAGCAGAAATTTACAAGAGATTTGTAAAGTGGATGCTATATTGTTCTAACAATTTTTTTTTTAATTTACTTTTGGCAGCATTGGGTCTTCATTGCTGTGAGCAGGAGCTACTCTTTGTTGTGGTGCACGGGCTTTTCATTGTGGTGGCTTCTCTTGTTGTGGAGCACAGGCTCTAGGCATGTGGGCTTCAGTAGTTGTGGTGCGCAGGCTCATAGTTGTGGTTCGCAGACTCTAGAGCACAGCCTCAGTAATTGTGGTGCACAGGCTTAGTTGCTCTGCGGCATATGGAATCTTCCCAGACCAGGGCTTGAACCTGTGTCCCCTGCATTGGCAGGTGGATTCTAAACCACTGCACCACCAGGGAAGTCTTCTAACAATTTTTAAACCATTTTTTATTCAAGAATAGTTAATTTACAATGTTGTGTTAGATTCAAGTGTATAGCAAAGCAATTCAGTTATAAGTATATTAATATATATATTCTATTTTAGTTTCTTTTCCATTATAAGTTTTTATAAGATATTGAATATAGTTTCCTGTACTATACAGTAGGTCCTTGTTGTCTAACAATTTTTTTTCTCATGAAATTTTTTTTTTTCTGGTTCCTTTCTTGTTGTCAAATTTTAATATCTGCTTTCAACATCTCTGGGAGTAGAGATTTATATAATGATACAACTACTATTTTTCTGGAAATAATTATCATCTTACCTTCAATATGTGTGTACTTATCTTTGAAATAATTTATCACAGTGCTCAGAGTGTTCTATTTACAAGAAATTTTGTTATCTATGGTTTAATTAAAATAATTTTCCATTTTACTTCTTAGAATTTTAAACCCGTAAGGGCTTTGAGAGATAGCAGCAACAGCTAAATTGAATGCAGTTTTGTGTCAGGCACTCTGCTAAGCATTTTAGGTACATGTGACAAAAATTGCCAGCTATCCACAACCTCCTTTATTCATTCTTAAGCACAAAGTTTATATCTCCCACTATTTCCTGGAGGTGAGTACAGTCATGTGACTAAGATCTTTACAGAAATAATTTGCCACTGTGGGCCTTGCCCACAAAACCTGCCATGTGCGATTATCCTTTTCCTTTCTCTCTCTCCCTCTTTTTTTTTTTTTGCTGACTTAGCTGTAGTCAGCCTAGTTCCCTGACGGCCACAAGATGGAGAGTCACTTACCAGACCTGAATACTCATCCAAGAATCCTGTATAAATAGGAAATAACATTCTAGTCTGTTAAGCCACTGAAATGGGGCCTTACTGTTTAAGCAGCATAGTTTACCTACACTGTCTCATTTACTTCTTATGACAATATTGATAAATAGGTATAATTATATTCATTTTACCAATGAGGAAACCGAATTATTTAAGACAAAAGTGCAAAAGTCCATATTTCAAACCAAGTTTGCTCACTCCAAAACATGTGCTTAAAACTGCCTCATTTTGTGAGACAACTGTTTGTGTCCAGCTTACTGAGGAGTATCAACGTAGGAATGTAGAAACATGAAATGGCTTCATTTTTTCCCCGTGAACACCAATACTTGTGCTCTGTTAAATCTTTATTGCCCTGCAAGATATTAGAAAATCATGACAGTATCTTATCCCAATTCTATATCTTTTAAAATACTGTCAGGTATTAAAACAGACTTTTATTTTTAAACACTTATTCTACTCATGGGAAAAATTCAAAATTAAATCAACTCAAAATGCTTCTCCTGTGTTCCTTTCACTGCAGTCTAGCTGTGTGAATGGTTTCAAGTGAAGAGGGACACTGGCATTACCTGACATGATTTGACCATATCTCAGGAGAGATACTGCTTGGGTTAGGCCCCACCTATAGCATGTACTGGCAGTGTGACCATGGACAAGTTATGCCATTTTTCTGTGCCTCAGTTTTTCCATCTGTAAATAATTGGTTATGATTCTACCTGCTTCAATCGGTGGGTTTGTATGTGTGCGTGTGTGTGTGTGTGTATGTGTGTGTGTATAGATTAAATGAATTAACTAAGTAGAGAATCAAGAACAATATAAAACCTCAGTAAACGTTAGAGTTTTAAAATTCATGACTTCACCTTGGCTAAGTGACATTGTGCCACATTCCTCTGTGTCACCATCATGTTGCTCCCCTGCTGTGTTCATCCAAGAGAGGTTGTAGCCCTCAATCCTGTTATTCTCCACTGTCAACCCCTACACCTGTGACCTCATGTAGGATTCAACTTCTATGTCACTTAGGGACTGCTCACTTACAGTGGAATACTCTTGTCCTCTTCTGCTCTTGCTGTCCCTAATGTACCTCTAGGATGTTTTCCTCCACTGTTCAACATCAGATGGGGTATGATCATTTTCCCCCACTAGTAGAGGGAAAATGTTTGCAACTCCCCAAACTTTATTATTTCCATGAGTCCTTGACCCCAGACTTTGTACAGAGTACTCCACTGTATGTGCACACACACACACACACACACACACACATTTCTTTTGGAGAAACAAAAATTATCTCTACCTCCAGTACACTTTATGGGGAGAAGAAGAGATTCCTCCATGTAGGTGAGGACCATGAAGAAGCAAGGCTTTTTTGATGGTGCCAAAGGAAGAAGGAGAGAAGGCAAGAGAAAGCAAATGTCACTGTATCTATGATGCTTTTCATTAGCTTGGGAGCACATTTTTAATCTGGTAAATTTCAGGATCAGGTCATCTTTCTATAATAGAGTTTAATATGGATTTCAGCATCACAATATTCATATACTTAACCTTTATTTATGAGGACAGTTTCAGAGTACGGTCTTTTCTAGCCTTTCAGTTGTCTGTGTTAAATGTCAATTTGGGTTTAAAGCTGCCATCGTGGGAGAGCCCTACAGGAGCCAAATTCCTTTTCTCTAGACATCTTAATGCTGTAGCTTTCACTGCGGCTCACAACTGCAGCGCCCACATATCTGAAATTTAGATCCATAAAGGGCAACCTAAACTTAGCCTGTAGAAACATGTTTTCAATTCACATTCCTTTACAACACAGCTATACATAAAACAAAGAGCTGTGGTTCAGTGGAAGAATTTGTATTTATTTCTCTCTATTTGAGAATTTGAAATCAAAGGTAGTATTTTTCTCCTGTGAAATTTGTATCAGTATCTCAAAAATGAAAATAAGGTAATAAAACATGTTTCTTCCTGCAGAATTATGACTGCATATCCATGAGTTTTTTGTTTTTTTCTCTAATCCCAAACCCAGTCTCCAAAAGACATTAGAGACTATTTTGAGGGAATAAGTTAGGTTATATAACTGCAATATCTTTACCACTCTGATTTATGAGTTAAGTATTGTTTTGTGAAACATTTTTTGTCTAGAGTTTGGATACCATTCAACCTTCCAGTCTTCTCTCCTTTGCCTTTTTCTCAAACTACCTTACAGAGATAAGCATACTTGGGAGGTTTTGATTCTACAATTAGAATAATTAAGATAGTGTTATTTCCCATTGATAAAACTGGTGTTTGTTTATATTAGTTGAGAAGAGATCACATGTGAGTTGAAAAAATTAAAACTTGCTTTGTGGAGAATTTTAGGGAAATCACTTTTAAGGAAAAGAGAAAAAGTAAATGTGAGTTGGTAATGAAATGAAGTTGTTTTCTTTGGTTGTGCACTTTGGTATTTAGAAATCACTTTGAGTAGGAAAAATCGAGACAATGATAAGGAAGACACTTTCAATATATCATCTTGTGATAATGATCAGTGAGCCAATGAATATAAAGAAACAAAACAAGTACAGTATTCTCAATTGAACACTAATTTATTTACTACAGAGTATGCTATTACTGTTTATGGGAGGCATAAAATAATCTCTTTAAATGATTTCTTCATAAATTTTATGTGTGCATGATGTTTCATGCATTTTTAACTAAGAACCTATAAATATATGACTGGGCATAGTTGCCGTAAGCCAAACAATGTCTGTGCAATGAGTTACTGTAAAGAAAAGATATTAGGCACATCTCATATTTTGTATTTGTGTCCACAGATTTGGTTGTTTAAAGCCCTTTGATGACTTCCCATTGCTCTTAGAATAAAAACTGCAAATCTTAAATATACACAAAAGATCCTGCACAGCCTACTCCCTGTCTCCCTTTATCTCCAGTTGTACATTGTGTTGTTTTTCTCCTCAGTCTCTTCCTGGTTCACACCATGGCCAGTTTTCCAGCTCCTGAAATGCACCAGTTTCCACCTCAGGGCCTTTTCATATATGTCACAGATATCCTTTCCTTTACCAGTAATGCCTTCCCCTTCACCACTCCCTCCATCATCCACCCCTCTATTTTCTCCTAATGCATCCTTCAGTTTCAGTCAAAGATGGTGGATTTGGTAAGATCTTCTGTGAATTCTACCCCAAATTTAAATGCGGTCTTCCCAGAAATATTCTTTTTCTACATTTCATATAATAGCACATAATATATTTATGTTTGATATTATGTGCTTAAAGTATTATTGACAATAGGGGGTGAATCCCTTGAGGGTAAGAATCCTGTCTCTTTTGCTCATCAATGTTTTATTTAGCACATAACCTAGTACCTAGTACAGAAAAAGAGTCTACATTTGTGTTAAGTAAGCAATAATTTGACCACACAAACTATTTAAGTGATAATTTAGGAATGCCTTGAAACCCTAAAATTTGTGAAGGTCTAGATAGCAAAGGGAGAGTGGGATCTCTAGATGTGGTAGAACTAAAGATGTTTAGCCAGAAACAATGATCAGCTTGCAGGGGGAATGCTTTCAATGTGTGCATGAGATACCTGCCTTCTGAACTTCCATCTGTCAGGTTACATTGCTGGCAAAGACAAATCTATCCAAATATTGCCCTTAGTGGAATGTAGGCTGAAATGTGTGAGAACACTCCCAAGGAAGAAAATGTAGGCAGTTTCTTCTCCCAAAGGTTAGCACAATAGACATTAATAATTACAAAATTGAGTATTAAGTCCAAAAGTCCAATGGTTTTTCTTTTTTAATAGAAGAAGAGGAAGAAGCAGAAGGAGGAGGAGGAGAAGGAGAAGGAGGAGGAGGAGAAGGAGGAGAAGAAGAAGAAGAAGAAGGAGGAGGAGGAGGAGGAGAAGGAGGAGGAGAAGAAGAAGAAGAAGAAGGAGGAGGAGGAGGAGAAGGAGGAGGAGAAGAAGAAGAAGAAGAAGAAGGAGAAGAAGAAAGAGAAGAAGAAGAAGAAGAAGGAAGAGGAGGAGGAGGAGAAGGAGAAGAAGGAGGAGGAGAAGAAAAAGAAGAAAA